>NC_090938.1:684086322-684422393 GCF_040938575.1 Ambystoma mexicanum | reverse complement strand
CACCCGGTCTGAGCTTGAGGAGGGGAGTCTGGCTCCTGCAGAGGAGACACCAGAGGCACCCCCTGATATACCCCTTGCATAGGCTGAGCGGCGGGAGCCTTCTGGCAAGGGAGGAGGTGGGGGCGTTGGACAGGGAGATGGAGGAGCCGGGAGGCAGCGGAGCAGGAACTGGGGCTGCCAATAACTGTGGGACCGGAACCCCTGGTGGGACGGGAGGGGCCAAGAGGGGAGGTCTTGGAGGCAGAGTTCCTTCAATTATGTACAGAAATGTGTATACAAGCAATCATTCAAAAGGGGTGATGATGGTACAGTTCACCGGCTATGTAGGTTAGGTGCCAGAGATGCCACAAATGAAAGAGAAAGGGAAGCTGGAGTTGCTGCGAATGTTCTGCCCTAGTAACACAGAGAGTGAGGATATCATGCTACGACTTACTAGATCCGATGCCGCATTCCTAAATAACTGCACCAGTGCATTTGAAATAGACGTGATACTAATTAGATGGGACACCTCATTATGTTTTTAAGAAAGTACAACAGCTTCAATGAGCGATTCTACCCAGCGTTTGAAGTAATCTCACCAGTGCATCCCCATCTATCTCAAGGGTACTGCTACTCATCTTAAAGGTCTGTTTGGAGATCATCCAGTTCACGTGTATGGGGTTGCTGTTAGTACTCTTGTTCAGAAGGGAATTGCCATAGCATTTCAGTGCTGGACTGCCCATGTGGGCGGGACAAAGACTGATATGCAAATTGATTTTTTCCATCTGTGAAAAGTACAGTGAGCAAAACGTAATGGCTGCAAACTGTCAAAGTGGGGAAAAAAACACAGAACAGGTTATCATGCCATGTTCTTTCTAGAGAGGGCCGCCTGCTACCTTTTTTGAACAATTTTTGCAACGATCCTGGTGTTGGTCACCACGAGCTACCTGGGGGAACCCAGACGTGGACTCCCTGCTCACTGTGCTCAGAGAGGCACAGCTCCACCTCACTGATGAGGCCCAACAAGGCTGAAACACGTATATGGGATTGCTGTTGGTACTCTTGTTCAGAAGGGAATTTCCATAGCAGTTCAGCGCTATGGGTAGTGGAATTAGCAGGGCCTTTGTGGCACCACCTGACTTGCCGGAAGCCCGACAAGTCGGGCAGGACCAGACAAATTTATGCCGAACTGCAGCAGTAAAAGTGTGCAGACAACCGGTCCAATGTCTTGATAGCTCCCAAGTGCCCCGCTAAAAGGAATTTGGTGAGCCAAATCCCCAAAAAACTTCTGCAGCATTGGGGAATCACCAACCTTCTGGTGCCCTCAGCCTCAGACTCTTTTGGCTCACTGTGCAGGAGTCCATCCTCGCAGTACACGTTGAACAGTCCAGGGTCCTCGCCATTAACCTGCTCCTCCACCTGCTTCCGCAGGCCCACCAGAGTGGGGCAATCTTTCTGGGCTTTGAAGAAGTCAGTCTGATCTGTGCCCCCAGCAGATGCAAACTCATCCAGCTTGGGCAGGCCCTTCAGATCTGTGCTCACCTCATCCTCCACCTCAGGTTTTTGCGCAGCGCCAGGCAACTCTGAAGTCACTGAGTACCCTGCTACCAAAGTAGGGTCCTCAGTGGCTACTGGCCCATCTCGCGCAGGAGTAGGTGACTCAGCAGTCTGTGGAACTGGACTAGGGGCTACCAACCACGCCAGTCCTTCCAACAAGCCCTCTGGAAGCAATCGAGGCCCTAAGGCTCTGAGTCTTCAATCTGGCGGCCTCTTGGGCCCTCGATCTCATAGTTGCAGTGACTATCTCAGGATCAGGAATCTCATTGCCCAACAGACCTGGGACAGGGATGGAGTCTTTCACCGCTACACAGCACTGGGTCATTTCACTTTGCCAGTTGAACTCTACTATGGCCAAGGGGCACTTACTCTTTCCGACACACCCACTGACCCTACAATCAGGCCCATCAATATACTGGCTTGGCTGTACCCACTGCTGAGGGACAGCAGTGAGACTAGCGGCGGTGTCTAGGACTGCAGGAGTTCTTTTTCTATTGATACACACATGTTCTAGATAGAGTTGAGTATTATTGGGAACAGGGATCTCTTCTTGAGACTGTCTACTGTTCCCACTCAGTGTAACCAATCCACATTTGGCCACACCCCGGCCTAGTGGGAAGTCCTCCTTTAGGAGGCCCACAATAATGATGGCCTCTTCCACAAGTCAGGAATTCACTATGGTTTGCTTGGGTAAGCCCTTCAAGCAGGATCCCCTTTCCTATGACACAGCTCCTTACACACGAAGCAACCTTTGGGTGGTGAGAACGTAGGTGTCCCAGTTTTAAGGGTGCCTGCGCTCTTCTTTTCAGTGTGTACGGCTGAACTAAAGTTTTGGGATTTCCCTTCAGTCTTTTGGGGTCCTGACTTCGAAGCGGAATGGGTTGGAACTTTGTCCTTCCCATCCTTGTTAAATTTTGTCTGAAGATGTCTCTAATGGTTTAGGTGTGCTCCCCTGAGCCTTTTCCTGGACTTGAGTACTCACAAACCTGTGGGCAGCCTTTGCAAGCTCCCTAGGGTCTGTGATAGTCTTGTCCACAAGATGCTGGTGTAGGTCAACATCCCAATTCTTCAATACCTGCTCACACGCAATCAAATTGTACATCCCTTTAAACGTGTCAACTTTGTTAGCAGCCACCCACCCAAAAATGTCAACGACAAGTGTGTGAACGCTTCAAATGTCTGCCCGCTTTTCTTTCCCAGCTCTCTGAAGCTCCTGAGATACTGTTCTAAGGTTTTACAGAACTTCCTGAGGAGGACTGCCTTCATGTTCTCATAAACGGGCCTTTCCTCAGGGGTTAACTGAAGAATTGCATCAGTCCCTTTTGTCGGTAAGCGACTCATCAGGGATGCACCGCGCAGTACCTCGTCCAGCTCCTGCAGCTGAAAAGCAAGCTTGAGCACTTCAAACCAGTCAAAAATATCCTTCCCCACTTCGTAAGCCTGCACTAAGTCTTTGGGGATGTTCCACCAGGGTTTATCCCAGGCACTCTGGTTTGAGTCACTACTGCTGCTTTACCTAGAGATGGATATGTTGGCCCCCTTCCTCTCTTCGAGCGTCAGCTTGTGCAGCTCTATGGTGACCTTGTTCCACTATTTCTGTTCCTCTAACGCTATTCTCCTCTCCTCAAGCTTCCTACCCACTACCTCATTAACAGCCGGAATAATTACTGGGTCCCTAACAGACTGTGCTGTGGCCTGTGACCTGCGGGATGCCACACTAGCCCGTCCTCACTGACACACTTGAGTGTTGAGAAACCACACTTGCCGGGATGATTGGCAAAAAACACTGCTCATGTGGTCGTCCTCGTCATTTACCCCCTACCCCCTCTGGAAGGTCTTGTCCATTCGGGTACACAGGGCCTAGCCCATCCTCCCCTGGGGTCTTCTCTCCAACAGCCCTCGCTTCTACCCAAGCTTGGAGGCTGGTCAGCAACTCAGGTTTATCAACCTTAGTGCTGTGGAGAAGTCCCCTCTCTTGACATAGGACGTGCGGGACATCCTTGGTCATGCCTTTCACAGTCTCTATGTCAAGATCCATGATTATTACAAATGCCTAGCAGTGTCTAAACGCTGCCTACAATAGTACTTTTATCACTGGGTGACTAAACTGTGTGCAAGACTCCAACTCAATCTGACCATCTGTCACCAATGTGAAAAAACAACTTCAGAGGCACCAGTGGTCCAGCGATGAATATCGGTTTCTAAACCATCAATCGGCCCCACACCTCTACTAAACCAGAAGGGATCTGAACAGATTGAAACACAAGTCAATTATAAACCTCCTTGTCCAATTTTGGTAACGTGAACGGAACGGCACGCTTATCTCTGAAAGGTTGTGGATCGTTGGTTAGTTGCAACACAGCGAAAATACAATTATTACCCAATGATAAAAGGCACTGTTCAGTCAAAGTTGTATGAAAATATCTACTTTGTTATTATCACAACAGACAGTTCTAGCACACTACAAAATATCCCCCACCCTGTAAAGGGATGCAGCGGACAGTTTCAAAGAAGGAAAAGGGATGCACTCTGGATACTGACAGTAGGGTAGTCGATATAGTAATTAATCACAATAGTTCAAGGATACTTGGTTTGAACACAAGGGGAGAAATGGGTCATAAAATGTCACTAAAGGGCTTTCGGAGAAGGACCCGGGAGACAGAACAATGTACAGTGTATAGTCGGTTTCAGGGCACTTTGCAGCTTCTGCGACGGAGTTCAAGATAGGAGACAGCTGCGGGTATAAGATGACTGGAAGTTCGGCGAGTGAGGCAGGACAGATGGCTGCAGGCTAGCCCACAAGAGGGTTCAGGACCAGGAATCATTGTCTGAGTGCTGGTCGGCGGTTCTGAAGCACTGGTCAATGCGTCTCAGACAGCTTTAGCAACTGCAGTGTAACAACAGTCAGTGGTGCAGTCGGTTGCAGCTCCACTTGTCCTAGCTTCTTCACTTGTGTCGTCCTTTAAGGCGGACGGCCCAAAGCTGAGGAGAATGTTGCAGGCAGCTGCCTTGTCCTTGGTTTGGTTCAGAGAAACTCTGGCATTTCCCACCTAGGGAGGTTTCTGCAGAGCATAGCAGAGCATAGCAGAGCATGCTGTGCACTGGCTGGGTACCGGTTCTGGAGCTGCTGGAGGGTCCTCTGGGCTCTCTATCTCCCTCTGTTCTCTGGGAGATATTTAGGGGATGGATCTTGCTTCCCTCTTGGAGGTCCTGGCCTTCGTTCACTGGTGGAAGATGTAAGGCAGACTGTACTTTCAGCCAGGGTCCAATACTGAGTTCTTCTTGTTACTCCTTGCTAAGTCTTCAGGTGATCTGCCCAAAAGAGGGGCTCAGCCCTCTTTTGAAACCAAATGGACCACAGGGATTGGCATAGGCTAGGCCTACCTTAAAGAACCAATCCTGGGTCCCCACCAACAATCTCCTGTATGCGTGAGGCCATAATCAGATTGCTTTGCAACAGAAAAGGTAAAGGGGTGAAAACGTGTAATACAAAGTCCCACCCATATTCTAGTCTGTTGTGGATCAAAGGATCCCTCTGGTCAATGGAGCTTTCTGTGGTTCCTGATTAAAGCAGCAGGTCTCCCTTGATGCTGCGGCGGGACCAGACTTCCTGGCGCCATCAATCCACATACTCGTACCTTCTGAATGGGTTCCCCTACAGGGATGACTACTGTAAACAAGCAGTATGAGACTTGATATTTCACTGTCAAAGCGATACTGAGTGTGCGAGCTGGCTTCGGGTTGACACAGTGCATCTGAAAGATTTTGGGAGTTTCCTGTCTCCTTTGTTAACCTCTGCAGCCAGGCTCCGTTTGGGCCTGTTTGAAGTACACTCTATTCATATGTTAACTGCTGTCACCATCTGCAGGGCTAAATTAAAGGACAGGGTTGATCCATGCAGCCTGTGTTAGTTAATTTAGGCTGGCCATGGCAGGAGGAGGGTTTTGCCCTACCCCTTCTGCGATGACATGGTATATTCCTGGCTGTCATTTCCCAACTAAATATGACAGGGGCAACTACTTGCTGTTTCTACCCAGAGTACACGGGTCTATGTGTACGTTGTGCAGTGCGCATTGGAAAATGTGTGCGGATTAGCTCCACACATTTTCCGGAGGTTAAAAAATCCCAGCTGAGCGCACACTGACCATGTGGTTGGTAAAATTCCTCACAGCGAGGGCCATGGAACCCGAGCTGGGTCCAAGAGGGCCTGTATCTGGCCCAACTCTGGAGCAGATGTGCCAACCTCCGAGAGGACTCCGGTAGGCCAAAAGCCCTCAGCGGAAAGGGCTGGAAGTTGATTTGTTCCCCGCTGAAAAAACCTTGGAGTGGGCTCCGGGAGGCTTTCTGCCCCCAGCCGGGGAGCTGGTAGTCGTATGGGACCGCGCCGCAGGTTTGCACCTGGAACCGGAGCTCGAAGGTCCCTCACACCCTGATATAGAAGTAGAAGAAGAGCTGGAGCGCCCCTCAGCGGCTAGTCTGAAAGAGCCCCTGGGCTCCTTGGCACGGCAGCCGGCAGACTTGATGTCCTTGGATCTTCAACCAGTGTTAGGTTCTAAAGGACCCCTCCCAGCCGGAGACCCTGGGAAGGAGTCACCGGGCTGCGGTGCCTTGGAAAACAAATGACCTAACTTCTCATGACGCAAGGCCCTTGACACAAAGTCCTTTCCTCAGATGACTTTTAGGTGAAGTGTGGAAGATCTCCCTCCAGCTGGAACAGCCGATTCTTCAGTGACCGATGAGCGAGGGAGTTGCATGCTGCACACGCGTCCCAGCAGTGATCGGGCCCAAGCACTCAAGGCAAAGTGAATGAGGGTCCGATGCTGGAAAGGAGAGGTCACAAGATGCACATCTTGTAAAGCCCCCTACAGCTGACATGACCCGGGTGGAGGCAAGGCACGGAACGGATGTGAAGAATTTGAACAAGAAAAAACAGGGAAGCATGCAAAGCAGCAAATAAAAAAAATGTCTATGCAAGCTGCCATATCTGATACCGTCCATGCAGAAAAAGGGAGGTGCCAGAGGGCGAGGATACTGCACGAGGCCACGCCCCCACACGCTATATTAAATGTAAAGGGGGTGCTCTCTCTTTCCGCTGCCAATGGTTCCGGTACTGTCCCTACCCCTGCAGACGCCCCACAAGGATGGAGGAAAGGGGACAGGACGTAGGAGTATTTATGTACACGTATAAGGCAGTGGGTATTAGGGCCGGATCACACCAAATTATCTAGTAATGAATCAGGCCCATGTGACCCATAAACAGTATTAAGGGATAGCAGAGGAGGCCCCTAGAAGCCCAGATGCCACTGCTTCTAATGACAGATGGTGCAAGCTGCAGATGCCCTGGCCCTAAGAAAAAGATAGCAACTGCTCCAAGGTCTGAGGCACCCCTGCCTTGGACCGCAGACACATTTTGGTGCCTATTTGCAGGATTATGATGACACCGCCCTTATCGTTTCTGGGTGCAGCAGTGCCAACCAAGCCCAGCAACGGGCCAGCTGGGGCGTAGCCTTTTGCCGCCAGCCTTAAGAATATTCAATGAAAAGCTCGATTCCTGGCAGTGGAACGCTCCCCTGGAGAACCCCGGTAGGCGCATGTATCTAACTGTGGATTAAGTGCCTGCAGGGTAAAAGAGAATTGCCTGATTGGATTTGCATGGAGAAACATAAGTAGTACTAGAAAACTGCCATACACATTGCCACAGTGGCATTACCATTTATGCATGAGTGATGGCTGTCTGGAACCACTTTAAACCTTTTATCTTGATATCCCGAAACTGCACTTGTACGTAAAGAATGCATAGGCTGTTTTGGTGTTGTAAAACATCCTTCTCTATAGTATTAGTACACAGGCTGACTTGGAGTTATACAACACTGGAAGCAGTCTTAAAGGTCCATGGACAATGACTGCAACGCTACCTCCAACATGGAAAGAGCCGATGGGTGCTCTTGGAGGTGTAACAATGCATCTTGTATGGCAGGTCCATGGGCGCTCAACACTGGGCATTCTTGGAGTCTTGCAACTGCTGCCTGTGTGGCATACATATGGAGTCATGAAACCTCTGCAAATGGGAAATAAATCCATGAAACCTCAAGGAAATTAGCATATAGGAGCTGTGTGAATGTTTCATGTGTGGGTGCTTTTCAGGTCCTAAAACCACCTTCTTTGTGATATTATAAGTCCACACGCATTCTCGCACCTTACGGGCCCCTCCAGTGTAATATACAGCCAAGAGTTATCTTGGGCTCAGAGACCAGTTTGTGTATGATATTAGCCCATAGAGGTTCTTGCAGCTCTAAGACTGCCTCCCAGGCCTCCAGATAAGTGTAGTACTATGCCATTTTATGCATTAAAATCTTGTAAATACGACTGCTTTATTATTTTCCTGCATACATTTACACACAGGTTTAGAGCGGAAGGCAATGCAAAGGTCAGTTTCCTTGGCAGAAACTAGAACGCTACTTTTGATTTTTATCTACATGGATGCAATAGCAAGCCATGGAGAAAAGCTTCTGAAACAGAATGTTTTTCTCTGAAGCCTTTCAAAAAAGAAACCGCACACTGTGATAAAAGGAATGGTTTCTTTCTGTTCAGCTTCTACTGTGTTGGGTATAGGTGCTCATGGAGCAAACAGAAGCACTGTGCATATTTATTTTCCTAGCATTTTAGGATTGTATAATTAATAAGTTGGAAAACTAAGTTGCAATTGAGAATAAAACAGTTCTAACAAATGATGCGTTTTTGTCCCAGTGAAAGCAAAGCAGTATTGCATAATTTTGTTTTTTCAGAGTTCCTGCGCTGTGTGCATAATCATGCACAGGCAGATAATGTGTACACTTATAATTTAATTTACACTCTAATTATAAAAACAGTGTGTAAAATTATGGGGCTGATTCATGAAATTATTTGCACCGAAAAATGGGGATTTGTGCGCCATTCTACCCGCAAATCCCTGTTTAACGAATGGGGATTTGCGAGCAGAATGGCACACAAATCCCTGATTTTCGGCGCAAATAATTCCATGAATCAGCCCCTATGAGTATGCAAGGTCTAGTTTACATCCATTCAACCATGCAGTCAATGGGGTACATTACTATAAATGGTGGCAGCAGTCTATGCTCAAGGCTGAGTGATTGGCATTACACCAATCACAGGTATTATACCCGCTCAAATATTCAAGACTACAATTAAAACCTCCAAAACCTGACTCTCCAGGAAGTGCAAGTGCTGTTCAAAAACAAACAAATGAAAGTTACATTTGTAATTGAAATAGAAACTCTGCAAAACCAGTCCCTGTGATAATCCAGATAGGTATTTAAATGTATGTAGTGCTTTGTGCATGGTTCGTCCAATATGTAGGGACTGTGATTATTATATCTCAGTCTATACTCAGTTTACTGACCTATAGAGGATGTTAGCCACTAAGATAGCTAATCCGGTTGAGCAATTTTTGCTGCGTTCTGTGTATGATCTGTGGTTGCAGGTTCGAATCCCGGCAAGTCCAACTCAGCCTTTCATCCTTTCGAGGTCCATAAAGGAGTAACAACTTCGGTTTGGTGATAATTGTGATACATATGTTCTATGTACAGAGCTTTGCCAATAACAATTTGATCATGAGATTAGGTATAGAATTTAGCATGAAGCCCTTGCCTCTCTGCACTGTGGATCATAATACTGGCATGCCATTAGATAGTAATAGTTCCAGGAAATTAGGACTTTTATTAAACATCAAAAGACAATTCTGCTATCGAACCTCAAAACACACAATACAATTCAGGTTTGCTTGACTGTGCAATTGGCTAGGTTTTTGTGTTTTCAACATTTAAATATATACAGTGGAGATCTGGAATGGCCATACCTTAGAAAAATAATGAAAGGTGAATTCTGTCATAATGCAGAAAGCTGCTGCATGGTAATGATTTCCATACAGTTTTTGCACACGTTTTCTGGATGTTGCATACATTTTAATCTCTTACACAGGAGAAAACTCATTTTTACTCTCTTGAAATCACATTTACTCTCAAAGTTTAAAAATAGGGAGTAAAATACTCCCACCTCAAAATCTTATCTGGAGCACTGCCTCCTGTATGATATCAGCTCAAATAAGCACTTGCAGCACTAATACTGCCTCCTGTATGATATCAGTCAATATGAGCTCTTGCAGCACTAAGCCTATCTCCTGTACGATATCAGACCATATGAGCTCTTGCAGCACTAAGACTACCTCCTGTATAGCAGTCAATATGAGCTCTTGCAGCACTAAGACTATCTCCTGTACGATATCAGCCCATATGAGCTCTTACAGCACTAAGACTACCTCATGTATGATATCAGCACACAGGAGCTGTTGCAGCACTACTACCTCCTATATCATCCCATATTAGCTCTTGCAGCACTAAGACTACCTCCTGTATATCAGTCAATATGAGCTCTTGCAGCACTAAGACTAACTCATGTACGATATCAGCCCATATGAGCTCTTACAGCACTAAGACTACCTCATGTATGATATCAGTCAATATGAGCTCTTGTAGCACTAAAACTACCTCATGTATGATATCAGCCAATATGAGCTCTTGCAGCACTAAGACTACCTCCTGTATATCAGTCAATATGAGCTCTTTTAGCACTAAGACTATCTCCTGTACGATATCATCCCATATTAGCTCTTGCAGCACTAAGACTACCTCCTGTATATCAGTCAATATGAGCTCTTATAGCACTAAGACTACCTCCTGTATGATATCAGTCAATATGAGCTCTTTTAGCACTAAGACTATCTCCTGTACGATATCAGCCCATATGAGCTCTTGCAGCACTAAGACTACCTCCTGTATGATATCAGCCCATATGAGCTCTTGCAGCACTAAGACTATCTCCTGTACGATATCAGTCAATATGGGCTCTTGCAGCACTAAGATTACCTCCTGTATATCAGTCAATATGAGCTCTTGCAGCACTAAGACTATCTCCTGTACGATATCAGTCCATATGAGCTCTTGCAGCACTAAAACTACCTTGTGTACGATATCAGGCCATATGAGCTCTTGCAGCACTAAGACTAGCTCCTTGGCTCTTGCAGCACTAAGACTACCTCCCGTACGATATCAGTCAATATGGGCTCTTGCAGCACTAAGACTACCTCCTTGGCTCTTGCAGCACTAAGACTACCTCCCGTACGATATCAGTCAATATGGGCTCTTGTAGCACTAAGATTACCTCCTGTATGATATTAGTCAATATGGGCTCTTGCAGCACTAAGATTACCTCCTGTATGATATTAGTCAATATGGGCTCTTGCAGCACTAAGACTACTTCATGTATGATATCAGCCCATTTGGGCTCTTACAACACTAAGACTATCTATCTCCTGTACGATATCAGCCTATGTGGGTTCTTGGCGCCCCAAGACTGGCCCGAATGTCTTATACATCAATACACCCTGTCAGTATGCTGCATGCCAAGAAGTGATCCTGGGCACTAAGGAAATTTGCTGTAGCGTATAAGCCCCTAGGGGCGCTTGCAACTGTCACCTGCTGTAGGATAGAGGCTCTTGGGCCTGTCTGTAACCTAAGACCACTTCTTGGACTCCTGGGGGTGCTGTAAGCCTGGCTCGCGCAGGCATGGGCTTAAGCTGGGTCCAGCTTCCGGGAAAGCTGCTAAAATGTGTCCCTGTCCAGTCCCTCATTTTAGCGCGAGATCAGTGCTGCAAGTGGGCACGTCTAAGCGCCGCCCTTTCAATTCACTGCCTTTCCGTGTTCCCCGCTTTGCTTCTGGTGCCGGCCTGCCTGCCCGCGCCATCTCCAAAGCTGATTATGAGCAATCAAGCTAGCAGCGAGGGTCCTAACAAATTTGCAAACAAAACAATGCCTCTGCAAAATGGCTTTATTGAGTTAGTCGGGAGTATAACACTCAAATCAACCATTTATCACGTTCATGGCTTCCTTTTGGTTTTTTTATTTAGAGAAACTGAAACGGGGAGGGGGCCATGATGGACCCTCCGGCAAGCTCTTTTCCCTCCCTTTCGCCTCCGACTCAGGAACTGTTTAGGAGTGGGGGGTGAAATCTGAAACCAAAAGACTCCATTCCTGGCTTTCCCGTTACACAAACGTTGTGACCCTAAGCAAATTACCTGATTTCTCCGAGTCCCAAGCCACGCTCCAAGTACCATATATAATGGGTATGCAGTTATTAAATTGCGGCAAAAATCTCGCCTCGACAAAAAAAATCCCGTAAAAAATGCTGTGGTTTCACCTAGTAAAGGTGAGCCCCATTATACCATTTAAGGGGAGCATGGGTTGCGGGGTTGTCCTCCGCTCCACTTAAATGGTATAATGGGTCTGGGGGTTGCGGGGGTGTCTCCCACATCCTTTACTTGGATTGTGGCAGCAAAACCACAGCCTTTTTGCCACGATATTTTGTGTCCACTGCCATTTTTGCCGCTATTTTAACACGTGGAACCATATAATCTAAACAACGGCATTCTGTTCTGCTGGCATTTTCATGGGTGATGAATTCTGGGATGCTGACACGTGCCCAGGTCCCCTGTCCAGTAGACCCACCCATAGAGCAATATTTGCAATGAAAAAAATGCATGTCCATGGGCAAGAGTTCCAAAAATGTGAACAGTCTGCATAGTTACTGCCATTAAGGGTAGGAAGATACTGAATTACTGGCTGGCCTCAATTCTTAAGTCTTGGCCCCATTTGTGGTGCTTTAGGGATCCAGGTAGCCGTTTGCACTTCTGCGAATGCCCTTCTTTCAGGATGTACGCCCTTCGGGGCTCTTGCACCTCTAGAACTGCCGCCTGTGTGATATAAACCCAAAGGGGCTCTCCAGGGCCGAGTGAGAGGGCACAATATTCACTTCTTGGATATAAACCCATAGGAGCTCTTGCTGGTCTAGCCCCCCTTCCTGTATGATGGGGGGCCGTGGGGACTGTTGGTGACGGCGGGCAGTCTTTTGAAGGATATACAGCTATATGGACTATTATCCCTATAGCTTTCTACAGCTTTACAGGGATAAGAGGTCCTGATTAAGGGGCCAAGACTGTAGTGACTTGGAATAATAAGACTACTTCCTCATCATTTATGGTATAGGTCCACATGCAGCACTGCAGCTTCAAAAGCCCCTCATGTGCTAAGTCCAGAGGCACTCTGGCAAACATAAGACACATTGCTGTGCAGGTCTGTTCTTGTGTTATGAAGGCTTCCTCCTGTTTGGTGTACGTATATAGGTGTTCTTTCCAAGTCTAGATCCTCTACTCTTTAGTGTAGACTTCTTGGTGGCTATTTGGTGTATGTATATAGGTGTTCTTTCCAAGTCTAGATCCTCTACTCTTTAGTGTAGACTTCTCTGTGGCTGTTTGGTGTTCGTATATAGGTGTTTTTTCCAAGTCTAGATCCTCTACTCTTTAGTGTAGACTTCTCTGTGGCTCTGTTTGGTGTACGTATATAGGTGTTCTTTCCAAGTCTAGATCCTCTACTCTTTAGTGTAGACTTCTTGGTGGCTATTTGGTGTATGTATATAGGTGTTCTTTCCAAGTCTAGATCCTCTACTCTTTAGTGTAGACTTCTCGGTGGCTCTGTTTGGTGTTCGTATATAGGTGTTTTTTCCAAGTCTAGATCCTCTACTCTTTAGTGTAGACTTCTCGGTGGCTCTGTTTGGTGTACGTATATAGGTGTTTTTTCCAAGTCTAGATCCTCTACTCTTTAGTGTAGACTTCTCAGTGGCTCTGTTTGGTGTACGTATATAGGTGTTCTTTCCAAGTCTAGATCCTCTACTCTTTAGTGTAGACTTCTCTGTGGCTCTGTTTGGTGTTCGTATATAGGTGTTTTTTTCCAAGTCTAGATCCTCTACTCTTTAGTGTAGACTTCTCGGTGGCTCCGTTTGGTGTACGTATATAGGTGTTCTTTCCAAGTCTAGATCCTCTACTCTTTAGTGTAGACTTCTCTGTGGCTCCGTTTGGTGTTCGTATATAGGTGTTTTTTCCAAGTCTAGATCCTCTACTCTTTAGTGTAGACTTCTCGGTGACTCCGTTTGGTGTACGTATATAGGTGTTCTTTCCAAGTCTAGATCCTCTACTCTTTAGTGTAGACTTCTCTGTGGCTCTGTTTGGTGTACGTATGTAGGTGTTTTTTCCAAGTCTAGATCCTCTACTCTTTAGTGTAGACTTCTCGGTGGCTGTTTGGTGTACGTATGTAGGTGTTCTTTCCAAGTCTAGATCCTCTACTCTTTAGTGTAGACTTCTCGGTGGCTCTGTTTGGTGTACGTATATAGGCGTTCTTTCCAAGTCTAGATCCTCTACTCTTTAGTGTAGACTTCTCGGTGGCTCTGTTTGGTGTACGTATATAGGTGTTCTTTCCAAGTCTAGATCCTCTACTCTTTAGTGTAGACTTCTCGGTGGCTCTGTTTGGTGTACGTATATAGGTGTTCTTTCCAAGTCTAGATCCTCTACTCTTTAGTGTAGACTTCTCGGTGGCTCTGTTTGGTGTACGTATATAGGCGTTCTTTCCAAGTCTAGATCCTCTACTCTTTAGTGTAGACTTCTCGGTGGCTCTGTTTGGTGTACGTATATAGGCGTTCTTTCCAAGTCTAGATCCTCTACTCTTTAGACTTCTCGGAGGCTCCAGTTAGAACCCTAAGACTACCCTGTTCTTTTATCTTGCTGTCAGTTTTGATCTGTCAGAGAGGTTGTTGGATACCAAGACTCCGTCGCATTTCTCCAATTTCTCTGGTTGAATGTGCTGTCACGGTTTACATTGCTTCTTGATCTGTGCTATCTTGCCACAATAGAGATGACCAATGCTTATAACCAAGTTTTACTGTTCCTATAGTTATTTATTTTTTTAAACTGTTCCGGAATGGTTTTGTTTTAAAATAAAAGTGTAAGAAGGTGAAACTTGCACTTCAGTGTACTGCACTGAGTGTGCCCTTAAACAGCAGGCGCATGTGTTTGAGGGTTTGTATTGTGTGTGTGAGGGGGTGTGCAGAGCGGGCCCGGCCAGCACGGGGCATAGTACCACTACTTCTTTTCATACACTTCGACCATTGATTGTAGCTAGTTTCTTAATCAGATTTGCGCTCTGATCCTTTCCTTGGCAGAAGTTCCTGTTTTGCTTCACTAGCTGGTCTTTCAACATGTCAATGCCCACCTCCCTATGTCCGCTGTTATTGTAAAAAAAGCCACTATACTCAGGGCTAACCCTAAGACATGGTGTGGGCATAGTTGCCAACATGACCCACTGCTTATCCAGTCCTGGTTTTCCTCTTTACATTCTGGGACATGTAGTTCCACTCTTTTCATTATAAAACTCAGACTACAAGTACCAGAATGCAAAGAAACCCCCAGGACTGGATAAGAACCTACAGATTGGAATGGGTCAGGTTGGCAACTATGCGTGTTGTAACTCGTATAGGCCCAGAGGTTGAGAGGCGCACATCCATAGGCCCCGTGGCCCCGGCGCTATGAGGGACACGCATGGCTGACACTTCCGCTGCTCACTTCCCTCCCCCCTCTCCAGCTACAGGGCGCCGCCCCCGCCGGATGCCAGCCAAGAGCCCGCCGCCGCGGAAGTGGGCCGTGATTAATGGCGGGACCCTGCCGCTAAGCGCCCCCCGCGGTCCCATCCGGCGCCTCGCCCGATTCCTCCCCAGCCCCTCTTCAGAGCGCTTCGCAGGCGCGGGCCCTTCCCCGGGGCCCCATTCATTAAAAACACATCCAATTAAATGGCAGGTGTAAACGTGCAGTGGCGGGCCTCTCCTCTGCCTGGCTCCTGTGCCCGGCGTGCCCCTCCTCGGGCTCAGCTGTGCTCCGAGAGGCTCTCTGAAGCGGTGCCAGCCTGCCGGGGTGGCGCTGTGCCCGGTCGCCCCCTCCCGCAGCTCTTGTTTAGAGCTGTAACATTTTGTCAGCTGTGCCCCGCTACCGTTGAAGGTGTTCTGCACACAACCCTTGCCCGACTCCGGGGCACGGAGTCCGCGCCCTCCCTGGCCCGCCCAGCCGGGCTAGCCGCTCGAAATGCAGAGAAATGCCCGCTCAGGGGTTGCTAGGCGAAGGCACGCACGTGCATAGCACGGTGCCATTCAATGCGAGCCCCTCCTTCGGCTGGTGCCATCCATTGCAAGCGTCACTGGGCAAGGAGGGGCTGGAACACAGCAGGCGTTGCACCGGTGCCCCCACAAGGTCACCGTGCCGGGAGAGGCCCACTCCAGGAGGGACAGTAAAGGTGGCATGTGCACAGTACAAACCCCACCCACCCCCGAAGTGCATGCTGGCATGAATAGCCCACCCAGAAACAAAACAGGCCACACTACGTCTATAGAACTCAAGGAAGCATGGGGGCCGGGGGCTCAGTTCAAGGAAGGGGGCGGGGGCGTTGGAAACGTGCACCGATTGTTGACAAGGCGGGGAGTGCCCTAGGAAGGATTGGCAGGTCGAACGTGTACCCAAATCTGATGGCCAGGTGAAGGGTGTGGTCCAACAATCACGGCCGGGCAAGGCCCTGGGTCGGTGTCCATCCTAAACCCCGTAATCAGGGCTTTAAATCGGGTAAGAAATTGAGGGGGGAGGGTTCGTTTGGGGTGTGACTTGCATGATGGGGGTGGCCTGAAAAGTACACAAACAATAGTAAGGTATACAAATATATAACTGCATGCAAGCATTTATATATTGCGCCATCTTTTAAAACCTCAAAATATGTCGCATATTTCTATGTTTATAAAAGATGGCTTGCATACTACACAAACCATAGTAAGGAACGCACATAAATATATATATGCTTATATTTATATATTTGTTTGAGTCCCTTACTATGGTTTGTGCACTTTTCAAGCTATCTTTTTTAAACAGAAATATGTAACATATTTCCAGGTTTATAAAAGATGGCTTGAAAAGTACACAATTCAATCCATCTTTTATAAAGCTTTGATTACGGACAAAGGCGTCTTTGTCCACCGTCAAAGCCTTATAAAAGATGGCTTGAATTGTGCACTTTTCAAGCCAACTTTTATTAACCTCGAAATATGTCACGCAGTCCCCAGGTTTGCCAAGGGTTAAAGACGCCTCCGTGACCCTGGGAGGGGAAACAAAAGGACAGTAACTTCCTCTGGTGACCCTAGTTATGATATGATATGATAGGTTAATTATAACGCGCTTAATACCCAGAGGTTTCTAATCGCGAACCCGGGGATCGAACCTGTGTTGCTCCGTGTCATCTAAGTTACAGTGACTGATAGAAGTGCCAGCCAGCCCCAGCAATGCTGTCAGTCACTGTAACTTAGATGACACGGAGCAACACAGGTTTGATCCCTGGGTTCGTGATTAGAAACCTGTGAATGATACTGTATGGAATAGCACGCACTACATCCGGGGGGAGTGGAGGGGATAGCAATGCTGGGCTGGCTGGCACTTCTGTCAGCTTGCCTGACTCAATGGCGGGCGCACCTCCAGTTGCGGCCGTGGCGGGATAATGTCTCCTGCTGTGATGTGGTGGGGATGGGAGGCCCTGGCTCAGCCCCATATTTTGGAGAATGCCGGGGGCCCGGCCCACTTAAAGCACTGCCCGTAATCATGGTTAGGAAGAGAAACCCACCTCGCCTAGACTTGGGAACACATCTCTATGCAACTGAGCCGGCCGCTCTTTAACAGTGGTGAATGGCAGCAAGTCTAAGAGCCGAAAGCAGCTCCAGTTTGCTACCTAAATCTGAGTTTTCTCTGAACACAATGGGGGTCACACTAAACCCTGACTCCCCTCTATTTCTATGCATTCTGTAACTTATGTACTTCCATTCAGAGTGGACAAAATAAAGGGACAACTGTTCGCTTTTTGCTTAGTGCACCTGACATGAATACATTTTCGTCAGTTGGGTTTATTATAGCAACCAGAGCTGAGAAGATACACGGACAATCGAAAGCCTAAATTTCAGACTGGATTCAAATCCCAGCTTTGCCAATGGACTAAAAGAGTGTGAACTTGGGCCAATGGTGTACCGAGCGGTGGGTGGGCAAGTTGCCCCACCCGCAATGGCTCTTTTAAGAGCCAGACTGGGACGTTTAGCAGCAGGGCACCTAT
Organism: Ambystoma mexicanum; assembly: GCF_040938575.1. Classification (NCBI taxonomy): domain Eukaryota; kingdom Metazoa; phylum Chordata; class Amphibia; order Caudata; family Ambystomatidae; genus Ambystoma; species Ambystoma mexicanum. The sequence continues at coordinate 684,404,790 of NC_090938.1, read as the reverse complement.
ACCCTTTCATTCCCTCAGGGTGCTGAACGGGAAAGGTGTCCGGCTGACACAACAATGTCTGGAAATGACAGGTCGGTCCCATGATTTGTAGACCCCCCTCAGTGGAACGGCAAAAGTCCTGCTTTTGTTTCGGGCTGCTTGTGAGGGGGTCTGCAAGACGCGGGACCCACCCTGTCTTTTCAGCCTTTCCATGGCTCAAACATTTGTGTGTAAGTTCAAGCTTCGGACAGCAGAGCAGCTCTCCCAGGGACCTGACACATTGCTCTGTATCAACAGAGCATTACAATGGGAGCCATTAGACATTGATGGGAGGGAGGGGGGACTATTAGCAGGGACTTTTGTTCCTTAAGAAATGTGAACAGGGGTGATTGGAAGTGATAAGGTTGCACAATGTTGCATGCCTTATGAACTAATGACTATGACTTTAAAACCCATGGGGGATTTGTTAGGCTCACATTAATCTGCATGGTGCTATTGTGACTTTGCATGCAGGATGGGGAGAATAAAACTAAAGCCATACTCTTATTGCTCAACATATATCTATGACGATGTATATAGTGTAAAGTTAGATTATGAAAGTAGTTTATTTATATAAAGTATTATTTAAGCACATGAAATGCAAAGCAAAGCCTTAATAAATATCTATATCAGATAAACCTGGGAAGATGTGTTTAGTTGAGTAAATTGTCCACATCCCGGTTTCACAATTTAACTAAAGTGTGTGATCCTGGGCAAATCATTTAATCACACTTTGTCTTATCTGCAGCTCCGTAATTGATTCACTTCATAGCTATGTTAATATATCATGCTAGTATTTAAAAAAAATCTAATTACTATAGAGTTGCTCCACATATTATAATAGTGCAATTTAGGTAATTTGCACCACAAAGTTATTTGCCACTTGGCTTACTTATGGCAACTTATTTTAAAGTCACTCTCATGGTGCCTCCCAAGAATCAAAGACCGCTGTTGCTCCTTGCAATGCCCTTTTCTGTGAAGTCACTCCTGTTGGTGCAATCCAAATGCAAATTAGGAGGTTTGCATGTATTTCTCCCCAGAGAGCCTGGACAGAGCTCTAATAGAGGAGTTTCCTGCATCTGTAATGGGGTCCTGTATTTTTTTTTGGGTGTTAGCTGTATGTTTTAAAATGCCACCTGCCACTAATGTTACCCAAAAAGTTGATGGGGGTCTGTGAATGATACTGTATGGAATAGCACGCACTACATCCGGGGGGAGTGGAGGGGATAGCAGGACATTTTTCGTGGCTTGCCCCCACATTCTTGCAATTCTGGATACTCCCCTGCCTTGGGCAGATCATATTCTCTTACTATGTGGAAGCAACTCTGTTTATATTGTATTCTTTTTTCAAAGAAAGCCTCATAGTTTAACAACCAACAGCGTTGCTCCATTTATAATAGTGACCTTTCGTACGCGCTCACAAAGTTAATAGTCTCGTTACATTCTTGTACTGTGACTTCCCATACTGCTCTAGACAACCTAAGACTAATAACACTCCCAGCTACACCCCTTTCTGTATTGTCGCTAATGGCGATGTCCATAAACACGTAAAATTAGGGGTCCCGTAAAGCCTAGACTGGGCCCTGACAACAATGACTGACAGGGGAAACTATACCCTGAGGATGAATGACATGGGAAAGGTGTGTTGAGTGAACATTCGATAAACGAACCATGACTCCAGGTAATGATTAACGGATGACTGACTGGTTGTCTTCTGGAAATGATTGGCAGGTGAGTGGTTGTCTTCTGGAAATGATTGGCAGGTGAGTGGTTGCCTTCTGGAAATGATTGGCAGGTGAGTGGTTGTCTTCTGGAAATGATTGGCAGGTGAGTGGTTGTCTTCTGGAAATGATTGGCAGGTGAGTGGTTGCCTTCTGGAAATGATTGGCAGGTGAGTGGTTGTCTTCTGGAAATGATTGGCAGGTGAGTGGTTGCCTTCTGGAAATGATTGGCAGGTGAGTGGTTGTCTTCTGGAAATGATTGGCAGGTGAGTGGTTGTCTTCTGGAAATAATTGGCAGGTGAGTGGTTGTCTTCTTGACATGATCAGCTGGTGGGAGGTGCATCCTTATAAGGATTATGCAGGTGAGAGGTGTTTGTGCAGGAAGCTGACTGGTGCCGGAGCTCCTGTGAATGATTGGCAGATGCAAGATATTTTCTGGAAAATTGAGGAAGGGGAGGGTCTTGAGAAGGATTGTCAGGTGAGTAGAATGAGATTGGACAGGCAACAACCTTTCATGGCATCAAGGAAAGTGGTTTAAGGAGCCCCTAGAAGGCTGGACAGATGTTCGATGGCCTAGAAAAGGGGTTTGTAAGCTTTGGTGTTCCCAGTGTTTCTGTCTACAACTCCCATCAGCCCTAGCCAGCACAGTGAATGATGATGGATCCTGGGAGGTGTAGTCCTAAACACTTGGAGGCCACAGGTTGTCCTTGGAATGATAGGTGCAACCTGGGATGGATTCACAGGTGAGAGGCGTGTCCACGGAATGATCAACAGTGGAAACCGGATTCCACACAAGGCTGGACAGATGAGGGTTTGTGCTATGAACACATTAGAGGTGGGAGGGTTATCCTGTGAATGATTGCCAAGGGGGACCAGTGCGATTGGAACAGTTTGCACGGCATGTGTGCCACCAGAATGATTGACAAGGTGTGGGCCTCAGCCCTTTATTTTATAGAGGTCGATCCATTGAGTACCATTAGACTGGGTAATGATAACAGCTACAGCGCCTTGAAGAGTGAGGAACCCGTAGAGATTGGGTGAGGTCTGCGTGGGAATTATTGGCAAGCGAGGGGTTTAGTGGTAAGGAAAGCACAAGCTGACGCTGGTTGCGTGGAGTAGAGGCGATAGGCTGGTGGGTCTATTAGCTTTCCTCGATTTATTTTGTTGCTGAATTCCACTTTGTTGAATTTTCTTTCATTGCTTTTTCCACCCTTTTTACTGCAAAAGCAAAGTAGACCCCCATGCCCCACCTTTGAACTCTCAACTCCTCTCCCCCTTTATATACCATACCCCGACTGACCACATATAGATTGGTAAAAAGGTGGGCAAAAAAAATCTGCAACAAAAACCTGCAAATTGCCATTCGCCAAAAATGAGGGAAATGTTCTCTTATATGTTAAAGGTTGAAAAATGTGTTCGACCAATAAAACAAAACAAAACAAAAGTGAGGAATACTAGACTGGCACCCAGCTCGCTCGGGCCTGTATTCCTGACAGCTCAGTCTGAGCCTGCGATATTCAGAAGAAGAGCCAACAGAAGCCTGGTGGGCAAAACTCAACCCAGCACCATGCAGGACTGGGCTGCAAGTGTAACCATGCCAGGCAGGCCCACACGAGCAGACACAAAGAGCATGAGGCAGGCACAAAGACGCACACAAGCACATGCAGATAGAGAGCAACACGCACAGAAGAAGACAAGACTAAAGACATGAAGACAGGGCTCACCCAAAGAGACACTGACAAAAACAGGCAACAGTACAGGCACTGGTGTGAACGATAAAGACACAGTCAATCCACACACAAAGAAATCCTGCGCACAGGATCCACACGTCGATATACACTGGCATGAAAATGCAGGCAAATTAAGGCATGCACACGTCACCACATCACATACCCACCAAGAAGTGTGTGTGTGTGTGAGAGACAACCCTTCAGTATCTATGTGTCAGTGTGTTTCAAAGACACACAGACAATGCACACACAAATGCAGACAGTCGACCGAACTGTCATGCCACACAAAAGACACACACACATCAAGATTATATGCCAATTCACTAACACTCCAGAAAAGGCCACATGCAGATACTCGCACCCTCACTCACATAGACCTATAGAGGCACAAACACAGCTCATGTCTGCGTCTTATCACGGAAGTGTTTCGCGCCAGCGCCACCTCCCTAATGGAAGTGACTTCTCAGTGAACAAAGCGACTGTGTCTGCTTGTTATCCTGCTGTGCTGTCTGCCTGACGATTGCTCGGGCTTCCGTGTGACTAGCAGCCAGCCAGCATCTCGGCTGCCAGGACTTACAAAGTCTCGCGAGCCAAGCTGTGCACCAGCTCGGCAATCTCCGCGCAGGCGTGCGCCGCGTGCTCATGGAAAATGGAAGGAGGAAAATCCTGTAGTCAGCGCCTGGGGAGCCATAAAGCAACATGACAGAAAGTGAGACCCACAAATTAGTGGTAGGATTTAAAAACGAAATCGGTAGGCGGTAGGAGTGCTTTAAAAGCTGTAACCTACCGCCTAAATCCGTAGGGTTGGCAAATATGTATGGGGTTACCGGCGAATCCAGCGCCTACATACAGTGCGCATTGAAAAGGTTCACGGTAGTCTCTGCAGACCCCTTGTCTATCCGTGTCAAAATGGTGCAGGAAAGTAACCAAAAAAAGGAATGTAACTTTGTGTGTGCACGGTTTCGTCTGTGTGGAGTCGTAACCCCACGGACGAGTATTCCCAGACTCTGTCCATTGCGCTCTTTGGTGTTTTGGCACCTGCTGCCTTCTCTCTCTGCCCCCTCCCTGTTCTCTTTCCCCATCTCAAGAATGGGGGCCCCATTCAACTGAACCTTCACCGTCCCCCACCCGCACTACCCAAGACGACACACCTCACCCATCTTTCCTTGCTCAGTCCCCATCTCAAAAATTGGGGAACTCTCATACACCTGTGCCCGTGCACAGTCGATCATCTCGCTCTACTGCCCCAGGCCTTTCTTTACTTAACCTCCCTTTGCCAGACCCCGCCAGCACCGGAATGGGCAAAGTCCACCGCTCTGTGTCGACACCCCAGCCACGTAGAATCCGGACTTGATCAAATGGTTGTCGCCATAATCACACGCTACATTCCCCTATGCACACACAGTCTTCCATATCGCAGCCCCCCTCTGTGTAGATGCCACAAAAGAAAGAATCGAGGGGATATTGGGTCTGGCGTGAAGGAGAACATGGACTACCAGAACAAGAGTCATTACATTGACTAACTTGCACTTACTGGTAGGCCTTGGCGCCCCTTGTTCCAGACTCTGGGCAAATATTTTTTTACGGATGCCGAAAGGAGGAACCGTTCTGTAGCTAGTTATTTATTTTATTGTGCATTTGTTAGGTGCTTATACAGGAAGTCAATTCTGTTTATTATTGCTTATGGATAGTATGTGGCATCACCTGGGTAGCGTCTTACGAACTTTTATATAGGAGCTTGTCGTTGATATGCCAACAATGCTGCCTTCGCCCCTATAGTATGCGCATAGTATATGTCGTCATAACGCACAAGACTTCCAAGTTGGCTAAGAGGGTCTTGGAGCCCTGTCTTCTGAGAAAAGGACTGCTATACGTCTGAAAAAGATGCCCCAGTCCCTGAAATCCTTAGTCCTGTGCATGTTAGATTTTAGGGCCCTTTCTGCGTCAAGCTGATGATGTTTGTTGCTTCTCCGAGGACAGTTGCGGAAAAAAGGACAGCAAGAAAGTATATTGTGTGACGAATTGTGGGAATGTGTCTCTTCTCGTCAAGGGCCCACCCCCCCATGAGGCTAGGGTGGTGCGCTTGTTCTGTAATACCCTCCCTAGGGGTAGAGGCAAGTGGGACGTCACCGGGAGAGACTCCCCCTTAGGGGGCAAGGACTCCTGTTCCTGTGAGGAACTCCATCAAGTGGTGCACACTATGGCCTGCATGGGGTGTTTTACAATACCAGAGCCTGTGCAATACCAAGACTGAGAAAAGGGAACTACAGTACCAGACCATGTGAAATACCAAAACTGGGATGAATAAACTACAATACCAGAAACTGTGAAGTATCAAAACTGAGACGAAGAAACTCCTAATAGATACTGTCATCTTATAAGAAAAGGTCATGTCCTTTTAAATCAGGATGCCCAACCCACTGAGACCCGTATGTGGATAAATGTGCATTCAGAGAGAGAGGCGAAGAAGTAGGAGAGAGAGAACCACTTACATCAGCCGGGGAAGGCCCCATGCTACATCAACCTTGACAGAGAAAGAAAGCTGGAAGCCCTCACATTTCAAACTCGCTTAACTTTGCAATACAGTATGCCAGAAGGGCAGGAGCCCAGTAGAAGGTGTTGGCGGGACCACAGACGGGAATCCTAGTTTGACAGCCAGTCCAGGCCACATCGCCGATACCACCGGCACGAGAAGGCTGCAGGGTGTACAGCCACGCAACGGAGGACCGGGGCACTGTGCAGAAACAGGAGATCGATGCCGAAGAAGAAAAGGTGTCAGCGGTCCGAAAAACGAAAAAGTATCTCCAAGGAAGAAGGCTCCTGAAGATGTTCTCCTACCGCAACAAAGGTAACAGGGAGAACGGGAGGCCCGGGAGAACTCACAGTGATCATTATACCATAACGGAGAGTGTAACAGAGTGTTAGGTGCAGGCAGTGACTGCACAAGTCTATCTACACTCTCTACAGCTGCTGGGAAGGCAGCGCTTTAATCGCTTTCATCACTGCTTCATCTCTACAAAAACGCTTGTTACAGTGGAGCGTGTGCGGAGAGTGTGACAGAGTGTTACGTGCAGGGATTTACTGCACAAGTCTTATCTACACTCTACTCCTGCTGGGGAGGCAGTGCTTTCATGGCCTCATCTCTACAAAAATGCTTGTTACAGCAGAACGTGTGTGGAGAGGGTGACAGAGTGTTGGGTGGTGGGTGCAGGGGTGGCCCCACCTCCTCTTCCTCCACCCGATTTTTCTAATCTCCAAAAACCGCAAAGAATTCCCTCCAGGAGGAGGTACTTGCCTGGAGCTCCACAATCTTTTGGTATTCACACAGCGAAACGAGTAACATCAGCGCGATCGAGCACGACGTTGGAGAAATAACATCACTCCGTAAGTAGCTCCATTAAGTACTACAAATATCAATGTATTTGGACATATTGTGATCCAGGGAAGGGCTCGGGGCAAAATGGGAAAAAATAACTAATGTACAGTAATCGCCCCCTAGCCCTCAGGACTCTAGCATACTTTTTTTCTGACTTAATAACCTCAAACAAGATCTAAAAACAACAAAAACCTAAACGGTGGAAGGAAAACAGGCCAACCCACGCACAAGGCATCAGGGACAGCTTTTCTCAGATGCTTCTCAAGATCTTGTTTTCTTAAAACCCGCGGCCCGTCTGCTAACCAGGACAAGCAAATTAATCCTCAGGAAAAGTTGCTGTCAACAGGAGAGGAGGCCGGCTGGTCGGGCAATCTAGGAAAAGGCATAGAATGTAACAACGTATGTATGGCCTTAAAAGCAACCCAAAAAAGTGCTTGCAGAAAATCCTGGTGGAATCAGTCTCTCTTACACCAGTCAAATGTCCAGAAACTTGAGGCAGTGGCAAAATAAAATTAGTTGAATACATCCTCATTTGCGAAACAGTTGAGCAATAAACAACTTTCAAAAGAGGCAATACCCCATGAAAATAAGGACTTGACTCAAGCGGGAACCCTGTATTTGACTTTGCTATGATGGGGGAGGACGCGCGTCCGATCTCCAATAAAGACTCAACTGGTCTGAAGGACGCGCGCCCAATCACTGATTAAAACTTAAATGGTTTTGAGGAAAATCCAATAGACAAACCTGCTACAGTAAAAAATATTTGCAATTTACAGAGAAAAACGATAATTGACCTTGAGATAAACACAGACCATTTAATTTCAGCAGGGAACAAAAAAACATAAGAGAAAGCGATCTTTCTTCTTCGGAAACCTGTGCAAGGCACACCTTTTTCACCAATAACATGAGAAAAAACAAGCCTAACGACCAAAAGGAAGACAATGGAGACAAAGCCTTCCCAAAGGCCCTGGGGAATGGCCCTGGATCCGATGGAAAAAAAGTGAAGGATGCAGCAAGATCGTCGAGATCACTCACAGTAATCATAATAAATGTGATCCTCCCGGTCTTCCTCAAGTTCGGTTGAAAGCAATGCTCGATCAGGTGGATGGTATAAAGCACACAGCCTCGATTTTATCACCATTTGGCTTGGAAGCCTGTTTTTTTCCCAACGGAATAACATTTTTGGCAGAAATCTACTTATTTCAACACCATTCCAGGTACATTGCAATGTGATGGCTGCCTTAAACATTTCTTTGGCACCATTTCTAAAGCTGTACAAATCAATCAATGAAAGCTACAAAGATCAGGCCACTATATTAGCAATGGTTCACTCTAAGCTAATAAATGTGGAATCATTCATTTTCTCACGTCAATCAAGAGTTGATCAGGCAGCGGTCAGTGCCGCCACTTTACAAAATAAGCTACAAGACACCATAGATACAGAGAGTGCGGACAAGAAACTCCTATTGGGAACCCTGTTGGAAATATTGAAAGATCGTGAGAACAACAACCAAAAAGGGAAAGAAGTAAGAAAACAGCTAGACGATAGATGCGCGATGACTGCGCCTTCAAAAACAAATCTGCAGGCACTTCATACTTCAACACACTCGTCTACACTGGGGAAACTCTTTTCACTAGGCCCTAAGAAAAAGGAGCTGGTCACTAGAGAGGAGCTTCTGAACTTCGGAAGCTCAATCATGCCAATCTGTGTATCTACCAAGAACGAGCAGAGAGGCGTTCATAATGTGATTTCTGCAAATGAAACACTCATAACCTCAAATGTGAAAACTCTAAATGATTAAAAAAAAAATGCAACATCCCACGCTAACGGAGAACGGAAAGAAAGAAATAAGCATCCAAAAAGAGGGAAACTCTCACTTGGTGCTTCAGAAATTAGGGAAAAAATGTTTCAGACAGGGAAGGAAGGATCAAAATCAATTAAACAAAATCTGATATCCCCTGCATTCCAGCAAATATAAAGCAAATGGAGCACAGGATTTCTTCCGTAACATTTCATATCCCCTGAAAGGCGTGAAGCCTGCCATAGAAATCGGGAAAAAAGAAATAATGAAAAATGTTGGATATTTGGGATTTTGTGGACTTAGAAAGTGAACCAACTGTGACTGCGGCAGCCCTGTCAATTCAAGAAGGCCCTGCCTTTGAGGAGGACCCCGACCTGATTGACTTGTCAACATATTCGGTGACAGATACTGAGGACGACTGACGAAACAGTCAAAGGTCACTAGACAGCACCTGAGGTGAGAGAAAAGTCCGAAGTGGATGCTAAGGTCAGTCTGGAAGCTTCAGCTTTCTCCCGAACAAAGGTTGAAAAGCGGAAGATAATTGAAGAATCCTAAAAGAATTCAGGGAATGGAATGAGGCATTTCGAATTAGACATCAACCAAACAATCGAAAAGGAAAAAAGGGATGGTATGCATAAAGACCCAAAGGATCTCCCTCTGGCAACAAATAGATTACATATTGGAAAAGGTGTGCTTCGAAGGAGACCAGACCTGGATAATGAAAAGAAGTTAAGACTCAATTTATCATTTTATCGGATATGATAAGCAGGTAAAAAGAACCTCTAAAAAATGAGGGTACTTAAAAACAACTCCCTCTATATAAATCGACTTGGCAAAGCGCATGACAGACTAATATTGAACCGACACAACGTCCTAAGGTCATTCCATCATATTTCGGCCCGCAAGTTTATGAAATCGAAAGACATCAAAACTGTGGAATTGCCAGAAGAGGAATCCACTGACAAAGTGATTTTGCACCTACGTTCTGTTGGAGTAAAAACATAATTATCGGAAATTGAAAACTCCATCCGCTCCCTGGCTTTCCAGCTTTCTGAGGAAGCAGAAAGGCGGTATTTTGATAAGAACACCCGGTCCAAAACAAAACCATACGCAAGAGATGCCATAACAAGGAGCAGCAAACAGAAATATCAATTGGACAACAGTCTCGAAAACAAGGAGCTCACCAAATTAGGGGGAGTGGAAACTCCAATTAACCCTTTGAAAAGTATACTAGATAAGAGATTGAGTGTGATTCATGTACACATCACACTTGCACTTGTACAAACGGAGTAGGGGAACTCTTTGCCTCCGTTCTTTGTACACATTAATGCAACACTTCAAAAATGTGTACCTACAACACGAGTCGCGGAAGTCTGATAGTGATATTGCCGAAAAGTTCCCTGTTCTTCTTTGCTTAGATAGGAGATCGGTCCAACCTTTACTGATGTGATCTCTACCAGGAAACAACAAAACAAAAATGAAAAAGAACAAGCTGTGGGTAGTAGAGGAAGCTTCTATGGGCCCCAAACAAAACAACCTGCGAAGCCAAGCAAATAGCATCCAACACTCCAACAGGAACTTCAGTTAACAATGATCTCTTGGAACAACAGAGGCTCCAGCCATTTATTCAATGTCAGCAAGACAAATCTTAAGAAGTATGCCATCAGTTGTTCTCAGGAAACGTGGCTAACGTCTATGGCAATTGTGGACGGTTATATTGCATACTTGTCCTGGCCTATAGGGGTGGAAAGGGTAGACCTGTGTCTGGCCTTCTAACCCTTACAAGGAATTGGCTTTTGGATTATAGCTTCATGGAACGAAAACACATTCTTACAGGCAACCCTTGTATCCTTAAAAAACCTAGAAGATGATTTGCAAAGGATCCTTATACTAAACCTTTATTGGAATCTGGCAGCGATACATTTTTGGACAGCATCACTGATACTGTGGATAAACATCTTTTTGAGCAAAACCCCCCACAAATTGTAATTTGTGGGGATTTAAGCACATGCTGCCTGGATGAAATGGGAAATCCTATAACACACTTTGATAGCTCGACTAACATATCAGATGCAAGAGCAGCGGCCTGGGCAGCGGCAATGCTTAACAGGAACCTTTATATGTTAAACAGGCAGACAAAAGGGGACGTTCCAGGAAAATCTACTTGGACAATGGTTCCAGCTCAAAGACCCTTGATTATATCTTTGCTTGTCAACGCATTACTAATCTGGCAAATAAACTGGAAGTGGAAGCAGTGACCAAACGCGACCACTCCATATTGAAATTGACAATGGACACAAAATTAATATGCAAAGAAAAGGAAACGAAGATTGGGACTTCAGCCATTTCGGAAGGCAGAAACCGGATCCACATTTGTGAAAAGGATATTAAGATCACTGAGAGTTACAACCAGCAAAGTGAGTTAAGTGGTGGTGTAAACTGCACCCTTTACTTCAAGACTACAAGATCTTGAGCAATAAACATGGCAAGATTAAAACCATGCATAGACATATCTATGATGCTAAAATAGCTATGAGGAAGAGCAAACTGCGATCTGAGTTGCAGAAATTAGGCTTCTCAATCACATTGACAAACGTGGATGCCAGAAAAGAAATAAAGCAAAAATATGAAAACTGGCTAATTGCCCACAACGTCCACCAAAACCAGACAGAAGCGAAGTGCATGCTGAGAAAAAAGGTCTCAAAGAATATTCGAGGCATGTGACGATTGATAAATGACACAATAACTCCTCAGGAGTCAATCCTATCGACCGCCGTAACAGAGGAAATGTGGGTCAGTTTCTACCATGACCTATTTGGGCCAAGTGGAAAACTGAATCATCACCTCCTCTTTGAAATAAGAGGAAAATGGCATATTGTCATAGAGGACTCAGACCTTGAGGACTTAATAAAAAGAGCAACAAGCGACTCAGCTCTGGGACCGGATGGAGCGACGTACAGCGACATAAAATCTATTCAAACTATTGGATCTCATTTATTAGAAGACTTTTCAGGGATGTCTTGGAAAAAGGGAAGATCCTGCATCATGGAAAAAGGCGATCGTAGTTCCTATTTCTAAGAAATGAATTAGACCCTAACAACTATCGCCGATTGCTCTCCTCGATGTTCTGGGAAAGCTCTTTGCAGAAATATTATTAAAACATCTGGAAACTTGGGCCACGGAAACAAAGAGACGGGACTATCAACAAGCAGGCTTTGTAAAGAGAGTTATAACTGACCTGAATTTATTTCTGATCAACGTTTTGAAACTGAAAGCAATAAAAAACAAAATTTATGTTACCTTCATAGATCTGAAGAAGGTTTTTGACAGTGTTGAAAGACAACTACTTTGGAAGACACCCCCACTAGGGAATTGCCACTAGACTTAAAATAAATGCAATGAAGCACTATACACTGACACAAAGGTTCAGATCAGATTAACGTCAGGAGAATTGCTATCAACTGATATTCCAACACGGAGAAGGTAGAAACCAGGCTGTCCTCTAGCGCCCATAGTGTTCACCCTCTTTCCATCGAACCTTTATGGAAGCCAAAACGAGGTCAGACCATTACTGCCAAAAATCAACAGCTTTCCAGTGGCGTGGTCGCTATACTCAGATGATTTAATTCTTATCGATCAGACAACCATCAGTCTATAACGCAGACTGACTACGTTGCAAAGCTATGTCAAAAAAAATAGACTACAAATTAATTAAGGGAAATCAGCTATTATGATCCTGGAGTGAAAGAGCAGAACACTTAAACCCTCCTTTAAATGGTTCCTAAATAAGACAGAAGTTCCTCTGGTGAAAGAAATGATCTATTTGGGAGTACCAATCAGCTCGTGTATGGAAGATAAGCAGAGACAGCTGGATTTGAGAACTGAAGTGAAAATATTGGCTGCTCAGGTCATAGCAATACAAAAAAAGTATGACACGTTTTTAATGCGACCGATTTTGGACTTCTATAAACTTAAGGTAGTCCCTATCCTCACATATGGTGCTAAGTCAATGCTGTCATTTCCAGGGAGGCGTTGGAACACACTAGAAGGCCTATTCTGGCAACGGGTCCTTCGGCTGCCAAGATCAGTGTCTGCTACATCAATAAGACACAAGCTGGCTCTAATCTCTGTTCAAGGAGTAGCGATTTGGAAAACTCTATCACTGTATCGGAAACTTGTTATCAGCATTACGCCAGAGCCGTATATGATATTCAAACACGATGAAGTCCTTGGACACTTTACAGTGGCAGCATGGAAGCAGAGATGTATGGAGATTATGACGCAAATTGGAATTTCGGAAGACACTCTAATCACTAACCCGAGCTTGCTGAAGGTTGTGGGAGGCTGATTGGATAGATTCAGAAGAATCCAGAAGACAACACAAATTGCAAAAGGAGCTTTGGCTGGAACAAATAACATATAATGCACCACAAAACTATCTTGTAAAATGTCCAAGCCCTCACCACCGCAATGCTTTTCTGAAACTTTGGTTAAATATTTTTAGACATAGAATATTAGACATCAAGCCAAATTCAAACCTGATCAATGAGATTGGTGCTCAAACTGGAAGACCAAATACTTTTCTCCATACGGACCCTTCAATTCGATCCCAGACAGTCAGATCCGTAAGGGATTTCTGCTCTGTATAATAAGGAGGGGAGAACCATCATACTATAATATCTAATCACTGGCAACAGCAAAAAGCATCTGCATCTCTTATTTTGCCTCAACATTTGACACGTTAGGGCCTTAGCTTTGACATTCATTCTACCTAGTAGATCGCCATTTGAGGGTCTATCCCTAGGAGCATCCCCGATAGTTCTTTTACAACTTCCATCCTTGATTTCTCCAAATTTAAGTAAATATTAGTACGATTAGGGGATTTTACAAAAGTCCTAATATTGGTCTTACTTTGATTGATTTTCAAATCATTAGCATCCATATCTTTATTTGCTGCAGTTAAGGATCTCTGGGTAAGACGTTAATACATTGGCAGGCTTGTTTTGCGCAGAATTCTTTATGGAACATTATCCGCTGAAAAACTCATCAAAAAATGTGGGGGTGGGTAAGGGGATATAAGGATTAGGGGTGCAGGGTATAGGGACTAGATAACAGGGAAGGGGATTTGGGGAGAACCCCCCAACAATTTTGTAAAAAAATCGATTTCTTTTTTTTGGCCTAAAATGTTTGGGATAAAACTCTGCAAAAAAAAACAAAAAACTGGCAATTAAGAACATAGAACCGGATCTATTCAACCCAATCAGAGTGCAATCGAAGATTATTAAATCATCTCCAAATAAGCACTAACGATCTGTGGTCAAACCAATTTTACGGGCAAAGGCTTTCACATGATGATGCCCCATGTCCAAATCCGAGATATAAATATTGAATAGACACATCCATGGTGCAGGCCCCCTATCATTGAAATGAAAATGATATGATATGATAGGTTATTTATAACGCGCTTAATACCCAGAGGTTTCTAAGCGCGGCTCCGAGGATCAAACCTGTGGTGCCCCGTTGCCCCTGAGCTATCTTCCCGAGACTAAAAAGGTGGCACACTGTAGTGCTTCAATTGTAACATAAACCAACATTTTTGATGTATAGTATTAGAGGTGAATACCCGGACCAATGATTTTTTCCACACATTAATAATGTTTTCCTTTTTTCAAAATGGCACCGTTTTCTTTTAGCTTTCTGTACACTGTTCACATGTGACAACTCTGTGTCATTTGTAGTGTGTGGTCTCTCATGTAAGTAAATAACTGGTGGTAAATGGCCATTAATAAAGTGATGCATTATCTTGGCACATCTTCACTTTACATGAAGCAGTGTCCACTTGTTGGGTGCTGTCCATTCCACACTTAAAAAGAAGCAGTTCACTTTTTCAGCACCAGGTTGCTTTAGTGGCATACATTTGGGTTCCATTTTTTTTGACAATTACAGCCTTTCATCCATCCAAAGACCTGATATTGTGAATTCTGAGAAAACATTTCTGAATGAAAGTTGTATTCTATGTTGTATCATTGCTCAAAATTCTTACAGGCACTACCTCTAGAAAGAATTCAGTTACTCAAGGGTACCATCTATGTAAGTGAACTCATTTTTATTTTTGCATCTTTTTGTCTGCAACCCTAAGCTTAGCGTCTTATTAGGGCTGGTGTCCTGGCTGCATGTTACAGCAGTCCTTAGCCCTGTTAAGGGCATGCCTTTGTATCTGGCTTTGTTAGTAGTTTCATGTGTCATTTTGTAACCCGAAAACGCCCTCTTGGCCATGCACCATGTAGATTTTTGCTCTGTATTTGGGCATCCGCCTGCGACTGTTAAATTGGAATAGGACAAAATGTTACAAAAAAAAATTACTGACCCCACCAAAAGACCTACACACATCACGAAAAGCTCTAACTACCAAAAGTTCTAACTTTTCGTGGTATGTGTTTAGGTGTTTTGGTGGGGTCGGTAATAAAAAAATAAATAAAATAAAAAGGATGCATGGGGCTGTGGGCAGGGTGGGGGGGTGTCCCCGCAACATCCCGCTCACTACACTGTACAGTATAGTGAGCAGGGATTGCTGGGGAACCCCCTTCAGTTGCCCGGAAATAAATAAATAAAAGGACCCTGTGGCGCCAGTTCCCGCTCACGGAAGTGAAAGGGAACTGGTGCTGCAGTGACACAGCGTGTCTTAAAAGGTAAGTAGGGTGTTGGTTGGGGTATGTTGTGGGTGTAAGTTTGTAGGGTTTTGAAATGGATGTTCGCATTGGGAAACGTACGAACATTTTGTAGTGCGTACATTTCCCATGCGGACATTTCCTTTGCGGGTTATTCTACCTGGGAAATTTCATGTAGATCCGTTAAATTCCCGTTATCTGTCCCCCAGAAGTTTAGCCTCCCTCTAGGAGATCTTGTGATCTCTGGCTGCGTTTCCAGTGATATGCTAAATTGCACATTGTTTTGTTTTTGAATGGGCAGAATGCGGCCCTACCGCATGTGACATTGATGCATTTGCCATTGGTGGCCGTCAGTTGCCTGTTCCCCCTTCACATTTGGGAAGGATAACTCAGGGCCAGCACTCTGGTCTTGTAAGCAAGCCTACCCTGAGCAGCACCCGTCCGGTGCCCAGTCCTGGTACTGCTATTAGAGGCTGGAGTCCATCATGAAGCTCAATATAAGAAATCGATAAATGTTTGTATTTGCGAAGACTCCATGTTCGGCATCTGTCGATTTCTGGCACACACCCAGGGGCCTACCTAAACTGTATAATACTAACAACATTAATTGTATGTAAGGTCCCATGTCTGTTTCTAAGGCATGCAGCGCCAAAACTTAACAGACAGGTCTCCCTCCAGGTTGGGGTGACAGTGGCAATAGAAACACCTGTGTGCGTAATCAGCAGGAGAAACGTTTTTTTTCAGGCTGCATAGGGGATTCTTGGGCGGGGGCGGTTTTCAGGATGGGGTACGAGGTTAGGTAGGATTACATTTGACCGATGTTAATGAACTCTCATCTGTGAAAGTAATCACCTGCGTTTTGCACAATGATTTGATATGAATGTACATTTTCCCCTTACCCCTCCTTGTGCCTCACTTCAAAGTGGCCTGTACTGCAATTTGCCGATTCACATAACTTCAAAATAAAATAAATCTAAGTAGATAATAGACTCTGGCCACCTCGTTGGTTGGAATCAAAGGAATCCCGGCCAGTAAGGAAAGGCTGAATATTCCGGTGCTGTGACTGGGCACATCTCCCATGTGCTCTCATTGGCTAAGCCATCTCTTACATCTGATTGGGCCAAACTCTAGCCATCCTGCCCAAACAGGAGCGGGGGAGGGGTTGTACTATCTGGAATGGAGGCTGGAATGTGGATGCTGGTGAACGACACTGTGGTAGGGTGAGCAGACGTCCTGGTTTTGCCTGGACTCTCCCGGTATTTGGTGCTCTGTCCCCCTTTCTGGAGATCATGTTTCCATTGGAAACTGCAGTGCTCCGGTTTTTGGTAGTAGGTCTTCATAGCTGGCAGGCAAGAAGGCACAATCTTACACAGAAGAAATGCTGCATTTTACAACGTAAAATAATGTTCGTTTGTGATAAATTCATTATATTATGTGTTTCTTTGAATAGTAACACTTAACCTTCCCTCTCCCACCCCCCTTCGTCTCCAAACGCTACTGAGGTTTAGTGCCTTGACAGCCACTTTCAAGCGTTAGTCCTACTTTTATGTTAGTTACCCTATCCCGGTTTTTTACTTTTTAAATCTGCTCACCGTATGTTCACTGTGGGGTGTTTTGCTTGGGAGCACGAGAATGCAATATTGATCGATTGATCTGTAGAAACGTCCATGGATGTTTTGAGAATGTCAGTGCAAGATGAATATCTGAGGCATAGCTCCCAACTCACACGCTTTTGGCGGGTGTCACCCGCCTTGTAAACAGCGGACTCACCCGCCAAACCTCATGCACGCCCATTCATTTCAATGGGCCTCTCACCCGCCAAAAGTAAAATCGGGTGTTTTCACCCGCTTTTGCGACATAAATGGTTGAGAGCTATGTCTGAGGTTGTCAGTGGCGCAACACCATTGAGCAGATCAGGCTCTAGCCCCCTCCTGAAAACGTGGGCTATGTTGACTCGACCTAGCTGACCTACAGAACTGTGGCCAAACAGAACAGGCCTGGGCTCTTCTGTTAACAAAGCCCTTGCAATTACTGACGTAAAGCATTTAATTGTTAGCACCTGCATTCCTATGCATACATATTTAGGCAATTGAAATGGTGATGTGGGTATAGTATTTGCATGCCAGAGGAGTGATTGGAAGGGTGGAGGGGGCAGGAGACAGCTTATTCTCGCAGCAGTCCCTAAGTGTGTGCTTTCAGACGTGAAGGAGAAAGGTAACTGCTTGTAGCATTGAAGCTTCACCAGAATAGAGTTATTAGAATGCGCAAAGAAGTTATATGCCTCCACAAAAGAAAGTTTGCCCCTCCTCCACAATCTCTGAGGTTGTCCCCTCTGCCAACATTTGCAGGGTTAGCCCCTGCACCCGAAAGGTTATCCTTGGTGCAACCCTGGAGGTCGTGGTGGGTGTGGCTTCTTACATCTTCTACCATCTTAACTGTAGAAGATGTAAATGAAAAAGAGGATTTACTTTGGTACCATTGGCTGTTTTGTGGCACCTAGAAAGGGGCCAAAGTCTGTTACAACTTTGACAAGATTAAAAAAAAAGAAATCCTGTGGAAGAAGATAGGAGCGGCCACCCACCACTCCTCAATGAGACAAAAAACAGACATTCCTACCTTGAGTGACATCCACAGCCTGTGGGACATGTGCATGTGACCCGTGCAGGGATGAAGAACTAGACCTGGGGGAGACAGAGAATTCATGGGTAGGGCCGAGCCAGGGCCGAGCCTTGGGGTCAGGCCTGGTGCTGGGAGTCCACCACGGGCCTCGCCCGGGAAATGGCTGCACAAAACAGCATGCATTCCCCGCCGCTCCCCGTGTCTCCGAGGTGGTTTCCTGGCTAATCATAAAAGCATGTGGGCTCACAGCACCTGCTGCTGCAAGGATTGAGATATCTCACATATTATGAAAGAAGCATTTGATTTTTCCCTTGAGTTGTCCAGGGGGCCTTGTAGTATTGGGGGAGAAAGACAGGGAAGAGTTAGGAGCTGAGAAGTCAATTGAGGTTACCAAGTCTTTCGGAGCACGATTAGCTTTCGGAGGAGTGATGGTTTGGGCTTCCACCACCGATTTACTACATAATGCATACATTTTGCCAGCAGGTGGGCTTCGGGAAGTGTGTGAGTAGGTCTGCAGAGTAGGTCCGCAGAAGCAAAGATGAATGGCAGGGATCACAACAATGCAAAGTATAGATCAGGATACAAAGACTGGCCTTACCCATCTCATAGCCTTAAATACTTCTCGCTATCTTCACCTGTTCCCGACAGCACTCTCCTCCGCGTTCCATGCATACTGGAGGATTCTAAACCCAATGGGTTTTGCCGGAAATGGTCTGGACTGCAACCACAAACAAGCGTCAGGAGCTGCCTTAGACTGCACTCTCTGCCTTCTTGATTAGGCAACCCCCAGAGCAGGGTAGCAAGCATCTACAGGACCAGGAATGGTATTTGCGTGGACAGGAGTGGTCTCCTATTTTCTTTATTTTTTTGTGTTTGTATAGCGCACTAAACCCATGGGCAGCAAGGTGCATCTTACAGCAAAAACATAGGAGGTTACAAGTGAGAATTACTGTAAAGTCATGAGGTTACTTCAATAGATTGAGCAATTCAGGTTATCGACAGTCAAAAAGCTCTATGCAAAGAGCCGCGTTTTCAAAAGTTTACCGAAAACCGAGTAAGACTGTTCTGCTCTCAGTGGGGGAGGTAGTGAGTTCCATAGTTTAGCTGCAATGACTGGGAAGCTCGATCTGCCCGCTCTTGATAGTTTGTATTTGGCCAAGATGAGCCTGTTGGTATAGGCAGTTCTGGTTGGTCTGGTCGACGAGGCTATAGTGAATTTAGGAGCGAGGTGTGGTGAAGCTGTTTTGGGGAGGCACTTGTGGGTGATAGACAACATTTAAAAAAATTATTATTTCTTGTATCGGGAGCAAGAGAGCCTCTCTTCTGGCGAGAGAGATATGGTCCCGTTTAGGAATGTTTAGTGCCGACCGGAGAGCAAATGTTCATATTAATGACCCCTTTGAATAGGTGGAGACAGCATGGCTACAAAGACGCAGCACGTTCTGCAGCCCAGCCACAAAGTTACACACAATCTAATGCCAAGGCACAGAGTCGCAGAGCACCTACCTCTCCACCACAGAGCATCCTCCAGCGCAGCCACGGGGATGCCGACAATTACCACCAAGCCACAGAGTCACAATCTACTGCCAGTACTGTGGCGGCGTGAGTGTCTGGGAAGCGCCTCTTCCTGTCCTGCCACCTGACTTCCTGACTTGCCCCAGCCAATCAATGAATGGCTGGGGAGGGACTGCCAGTTAGGCGGCAGTGACCGGAAGTCAGGCAGACGCCCCCCTGTAACATTTTTTATTTTATTTATTTTAATCGAGTGGGCGAGCATCCGGTGGGGCTCATGGTCGGCCCCTGCTTTGGGCCGGTACTGGCCCGAGAGGGGTGTCAGGCCAGAGCCCTAGGTGGGATTAGCCCTGCTGGGCTGACCCAGCTGTACTAAGCAGTGTAGGCACGCGCTGTGGCGTAGCAGTCTAAGCGTGAAACTGGTGCACCTTCTTTCACTGGAGGCCATTATAGGTCTGGGGTGGTGGCAGAGGCCGAGGGACAGTTTGTGGAAAATGGCTACAGAAACAGGCTGTGCACCCCTTATGTTAGTGTCGTGGCGCTACCTGTAAGTCCTGAACAGGATTAGGCCACCTGAGTGTCTTTTGAATGCAACTGCAAGCCCACCTTCGTTCTGCCTGATTATCCCTTACTGAAGGTCAGAGCCGTGTCTAGGGGTGGGCGAAGTAGGCGTTTGCCCAGGGCTCAATGTGGGGGGGCTGGAGGGGTTACTGCAGAGGCAGGCATGAACCGGTCCCCCGCATCAGGTAGATAACTACTGATTTGTGTTCACTCTGTGCCACTCCGGCTGGCCATGTCTCCCATTCATCCTTCTCACTGGGCATTAACGCTCACACAGACCACTTGAGAGATGTGCATTGCATATGTGTGGCTGCAGACCATAACATTTGAAGCACTTTACAATTTAGGCAATATATTGGACTGAGCAAGAAATCCACATATATGCACATCCATCTATTCACCATGTTTGGTGCCTTGCCCTTCACAGCAAAGAGTGTTTGGTTTAAAAAAAAAAGCTGCTGCCCCGCACGCCAGCCAGGTTCTGTGCTGTTTGTCCCCTGCTCTCTTCGCAGGCCGTGGCGGAGCCGGGGGGGGCCAGGAGGTGCGCTTGTCCTCCACTGGCTCCCTAGTGGTGCTCGGTGCGCCCCCTCCCCACCCTTGGCTCCCGCTGGGCGTGGGGCTGTGCAATACATTAATTTCATGGCCACGCGGTGCACGTAGTGCATGCACACAGCCACACACTGTCCATCCATGAAATGTGCTGCCTGTGGGAGCCCATGTGGCTCAGTCTCATCTGGGCCTGCCCTGCCTGGGATGATGGTTGGGACGATGTCATCATCCAGTGCAGGCAGGCTGGATCTCTAGCTTTTAGTGGCAGCGGCCTGGTTCAGGAGGACAGGGTGTTGAAATTGAAAGAATGAAAATCGCACTATGGTGCGAATGAATGAACATGACACTCTGCAATGCTGCAGTTTGAATGTCTCCAGTGAGTCCCCGGGCTTGCAACCCCCAGACTATCTGGGGCCGTGACACACAGGCAGGTGCCAGGTAGCCGGGCACATTTGCTAAAATGTAGCAACAACACCCTAGCCAAGCGTGCGTGTTGTGCGCACACGCTTGCACTATTTAGTCAGAGTGTCTCAGAAAGCCTGAATGTGTCCTGACCTCCAGTCCACTCCTGCCACAGTGTGTGACAGCAGGAGCAGGCCCTGCTGTTCTGGCCCACAACAACGTGAACGCAGCGCCTTTCTGGCTCAATGCTGCAGGACAAGTAAGAGAGCAAGTGCGCCCTGGCATCCAGCCAACTGCAGACTCAGCCCATTGCAGGCTGGGCGACACCCTTTGTGGCCAGGGAAACGTCACTTGGCATTTATTGAGATTGAGAGACAAGTGTGCACAATGAAGATTACCCCTGCTAACTGCGCAGGGAGTATTAATTCTATTAAAGACTAGGAGGCGAGCATTATGCTTCAACTTCTTTAATTCACTACTCTTCAGCACTTCCTGTCCCTGGGCTCCTCCTCTCTTTTACTCGCTCTGAAAGTTATATTGCGAATTCCACACTAAGCCTTGCAACTGGCCGTAACTCGAACACTCCAACCAAATATCGAACTTCCTCGATCTCAGGCGACCCTCTCCGCTAGGCTCCTACATCAATTGTTCTTCTGCTCCTCTCCTAAGAATAATAGAAAGCAGAAAATCAGGGTGGCGTCCATGTATTGACAATATCATCATATCATTACTTTATGCAATCTCATAATATCCTGTACAATACATAATCCGGGTGGGAATTTAATGCTCGCCTCCTAGTCTTTAATATAATTAATAATCCCTGTGCAGTTAGCAGCGGTAATCTTCATTCTATGACAAGACTGGAGGCGAGCATTATGCTTGTTCAAAGCTTCCCAACACTGTAACCGCTAAATTCTCGGTTGGCTTAAAATAAAATTCTTTAAAAGTTCGATCATTTGACCAATCTGCTGCTAACAAGATATCTCTAAGGGATACCGTCTTAAAGGCTTTAGAAGCCATAGCTCTGCGCACTGAATGTGCCCCATACTTCTCCAAATCTATCTCTGCTGCGAGCATGACCTCTTTAACCCATCGTGCTATCGTAGCTGTGGATACACTCTTGAAGGGTTTCCTGTGTGCTATCAGCAATTGCTTAGTACTTGCTGCTCTGAATTCTGCCGTTCTGCTCTCGTACTCTTTCACGCAGCTTGCTACACACCATTTGGTTCTGCTCGGGAAATATGGATAATGGACTGACGCGGTCCCTGTCTAGGTCCTTCCTGCTATAGAGAACGTCACTCCCTCTGGTCCAAACGACCTTCTGTCTATCTCAGCGCTCTTACGCCTGACACGAGTTTACAAGACACCAAGCACAACAACATCGCTAACTTTCCTGATAACTGTTTCAAAGATAAGTATCTGTTGGCGGGCCAACTCTCTAACAGCTTAAGAACTGAAAAGACATCCCAGACGGTCTTATAAGGAGGCTCTGGAGGCACTCTAAATTTCGCTCCTCGAATAAGCGGAATCACTGCTGGGTGTTCACCCGCTGGCACTTCCTCGATAGGGAGGTGTCCTGCGGAAATGGCGGACCTGTACACTCTTATGGTGCGGAACGCTTTCCCGTCCTGCAACAAATGAGCTAGAAAATTCAAAATCGTCACTACAGGCGCAGAAATGGGATGAACACTTCTCCCTCTGCACCAGCTCGTCCATTTGGCCCAAGCTGCGTCGTAGCTCCTCCTAGTGGGTGGAGCTCAGGATTCTGCAATGAGCTGCGCAGCTTGAGACGAAATGCCTGGCAACGCCCAGCGTCTCCTGATATCCTGCACGTGACGAGCGGGAGAGTCCCCCTCACTCTCAGAGGGTGATACGACCCAACTGGGTCTGTGAGCATGTGCTCCCCTTCTGGAAGCATCCTAGGATAATCCACTACTAGCTCCATAAGAGTCAGGAACCACACTTGTGACTTCCAGCACGGTGCTACTAGCAGCAGCTCCTCCGTCTCCCTCTGACACTTTGCTAGAACTCTGCTCAGCATCATAAATGCGTGAAACGCGTAGTGTGGACCTCCGTTCCACTCTTGCAGGAACGCATCTGTCCCTCGAGGTTCTGGGTCCAGCCTCCAGATGAAGTATTCTGCTGTTTGGGCGTTCAGCCGCGATGCGAAGAGGTCTATGTGTACTGGTCCCCATCTCTCTGTCATCCTCTGAAACGCTGCTGGATCCAGCTTCCAATCGCTGGAATCCGTGAGGTAACGAGAGTTCCAGTCTGCTATGACGTTCAGCGACCCCGGAAGGTATTCCGCTGTGACGGACGTCTCTGACTGTAGGCAGAAGTGCCAAAAGTCCTTTGCTAGTTCGGCTAGCATCCTGGATTTGTTGCCGCCTAGGTGATTTATGTATCGCACTGCCGATATGTTGTCCATCTTCAGTAGGACACAAGATTTCATCCTCCCTTTCGTGAAGGCTCTGATCGCAAAGGATCCTGCTAGTAACTCTAGGCAGTTTATATGTAAACAGAGTTCTTTTTCGCTCCATTTCCCCCCCTGTCTGCAGGTCTCCGCACCTCGCGCCCCAGCCTAACCAGCTGGCGTCGGATTCTATGACCAGATCTGGTCTGTCTCCGAAAATGGCACGTCCATTCCAGGCGTCCATATTCTGTAACCACCATTCTAGTTCTGTCTTGGACTCCTGATCTAGCGGAACCCTTAAGCCCTGCTGCAGATGCCTTATCTTCAATCTCTGCAGTGCTCGATAATGCAGCGGTCCTGGGAAGATGGCTTGAATAGAAGCCGCTAACAGTCCTACAATACTTGCAATAGTCCGGAGGGATACTATCTGTCTCTGCAGACATCCTCCGAGTTCCTTCTTGATGTCGCAAATCTTTCGAGCCGGCAGCTCGAGCGTCGCGTTCCTGGTGTCTAGGAAGAAGCCCAGAAAGTCCAGCCTTTGTGCCGGTTCGGTATCTGATTTCTCCATGTTCCCTAGGAATCATAGGGATGACAACAGGTCCATGACCCACTTTTCTGATACTTGAGGGTCTCTCGATCCTCGGCTAGCAGCAGGAGATAATTCCAGCAAAAAGCTAGGAAAGTTCTGAACTCCTCTGCTATGGGGATTGTTAGATATGCATCCTTCAGGTCTAGCCTCGTCAACCAATCTCTCTCTGAGCGAGTCTCGGAGCTGATGGATGCCCTCCATCTTGAAATGACGGTACACTATCCAGCTGTTCAGCTATAAATTTAAATTTATAACTGGTCGCACTTTCTCTTTCCTGTGCACCAGAAACATATTGCTTATAAATGCAGGGGCTCCCCGGCACCTTTCTATGGCGTTCTTCGCCGCTAGCAGGCGTAGCTCCTGATCCAGAAGGCTCTGCTCTGCGCGCTCTAAACGCTGCTGATGGGGCTTGCGCTCTTGCACGGGTGGCTGAACAAACTCTAGGCGCATACCCACAACTGCTTGTAACACCCAGGCATCGCTGGAAAGCTCACGCCAGTTTCTCAAGAACCTGCATGTTCCCCCCCCACTGGGGGATAATACGCTGCTCTCACCTTGAGTGAACCCTTGTCCACGACCGGCTCCTCTTCCTCTGCGACCCCTTGGGGAGCGTCCTCTGGGCAGGAAGAAGGAGTCCTGTTGTCTATTTTCCCAGTATTGGGCTCTGGGGTCTTCTTCCACCCTGGTTGCGACCAGTTGAGCGACCCCTGTGGCGACTGGTCCCTCCAAAAACTTGGTTGGGGAAAATCTTCCGGATGGAATCTTGCGCCTTCTCTAAAGACGTGTAGGTGCCCACGAAGCGACCCATTTCCTTGCCGAAGGTCTCCCCGAAGAGGAGTCCTTGAGCCGCTTCACCGGCTTCGTATGAAGCTAAATCACTTAGCTTTGAATGTATCTTCAGTAAGAGCCCTCTCCGTCGTTCCGATGCGATGGCGCAGTTCGCGTTCCCTAGGAGGCATACTACTCTCTGCGCCCAGGACGTCGGGGTCCCCTTCCTCCCCGGTATCTCTAGCTCTTTTGGCCAGGTCCATTATTTTCGCGAGAGGTCCGGCCAGGTCTAACACTTTCTCCTGGCAACTCCTCCAAGACCTATCGATACCCTTACGAGGGTCTTTGCTAGTTTTCGACATGAAAGTCAGCATCTTAGGATCTAATTCTGGCATCTCGGCCACCTTCCCTGGGAGGTCTGGTCTCGGACATTCCGCTCGGAGTCTCTGGCGAACTTCTTTGTCCAGCGCTTTCCGCAACCTCTTGGTCATATATTGAGCCACTCTTGGCGAGGGCTGCCAGTCCGAAGATCTCAGGTTCCGAATGCTGTCCGGATCGAACATGTTTTCCTCCACCTCTTTGAGGTGTTTTTCTTTGCGGATTTTCTTCCCTCCACTAGGTTTGATTTCTACCTCCTCCTCTTCCTCTTGAGAGGGAGTCTCACCTTCCTCCAGCTCTTCTTCCGAGCCTGGGTCCTCTTCTCCATATTCTTCGTCCCCTGGAGTGGGGGTCGTGAGGTCCGGCACAGTCTGACGTCGCAAGTATGCTTTCCGGAGCTTTTCGAAGGCGTCATCGACCTCCGGGGCCTTTTCTTTCGCCCCACCCGATGGGCCCTGGGGGTCAAGAGGGGCTTTCCTCTTTCGGGCCTTAGTACTCCCCAATGACCCTGCTTCTGAGGGTTCTGCGGGCGTGCTCTCTCTCCCTCCAGCAATGTCTAAAGGCTGGTGTAATATCGCCTCTAGGGACTCCAGCCTGTCTTGCAGGGGCTTCACCCCTTGAGCCACTACATCTATTAGTGAATTTCCCAGCACCTGTTTGAAGCTGGCAGCCAGATCTGATGTCTGCTCCACTTCACTCCACTCAAACTCCGACATCTTGCGTGGGTGCTGTGTGCCTGCTGTACCCGTGAGGGTGTTCCTGCACGCCCCTTTCACTATAGATGCTTTGGGGTCTTACTCCTGTGACCCTTCTATCAATTTTTTAATAATAAATAATTATATATTCTTTCTTTTGACTTATTTATTTTTTTCTTTTTATTTGGTGGCAGTACTGGATGGAAGGTAGTCTTTACAGGAGCCTGGGAATGGGCTTTCTTCTTTAAGACCTCGATGCTAGAGGAGCGTTGAAAGTGACTCTTTTCAATGTCACTGTACGCCTCGTGAGGCTTTCACCCAGCTGATGCTGGTTAAGAGTCTTCGGCTCTACTGACGTGCGCGCGTTGGATTGCGCTCCTCAGGTCGGGATACGATCCTGTATCCTGTAATGAGGCTGTTGCCTCGTAGATTAATAGAAATATCACCTCACCGCCCGGCTTATTACGGGTGCTCTGCTCCGTATCGCATGTATTTTCGAATGCGAACACAGAAGCAGGCACCCGCTGGCTCCGCCCTCACAACGGTGGGGGCTGTGAGGATTCCCTCATGCGCCGCCGACTCCGCCTCCCAAAGGGAGGGGGCTGCTACACGGCGCTTGAGCTCCCCGCTGTCTCCGGCTCCGCAAGGGAGTGAGATCGGGGCACAACCTTTGACCGGTCCTACGAACCGCTTCTGCTCACCACACTCGCGGCTAACTCCCCTAGGGTGCGGGACATATGGCACAGGGCGCGCGAGTCGTGGATGACTCAGCCCGCAAGAACAAGCTAGCAGTACGTTCGAGCTTCGAATCGCTCGGCTACGCTGCACGGCGCGCCCTGCTGTGCAGCCTACTTTCGCACTTCAAATAAACGATCTGCAGATCTAAGCGTTCACCTTCCTGCCTGCTATATCCTAGCAATGTCTATCAAACACTATATCTACCCTACACTTGCTGGAATAACGTCATATCCACATACAATAGGGAGATAACTGGAAATAGTACTTATCTGCTTGAAGAGCAGTAAAAGAAGAGGAGGAGCCCAGGGGCAGGAAGTGGTTATTACTGGGCATGGAGTGTGATGGACTACAGAGACTATGGGGATTGTAGTTCAAATGGAAGAAAAGTCTGTTCAGACTGTTTTCAGTGTTTGTTATGTTTTTTTGAGTTTTGTTGAAACTGCTGAAGAGTAGTGAATTAAAGAAGTTGAAGCATAATGCTCGCCTCCAGTCTTGTCATAGAATCAGCAAAACTTTGGGATGCAATTTAACCCTGCGCGTCATTTTCCTAAAGAAAGGAACCGGAAAACTCCATTGCCCTTTGCAGATGTCTGGAATGCCAGGCTGGGGAGCTGCATTGCTTGGCGCTGCACACAGGCAGCTGGGCTAGCTGGTCTTCGGGGCTGGACAGGAGTGGCCAATTTTCAGCACTGTTTTCTGTACCCCCTCAGTGTACTTTGTGCCACCATTTTGCCAAGTGTGTTGTGGTGAGGTCTTAATGATTGGAAACTGCCAGTTGATTTTGCAGTGCTAGTGGAACATTATCGGTGGTTATTAAAGTGTGAACCTGAGTTGGGGCTGTGAAAGTCTAACCAATGTAAGCCCCCTTCTCCAAAGAGTGGGGGGCTCGGGCTAAAGGAACCTCCCAGGCTGCCTACCCCCTGTATTGATGGGCTCTGACCCTATTGTCCAGTTCTACTACATAGAATCTTTTGCACGTAGAATCTATGTGCAACTTTGATCGTGTTGAGTTCAAAAATTGTTTTTTGTTGCTTTAAGAAAGTACCAACTTTAAAGACTGTCCCGTATTTTAATGCGAGGTTTGGCAGCATGCCTGGGAAATGGTGATTTTGAGCAAGGGTGGTGCGGTTGCTGAGTTTTTATTTTTAACAGGGTGCATATTGAGTTGCCACTTTGCCATGCCCGAACAGTCCTCAATGCGAGACCAGGAATGGGGGGGGGGGGTTATTGCATGTACATTTCTGCCTTTGTCTTTTACAAAGTTTAACCACCTAAAACATTTCCCACTGTAGGTTTCCTCGTGCTCCCCCTCCCGTGCCTCCGAACCACTGTGCCCCCTTCACCTCTTGATGTTGTTAGTAATCTTTGTGGCTATATTCATATTGAATAGATGAGTTTGTGGATGTTAAAGGACTACGCCTAAGAGTCCACATGTCAGTTTGCACACGGTGTGTAATGTATCCTCGCCCAGTCGTTCTTCCAGCTGCTGCGGCTCAGTTTGGAGTACGCAGAAACGATAAGGCTCTGCAGTGGAATGCCATTGCAATGCGCAGAGGGCGGGGCTGTGTTTGAAAAAGGGCAGATTAGAGTGCACGTGCTACTCAATGGCCCCTTGCAGGGGGCGCTCCATGCCTGTGTGGCTCTCCTAATCCATCTACCTCTCTGCGGCAGGTGGCAGATGCATGAATTCTTGACTTCCTGTTGTTCTGCACTGCCATTTGTTTGTTTTTTTCCAGGGAAGAAGAGCACTGGCAGTTTGGGGATGACAGTGGACCCCACTGGAATGCGCCCACCCCCCCCTTGCAATGACTTTTCTGTGGGCATTTGTAGCTTTATAAATGCACCACTGAATGTTTCAGGCGGCTTCAGAGGTTGTGCGGTGCTCTTGTTTCCTGGTGGTGGGCAGAGTGCAGTTGGAGATCAGCGAGTACTGCTTTTTCATTGACCTGGTTTTATTTAAGCCATTTACTGTGTCTCTATCACAAAAACGCCTACCGAGAGGCCCTAAAGCAGCATAGGAACAAATACTCATAGAGACCTGCGCCAGTTGAATTTACATCACCAGTGTTTAATGAAAATTTACAGGGTGCCCTTTCCGATGACACGTGTTTCGGCGGTTCACCTTTATCAAACAGTGCAAGTTTCTCATTGTATTTTTCTCATTGTATTTTGTATTTTTCCATTGTATTCAACATACAAATGGGTGTTATTGTGTGCACATATGTTATTATTTAAACAATTAATGTAGATCATTTATATAATTGTTTCACAAATTTTGCATACAAAAGTAAAATCAACCAAGTATGTGACAGACAATGAGGTTTGGTGTAGGGAAGGATTGGTGGGAGTTGAGAGAAGGAAAAAGGGGGGAAAAAAAGGACTGTGTAAATTCTCTTGTCAATGGTCTGTTTTATCGCAAGTTGTAAATATCGATCATTGATCCCTTAAACCATTACTAACCTCCATATAATCAATTTAAGGTCTGCTTACCACAGGTCATTTTGGGTTCGTTGCTTGCAAATTTAGAATGGAAGTGGGTTAGATCCCTATAGAAAGAAGTAAATTGCACGGTAATTGTCGAGTGCTTCGTTCTGAAATCTGCATACTTGCCTTTATGCTGCTGCTGTTACCATTTTTATAAATATTAAATATATTATTTCTATCTTATAGGCTTGAACCGCTATAATTGTTATAGACTGACTGTCCTATTCAGCGCATCCATCATTACTTGACAGTGTCACATATTGTGCAGCGCCCGTTTAGTAACACGTGCGCTCATACATCTGATCGTGCAAGATTTCTGAGTGGCATTTAGTTTTAGTACTATCCTAAGCATAGATCCTCAGTGGACAGTAAGTCAAGCCTACTTACCGTAAGTTCTGCTGTCATACACATTGGCTGTTCTTCGTAAGCGAAGAGCTGCCTCCATTGTTTTATTGTTGTGCTCCGTTTTCACGGTGACCGTGCAACTCACTCACCGTCTTCTCTTTCCATTTTTTTGATTATCAACACCATCTTTTGGGCATGTATTCCCTGTTCACGGTTCAGTGAAATGTAAAACAGCCCAATTTATCTGAACTATTAGTATACAGTGATTATGCGGTTCTGTACGTGATTATTACTTTCAAGAATTAACTACACAAGGATAACTTCTTGATGTTTCAATTTTACATTGAGTGTTGTCTAATTCAAATTGGTTGACTCTGAGAATTCAACCAATTTTAACAGCATATTTATATCAGATATACATCGGATTGGACATACCAAATATTCTGTGTTAAGTGGTATTGTATTTAATATGCAAATGTCCTTTCTAGATCGTGTACATGTCTAATATCTCATTTTTTAAAAAAAAATCTTTTTATTTTTATGATACCTCATAGGTACCTCATTAGTATGACGCTTATATTTAAACGTTACGAACGTGCACTAATCATAATCGCACTTAGTGGGGTTCTGCCTCTGTGAGGTTGTACAATTGTCTAGCGTTATGAAATCTATGAATTACACTGAAACAGAAATGCAGTACATATTCCTACATCTACCATCTCTGCAAAATGAATGTATCATATCCATATGGTGTGAATACAGATGGACAGACTTTTGCCCTTAACGTGTTATTGTAATAAGAAAGATTCTAACACCATGGTATATTCCAAATACATTATGACTTCATAATTAACTGTTTGTGAGTACAAAAACTGTGATTGTCCAAATTACATTATTACACCTCCCGAGTCATATTACTCCAAGTCTATTATGGTACCCTCTTTAGAGAAAGGATATCATCTCGTTTTCTGAATTGAGACCTGTAACAGTGATGTTCGGTTGACATATTAGTCTTGCTTCAGCTTGTCGGAGTACTTTTTCTTTGTCACCCCCTCTTCTTCTGAGAGCGATTCTCTGCGGTCCAATAAATCTGATATTTGACCTGTTTTCCATTTGATGTGCTGTTTGCCAGTGCTGGGCTAATGGGAACTTTGGGTCTGGACTTCCAATTTTTGCCAAATGTTCTCTTATTTGTATTCTAAGCTCTCTTTTTGTACTCCCAATGTATAGTTTTTTGACATTTTCATATGATATCATAAACCACATACTTCGTCCTGTAATTTATTCCTTCTTTAATTTTGATTGTTTTTCCATTAATGTCATGAAATATATTTGTCTTCTCATGAGCAAATCGGCACATAGTGCATGTACCGCATTTCTTGAATCCAATATAATTCGATTGTAACCATGTTCTGTCCATTGCACTTGTTGTATTAGGTTGCAATGAGGGACTGATTTTTTTTCTGAGAATTTTCGCTCTTTTGAATATAATATGTGGCTTATCATCCACATGTTCTCTAATATTCTCGTACAATTTCAGTAGATACCAATGTTTCTTTAAAATCTTAGTGATGACATGATGATTGCTACTCTATCTAGTTATGAAACCAACTTTTTGTTGTTCCGATGGGTGCTGCTTTTTGCTTGTTTCCAGTGTCTGATCTTGTGTGAGTTTACTAGTTCTTCTATATGCTTCTCTTAAACACTTGTTTGTATATCCTCTTTGCTGAAATCGTGTTTCCAATAAGGTACATTCTTTTTCAAATTTATCTTGTTTCTGACAATTTCGTCTTGCTCTGATATACCCGCCCATGGGAATGTTATATACGGTTGGTTTATGATGACAACTTCCTGCATGAAGTGTTGAGTTTATCTCAGTTTCTTTCCTGAAAGTCCAAATCTCAGGTTGATGACCATCCACATGAATTGTCAAGTCTAAAAAATTGATTGTGCTATTGTTGCATACTCCTGTAAATTGTATTTCGTAGTTATTAATATTAATCCTATTCATGAATTCTTTAAATTGTTCTGCTGTTCCTTTCCAAATTAATAGGACATCATCAATATAAAGTGTCCATAATATCATCCTGTTATCAAACTCTTCATCCTTTTATACAGCCTTGTCTTCGAAGAATCGCATAAATAAATTGGCCGGGGCATATTTTGTGCCCATGGCCACACCTTTCATCTGCTGATAGCATGTGTTGTCCAATGTAAATATATTAAAGTCAAGTGTTGTTCGTAACATCTCTTTTATCATTTCAATTTGTTGGTAGAAAGATGCAGAGTCTTCTCTGAAAGAGTATTCTATGGCGGTGATTGCCCATTGATGTTGAATTGCTGTATAAAGGGCCTTTACATCCAAGGTGGCCAGGACATAATCTTTTTGCCACTTAACTCTTCAACTTTTTTGATCACACTGGTAGTGTCTTTTAGATATGATTGTAATTGGCTGGCTCTTGGTCTTAAAATGTTATCCAAACTACAGGGCACCCTAAACTCACTCCTCCTAAGTCTATGACTATCACTTCACTCTCACAGCTAATTACCTAGCTGAATACTTGGCTGCAAGCATTTCCTAAATTAGATACTCACTTTTGACCTTCCTCACACTCCCTCCTCCCACATTTGTCACTCTGCCTACTCTACCATCATCCTCATCCTCTATCTCCCACTTTAGTCACACTAATACTGACAAAGTGCTATCTCTACTGATGAAGGCTAACCCCTCTTGTGCTCCACCAGACCCACTTGCTCCTCAGCTAGTCAGGCCTATTGCCCCTTTAGTGGCCTCTCACCTCGCTAAACTCTTCAACCTCTCCTTCGACTTCCCTTGCTTTCCCTCTCTTTTCAAACCAGTCACGGTCATTCCTCTCCTAAAAAAGCAAGGGGCTGACCCGATCCTACCGGCTAACTTTCTCCCTGTGTCTCTCCTTCCACAGTACTCTAAAGTGCTTTAAATGGTTCTGTTTCTTAGACATCCACAACCTTTGAGACCCCCTACAAGCAGTTTTCTGCTCCTGTCACTCCACGAAAAGTGCTCTTATGAATGTGTCCAACTAAGCATGCCAACGTATCCTCTATCCTAATTCTCCTTGACCGGTATGCTGCCTTTGGCACGGACGATCATTCTGATCTTCTTAATACTCTCTTTCTTCTTGAATCCTACCTTGCACCTCGCCAATGCTCTGTCTCCTGGAGCAACAACACCTCTCAACTCACTCCTCTAGCTGTTGGTGTTCCACAAGGCTCTGCTCCTCTTTACACTCTACACCTCTGCTCTTAGGGCACTAAACTCCTCCTTTGGGTTCTCATACCAACTCTTCGCAGACAACACCCAATTCTTCTTGTCTTTTCCTGAACTCTCATCTGATCTCTCTAGCAACATTTCCAACTGTCTCTCTTTGGATGGCATTGCACTCACTGATTTTAAACTCTACCAAAACAGAGGTGCTCTTCTTCCCTACAAAAATCTCTCTCTCATCTCTTCCTCAGCCTATTTAGTTCCCACCTGACACTCTGCCGTACTCTTCTTCAGCTAGAACCTCAGCATCATCTATGACCCTTTTCATGCCTTCTCTACTTTCATCTCTAAAACTGGAACAGCAGCTCACCACAACCTCCTAAATATTAGGAAAATCAGCCACCTCCTTCCTTTAAACACTGCCAAACAACTCTTAACCACTCTTGTGTTCTCTAAACTGGATTACTGTGACAGCATCCGTTTTCGTCTCCCCAACTATGTTTTCTGTCCTCTCAACAAGATCATTAACGTTGCTACCAGGACTCTCTTTGAACTCCCTCACTTCACACATACTTCCTAGTACCATCACCAGGCTGGGTGGCTGACAATGCAAAGATTTACATTTCTTCTCCTATTTCACAGATCTATCCACGGTAAGGCACCACTCTATCTATCCTCCTCTATCCAACCATACAAGCCTTCTTGTAATCTCTGCTCTGCCTCCTCGACTGCCCTTGTGGCTCCTTACCTTCGCTGTGCTTCCTCTCGCCTCCTCTCTTTCTCTCTTCTTGCTCCACAAGCATGGAATTCTCTTCCACTGAACATCTGAGACAGATTTGTTCAATACCAAACTAAAAGCCTATCTCCTTGCCTCCAAGTTACCCTCTTAACCTACTTCTCATCGATTGCCAGTCAAAGGATCGAATCAAAAGGGTCGACAGGTCAAAGGATCGACACCAAAGGGTCGACAGGTCAAAGGATCGAATTTTATTTATTTTTTTCACATTTTTTTGTTTTTTTTGGGGGGGTCCCCCCAACCCCTTTTTTTTGCTAAAACAACTTTTTTTCCCTAAATGAAAACCTAAAAAAATATATATAATTTAAAAAAAAAATTTGATCCTTTGACCTGTCGACCCTTTGGTGTCGATCCTTTGACCTGTCGACCCTTTTGATTCGATCCTTTGACTAGACACACCTCTCATCTGCCTGCTAGCTAACATGTTTTCCTTGCCTCTAACCTGCCACTGTCCCTCACTTCCTCTGCCTCTTCTCTAGCACTTCACACATCCTGGTTGCATCCCGAGCACAGCTGGCCTTAAGCATACCTGCACTTAAAAATGTCCAATGTTGGTTGTCCTTAATCTATGCATGTCCACTTATGTATTGTCCCTGTTGACTGCTCCATTTACTCCCCTCCACAACCTGATCAGAATGTCCCTCAAGCTCACCCCATTGTAGGAAGCTCACTGCTTCCCTTCAATTCTGATTTCTTATCTATTGTACGTTCTATTGTGATCAAGAGAGCATTGTTCTTCCTGTATATAAATAAAATTAACATAAATAAATAAAAGTGCCGGAAGCACCAATAAACCATGAAAATGGCAGACATTGTGCTGTACAAGTCTCAACAACTGTGTAACGGGCCGTTGCGTTGCAGAGACCTTCGCCCATTCTTCTGTGAGGCAGAGCTCTGGTCACCCAAAGCAGCTCTGCTGGTTGGTAGCAAGAGAAGAGGATATGAATAATGGTTCTCAAACAGTCAGTCCACTGTACTAAAATTCTCGGTGTACTGATGGCCTGGGAAGAATATGTAACTGCCTGACAAATCGAGTAATGGTGGACGGAGAGAAGGCCAGTGTTACAATAACACATGTCCAACAGAAAAATGGGCGGGGGTGGGGCGGTGCACCATTTGGTCCACAAAGTAACTCAATGTCCCATTGTAAGGTGTTTTCTTTCGTCGAATAATGCAAATCACTTGTAAGGCCTCCAATGTTTGCAGCTAAAACATACTGAGATAAAATGATTTGTCATTGATCACACAATTTATTTAAGCATTGAAGCCAGGATTCGAACTCAGCACCTGACCACATATTTGTTTTGGCCTTCAAGAACTACACTAATATGGTTTTATAGAGCTTACTTGCAAAGTGCATAAATCGCCTCAAGCAATCTTACAATATGTAAAGCCTTAGATAAAAATGTTAAGCCATAGGAGTATCATTGTTGCCATACTTACCACACCCTGAATGGAAGAGTACAAGTCCCAGAATGCAAATCCACTTTTCATTGCATGTTGCAAGCATGCTTCATGGATGTAAACTCATCTTTAAAAGTATCTTTATTTTGTGACTCCCTTTCTTTCTAGTGAGACTCTTCACAGAAGCTTCTGAGGGTAATTCATAGAATTCAGTGCACAAGTGGCGCACGCGGCTGGCACACAGTGTGCGTGTGCGAATTTCTGCGCCAGCCGCGTGCGCTAAAATCCATTTCCGCGCACAGCGTATTCATGGATTTTAGTTTCCAAAACCAGCCGTGGCGCAGAGTGGCGCAGCGACCCAGCAACAGCGCCAGTTACGCCCCCAACCCCTCCCTGTGTGCCATGCACAGCGCACAAATCCCGTACATGGCGCACAGGCCCCCAACCACGAAAACGCCTGTAAAACTCCCCGCGCACCCCTCCGAATACACGTACCCCGCTGCACGGGGAGTGTCACACACGATTGGAGCAGGGTACGTGTATAACAGGGGTTCGCGGGAAGTTTCACACACAAAATGCCCTGTGCGAGTGGGGTACGGGTATTCCTGGGGTGCGCGTGAAGTTTCACATGCGAAATGCCCTGTGCGAGTGGGGTTCGTGTATTTCTGGGGTGCGTGGGAAGTTTCACACGCGATTGGAGAGGGGGACATGTATAACAGGGGTTCGCGGGAAGTTTCACACGCGAAATGCCCTGTGCGAGTGGGGTACGTGTATAACAGGGGTTCGCGGGAAGTTTCACACGCGAAATGCCCTGTGCGAGTGGGGTACGTGTATTCCTGGGGTGCGCCGGAAGTTTCACACGCGATAGGCCCTGTGCCAGTGGGGTACGTGTATTCCTGGGGTGCGTGTGAAGTTTCACACGTGATTGGAGAGGGGAACGTGTATAACAGGGGTTTGCGGGAAGTTTCACATGCGAAATGCCCTGTGCGAGTGGGGTACGTGTATAACAGGGGTTCACGGGAAGTTTCACACGCAAAATGCCCTGTGCGAGTGGGGTACGTGTATTCCTGGGGTGCGCGGGCAGTTTCACACGCGAAAGGCGCTGTGCCACTGGGGTATGTGTATTCCTGGGGTGCGCGTGAAGTTTCACACGCGATTGGAGAGGGGAACGTATATAACAGGGGTTTGCGGGAAGTTTCACACGCGAAATGCCTTGTGCGAGTGGGGTACGTGTATTCCTGGGGTGCGCGGGAAGTTTCACATGCGATTGGAGAGGGGAACGTATATAACAGGGGTTCGCGGGAAGTTTCACACGCAAAATGCCCTGTGCGAGTGGGGTACATGTATTCCTGGGGTGCGCGGGAAGTTTCCCACACAATTTTGCTGTCAGAGCGGGGTACGTGATTTTCGGGGGTTTGCGGGGAGTCCTACACGTGAATTGGGAGTGTGGGTCCTCCCAGGTGTTCCCTCGACACCCTCCATGGCCCCTGCAGGCAGCCCACACCACAGGGGACTACCCTGCACCCCTGGTCATGTCCTGAAGGCAGCCCATCCACCATGGGCATGCCTCCCAGCCAAGCCACATGTCACCTTGCACTAGTGATCACCAGCTCATGTTCCCCAGCACCCCCACCTCCCAGCAGTGAGGGGTACCTGCCAGCAGGCCCCCACTCATGTCCCCCAGCACCCCCACCCCCCAGCAGTCAGGGGCACCTGCCAGCAGGCCCCCACTCATGTCCCACACATGTCCCCCAGCACCCCCACCCCCCAGCAGTCAGGGGCACCTGCCAGCAGGCCCCCACTCATGTCCCCCAGCACCCCCAGCAGTCAGGGGCACCTGCCAGCAGGCCCCCACACATGTCCCCCAGCACCCCCACACCCCCACCCCCCAGCAGTCAGGGCACCTGCCAGCAGGCCCCTACTCATGTCCCCCAGCACCCCCACCCCCCAGCAGTCAGGGGCACCTGCCAGCAGGCCCCCACTCATGCCCCCCAGCACCCCCACCCCCCAGCAGTCAGGGGCACCTGCCAGCAGGCCCCCACACATGTTCCCCAGCACCCCCACCCCCCAGCAGTCAGTGATGCGATCGCCATACATGTCACATCTGGCATTCAGCCTTCTACATATCAGTGTCACGTGCATCCATGTTGCATCACAGTCGTACACTTGTCAAATACACACACATGTACACAGTGCAGATGCATGCAGCAGGAACCACCATCCATGTGTGACACCACAACCATGCCAACGTACATACACAGAAATTCAAACATGTGTGCTACCACACCTGCATTTGCACAGCATGCTTACCAACACATACACCATCAATGTGTCTCACACCTAAGAGGACTCACATGTGGCAGCCTCACGCCCCTGTTCATACACATCCCTACATGGCCCTACGAAAACACATGTGCAACCTGCACACTACTGGCACACCACCACACGCACAGCGTCCAATCAATATGCATGTACACTTACCGCTCGACTCCAGACGGGTCTGCCTCTCAAGGACCTGGACGTGGAGCGCTGGGCATATGTTCTCCAGGACCCTCATCTGGTGGTCGGACAGGTGGCCCCGGCGCCCCTTGGCATCCGCTGCCTTCAAGAGGCGCCAAGCCTTGTTGAGGGTCCTGGACCTGAAGTCCTCCCAGCGCTTCTTGACATGGTGTAAGTCGCAGACTGCCACCCCCTCCGCGTTGATGACAGTCACGATGTCCATCCAGATCCTGGTCCGTCCTTCATTGTGGGCGCGCAAACTTCCAAAGAGGGCATCATACTGCCCCAGGACTTGCTCCACCAGGACACCAACTTCCCTGGCACTGAAGCTGGTGGCCCTCTGCCTCTCTGGCTGGGGGTTGCCAGTGGTGCCAGATGGTGTTGTGCCCGACATGGCAACCCCAGAGGCAGGAGTGGGTGGGCAACTGGGTCCTGGGGCTGGGCTGTGGAGTGATGGTATCCCAGTCGGGAGTCTTCGGTTCCAGCAGGGGTGGTCACAGCAACTGCACCCCTGGCTGATGTGCAGGCAGCAAATAGCAGGGCACGTGGGCAGCAGGCAGCAGGCAGTCAGACAGCAGCAGATGGCAGGTGGGAGCGTGCTCGGAGTTCTGGGGGGCAGTAATTCGAACTTCTGGGCAGGAGCGTGGTCTTCCGTGTGTTGTTGCGTGGCCAGCTTGATACGGAGTGATTTGGCACGTGAAAATCTTGCACATCAGCGTGTAATTCGAGGAAAGGCCCTTCGCGCGTAAGCGCGTCAGCACACGTACGCGGTTTCATTGGACCAAAGGCCCTTAGCGCGTAAGCGCTTCTGTGACGTGACTCGCGCGGCCGTTTCCCTCGTGATGTGGGCATAGTGGTTCAGCGCGCGTGGAAAAACTGCACGTCCGCGTGTGGATGCGTGTAATCCGAGGAAAGGGCCTACGCGCGTAAGTGAAGTGACGCCCGCGGGCGTTTCCATCAATACGTGTGCATGTTCATCGTACACGTCCAAAAACTGCACGTCCTAGTGTCAGCTCGTGTAATTGGAGGAAAGGGCCTTAACGCATACACGCGTAAGTGACGCTGTACGTGTGGGCCACTTTAAAAGGTACGTGTAGGACCCCATTCCCTTGTACGTGCTTTTCGTGGAGAGCGAGTGGGTGAATTCTGTACTTCTTGTTGGTTCACATGTGATTACTTCACAGCGTTTCAAGTTCGTACTCCCTGTTACCTCGGACAGCGTTCTTTATTTTTTTTGGGCCTGTTTCCTCAAACAGCGTTCACTTCTTCTTTTGTCCTGTCTCCTAAGACAGGGTACAGTTCTTCTTTTGGCAGGGGTGTTGCCTACGCGCACACGCATGTTTTTTTCACGTTCTTTTTCCAGGCAGACGGTGAGTGGCGCACGCATTTACCAACTGTGCTTTCCCTGTGTGTCCCCTACCCCTTCAGAGGTCATTGTAGGCTGCGTGTAACACGCGTACGCTTGTTTTTGTGTTTCTGGGTGCCACAGCGTAGTGCAGGTTCATTTTTCCATGCACGTGGTCTACGAGGGGTTGCGTGCACGTTACTTTTTGTTTTTGGGGTGCCTGTGCGTTGCGTGACCCGTCATCTTCCCCCAGGGGTCACAGATAGCCTTGCTAAAGCACTAGGGTACGGATTCCATCTAGTACCCTACCCCTTTCACCCCCAATTGCCCAGGACAATTGTTTACTGCAACTCCCATAAGCACAACAACATCAGTGCCATGGTTGGAGGCGACCTAGCGGTAAGGGAGGCAAAGGTGGCCGACCTCCAAAAGGTGGGCATGGTGGGCACGGTAGGGGACGTGGCCAGGATTTGCAGGGTGCCCCTAGACCCCCATGTGTGGAGGACCAATCAGGGACACCCATGCCACCCCCCTGGTTGAGGGAAACGTGGCTGGCACCATCCCGGCACAGCCCTTGTTGGACCAGCCCATTGTGGCACCTGAGCCGGCACAGGATAACTCCCAGGCTGACTTCCAGGTCAGCAAATCTAAGCCACGTGTCGGTGCAAGTTGGTGTCACCAGGCCACGTGGATCTGGGGCAGCGATGTCATCTGCTGCCCCAAGTAGGCAGGGTGGGGAGGCTGCAGGGGCAGCTGCAGCTCTATCCACCCCACCTCTGAGTCTCCCAGCCAGGACAGTGTCGGTCCTGGTCCATCAAACTGACGTTGCCCCTGCCAACATCACACTTCAGCCAATGCCTGCACCAAGACCTATGGTCATTGTGCCTGCGCACACTCCCAGTACCCAGTCCACCTGCACTTCTGCCCCTACTGACCAGAGCGGCGCAAGCCACTGAGGCTCAGCTCCACCTTTGAAGAAGAGGAAGAAGGGTGCTCTGGCACTACAGGCTGAGACCCCAGACACGGCTACACAGTCCGGCACGTCAAGGAAGCCTAGCTTTAATGACCCCGAACTTGATGCACTTGTGAGCTATGTGTCGGCACATAGCCGCGAAAGGTTGGTGACTGCAGGGTGCAAGACCACACCTGGTCAGCGTAGGGCACACTGGCAGACCATCGCGGACCGCATAAGTGCCCTTGGATTTGTGAGGCGCACAGCTGATGATTGCTACAAGCGGTGGAATGACCTGAAACGCAGAGCAAAGAACAAGCTGGCCTCAAATCATGCCGCTACTCTGGTGACTGGCGGTGGGTCTCCACAAGAGGACAACAAACTCACTGAACGTGAGTCTGTTGCTGGGACCTTCGTCACAGAGGAACAGATCCAACGTGTGGGAGAACTACCTGATTACGACGCATTGTCCGGTGAGTGCCCATGCGTGTGTGTGTAATCCATGTGTATGTTGTTTGGGTGACGGGTTCTGATTGAGTGCCAGGTGAGGGTGTGTACTCCTGAGTGTTATGGGTCACCCATTTGCTTCCTCCCATACATTCACGTGCCTTGGATTTGGGTATGACTGTATCTACTGCCCACAGTTGCCAATTACGCCCACATTAGTGCACTTTACCTTGAACTGTCATCTTGCAACTACATTGTTCAGATTTTGTAAGTGTTCATTCAGGCTGATTGTTTCCACTCTCCCATTTTTACTACGCATTATTCTGCCCTATTGCAACATATGTGATATGCTTCGGTCATTGTTTACAGCCCACACTGGGCCACTACTTTTACCTGGTTATGTTAACGATTACACCATTCAGGCCGATGGAGTATTGGGCTGCAGACATTTTTTGTTAGGGCCTGTTTGCATGTGGAAGATGACAGATGTTTCCTGTAATGTTAAAGTGACCAACAATTGATCAGCCTGCAACGACTGTATTATTGGACACTGGATGTGTTTCAGTGTGTGGCACATGCATATTTTGCAACACTATTCAGCATCAATCTTCGCATCATGTCGACGTGACATGGATGTGTGACAGTAATCATTCACTGACATATTGCTGTAGTTTTGTAATTTACCGTGGCTATGCTACATGGCATCTGTGTGGTGGCATGTGTCATGTATGTGTATTGGGCATGCCACTCATAGCCTGATATGTGATGCCAGTGCTATGCAACATGCTGCAAATGTGTTGCATATCCATCATGCTCTCCCCAGTGTCTGCCTTTTTGACTCCACTTCCAACTCTTTGACAGTGCATGCATTGCAGGTTTATAGTCATGTGGGACATGTGTAATTCATGTACTGGATCTCTGGCTTGTCACGGCCTATGTGTGTGCTATGGTGCTCATGCCTGTTTCCATTTGTTGTCTTTCATGTTTTGGCAGGTGATGACGCACTTGGTGCGGTTGAGGAGATGGTGCAGACCCAGGAGGAATCTCAAGCATGACCGGGCACCAGTGGGGGACATGGTGTGGTGGTGGGTGAAAACCCAATGTTACTGCAGACCATACTGTCCAGGGGTGCCTCTGGGTGCATCTCCCCAGACCTCTATTCAGGTGCTGAGTCGGATGATGAGACTTATGTGCAGTCGCAGGTAAGTGTTTCTGGCAGGGATTTTGTTCTGTCCAACCCAAGTGGACCAGGGGTAGAACTCTCTATGGGGATGTCAGTTTTGGTAGGTCCGCCTTTGGCGGTTACGGATGAAGGGTCACACTCCAGAGCATCTGATCATGTTCCTGGGCCAGCAGATCAGAGGGGGAATGCAGTCCTGCAGCCTCAGGCAGTGCTAGCACAGCAAGGTGCAGATCGCCTTGCCCCAAACAGGTGTGGTGCCCGTCGACGCGGTGGCCGTGCCCCACCAGGCAATACTGTATGGGAAAACTCCATGTACAGTATGGCAACCCAACAGGCAGCATCAGTAGAAATGATGGCTCAGGCAATGGAGAGGGTGGCCACTTCCATTATCCCCCCTGAAAGGCAGATGGAGCAACAACAGCAGGCAACAGACTCCATTTGCCAATCACACAGGGAAGACATGTTGGTGTCCAACAGGGACAGACGGGCGGCACTGGAGACTGTGCGCAAATCCATATCAATAGAGTCCCAGGGCCACAGTGAAGCCCTCAGGGTAGAACTACATAACCTCAGGCAGACTCTGGTTGCACTTGAGGCTTCCAGTAATTTAAGGGCAGAACAGCAGCTGGAGCAGCTCACATGTTCGCTCTCAGCAGAACTGCATGCAACGAGTGAGGAGGATCCGGGCATCACGCGAGGCCATGCGTGCAGAAATGCAGGCAACCCGTGATGTGCTGCATGGGGATCTCCGCACTTTAATCCTCCAGAATCAGACCTTCCAGACCCGCATGCTTGCTCCCATGGAGGACCATACCAGGGCTTTGCGTGGGCTGCCTCCCATAGTGCCACCGCCTCCTGATGCAGCAGCAGAGGATGAGCAGAGCGACAGCAGTTCTCCCACAATGGCATAGCTGTGCAGGCCATGAGCCCAAGGAGGTATTTTTCTTCTCTCGCAACATCCACGCAGGTGGGTGTTGGTGTGCACCCTGACCTCGAACCTCCTGGGTGGCCTCCCCCACCCCCCCCCTGCCCCCCTCATGGGCATTTTTGATTTTTGATTTTTTTTTTACAGTGTGTTGCCTTGTGTGGCTCCCGTGGGCATCCACTGTATTCTGGCTGGGCACATGCAGGCTTGTCCTGAGTTTGGGTTAGATGCTTGGGTTCGTGAGACACACACCCCTCCTGCTTCCCAATTCCATGGGCTTGCAAAGGGTGTGACCAAGTGACAGTGAATTACACAGTGGCGTTGGGCTCCCATGAGCTGTGTGGGCAGTCTGTAGTCAATACTGTGTAGACATCCCTAGTGGATATTGTTGTTGTATTGTACACTGCATGGTGTATTGATATGTTCTTGTGCATCCATGTCTTCCTCCTAATCTGCAGGTTCCTTCTCATGTCTTCACAAGGCCGTCTACTTTGCAGATGCAGTTCATGTTTTATGCAGTACACTGAGACATTTGCGTGGCAGCAACACTCTACAGTTGTAAGGGGTCGATGTGCTGGCGTATTCAGGTTGTAAGACTACCACTACTTGAACTTAGTACTGTCATGTTTTTTGCATTGTTCCATGGTGTGTTGCAGCATTGTGTTGGTGGTAAGTATTTGGTAATGTGTGCTGTTAGGTATACATTACTGGGAGCATATTGTGTGTGGGCAGTTTCCATTAAGGACAGTGTACTTTGTGCCACTTGTGTCAGGTCTTGTGCATTGCTTTTTTTGCTTTCACATTGCATGACATGCCATGGTGTGTTTGGTGGTGGAGCTGGGGAGGGGTTGGGTGACATGGCGCTGTTCTCATGTTGTATTTAGCAAGGGGGTAATACATTTAGCAGCATAGATATACGTCTTTTGATGACACAGCATTGGTGGTGTTTGGGTAGGTAGGGATGCACACAATGTAGCACTTCCAGGTGACCAATCTCAGGCTGGTATGGTTGTGACAGTTGAGTGTCCCTTATGTCATCATCATTGATTGTCAGCTGGTATGTGCCAGGGCTGTGTGCACTCCACAGGGGTGTGATTAATTAGCCACCAGCTGCGTTCGGGCTGCCTCACCACGTGCCCTTTCCCCTCCCATGTGCAGCAGGCGTGCATGTGGTTGGGGATGTGGGGGCACCACCATGTCCAA
The DNA here is from genome assembly GCF_040938575.1 of Ambystoma mexicanum. Taxonomy (NCBI): domain Eukaryota; kingdom Metazoa; phylum Chordata; class Amphibia; order Caudata; family Ambystomatidae; genus Ambystoma; species Ambystoma mexicanum. The sequence goes on along the minus strand of NC_090938.1, from coordinate 684,361,424 downwards.
CGGCAGGCCCTGGCGTGTTGCAACGTTGTGCAGAACACATGCTGCCACTATGATCCTGCACACTACTGGGGGAGCATATAACAGCTGGCCACCAGAGCGGTCAAGGGAGCGAAAGCGTGACTTGAGCACTCCGAATGTGCGCTCCACTAAGCCCCGGGTTGCAATATGGGCTGTGTTGTATCTTACCTCGGGTGGCGTGGTGGGGTTCCGAATTGGCGTCATCATGTGGGTGCTCAGAGGGTAGGCACTGTCCCCTGGGGAGGTGGTGATGGGTATCATTAGTGGGGTTGTGACATTACTCAGTATCTGACATGCATGCATGTGCAGTGTCATTTATACTCACCAAGCAGCCATGTATCGCCATGCCGCCCAGCTTCTAGGTCCCGGTTTAGGGTTGACATTCTGTAAATGAAACTGTTGTGGGTGGACCCTGGATAGTTGACATATACTGAGGTGATGATTCCCTTGGCATCACATACTACCTGCACATTGATGGAATGCCAGTGCTTGTGGTTTCTATAGATGTGCTCAGATGCCCTGGGGGGAAGTAGAGCCACATGGGTGCAATCAATGGCACCTAGCACTTTGGGGAATTGTGCCACCCCATAGAAATCCTGGACGGCAGCCTGCCTTTCTGCAGGTGTTCTGGGCAGGTATATGTGCCTGCGGACTGATGGGCGTGCAGTCATGATGGCCAACACCTGGCGTAGGCAGCGTGACTGCGTGGCCTGTGACACCCCCCCACTATAGCACTTGTCTGCTGAAATGATCCAGTGGCCAAGAAGTTCAGTACATTGAGGACCTTCTCCAGGGGGCTGAGTGCTTGGGAGCACAGGGTGGGTGATGTTAGGTCATCCTCCCACTCACTCACCAGGTCGAGTAATATGTGAGGTGGAAACCTGTACCTCCCATACACCTGGTCATCAGGCAACCCAAAAAGGCTGGTTCTGGGTGTAAAAATTCTGGGCCTGACTATCCTCCTCCTCCTCCTGCGGTATCCCACGACCACTGCTGCTAGGAATGGTATATTCATTTTGGCGTCTGAGCTTGTTTGTTGTTTGCGTGCACTTTTATGCTGCGCAGGTCCACGTACGCCTGCTTCCTGCTGGCGTACATGTTTCCGGATTAGCGCGTCTTTTTTGGCGCATGCATTAGCCCTGTTCGATTCCATGAATACGTGTTGTAAACGCGCGTGTGGGCGTTCCGCGCATTTGCCCTCTGTACTTCCCCCGTGACGCCCACATTTTCACGCGTTGTTCCCCATTCCACATGTTACCCCCGTGTTCCGCCTACTTTTGTTGTGTGCGCTGCGCTATGTGCGCTTTCGCTGTGCGCTTAGCGCACGCTGTTTGGAGACGTGTGCGCCAGCGTGCGCCACGCAGAATTTTAGCGCACATCCAGGGATTTACACGCGCACAGACTTCCATGAATCGCTGTGCGCGGGTTTCGCTGTGATTTTCGCACTTGCACTGCGATTCGCACGCTTTCGCATGCTTGCGCCGGAAATTTCAGCGCACATTAATTCCATGAATCGGCCTCTCAATGTGGAAAGCTGCCATAACGCTCCCCTTCACATCTGAAAGCAGACACTTGAGGACTGCTGCGAAGGGGAGCTGACCCGTGTCCCCTCTTACACTCCCAAGCATTCCCCGGACATGCAAGTGCCGACATTCATTCTCATTGCTTAACTAAGACCTGACTGCTTTGCATCATTGATTTATTATATGGTGAGTCGGTGCCCTTTTGTTAAAAATAAACTGTGAGTCACACTGATGGTCTTGGAAGCAGGTACGGATCTTGTAGATAATTACATCAGTGTGGGGGCATTAAGTTGGAAACCTCCCATTGCAGAAAAATGTATGCAAATGAAAAGCAAAGCGCTACTGCCAACAATGAAATTTGTTACAGAAGCAATGTCCAGGCCTTTGGTAACAGTGCAGCCCTAGGGCAGGGTTTATCCTTTGTGTCCTGTGCTGCCCGGCAATGGCTCTGTAGGGCATGTCATCATGAACCGCAATTACCGAAGGGGGGCTAAACCCCCATTAGGCCAAGGGCCATTACCTGGTCACAAAGGCCTGTAGAAATGACAACATAGCACCATGCATTCATACACGAATCCAGTGACATCAGAGTGGAGAATCACGAGGGGTGACTAATAAAAGCAGAGCACAATGACATCACAAAAGAGATTGACTACATCTTTTTTTGATTTATTTTTATTGTATTTAGCCGAAAATCAGCTTTTTACATAACACAAAGTAATTATACATGGTAACATTTCCGTATGAAGATTTACACTCTTTGGAAAAGCCAAAATATTGACTACATCCCAAAAGTCGTAATACATCATAGCGGGCACTAAAAAGAATTGTAGCAATTGCCTCCATTTTTTCTTTTCCATTCCATTTAGGCCACAAAACATAATGCAACAGCGTGCTGATGTGTGAAAGGCTCCTAGAATGGACTGGCACCTACAGGTCACAGCTTTCATTGTATGTATCAATCACATATTCAGATATAGAATGAGAGAGCTTGTGAGCAAGAAAGAGTGCAAGCGAGAAAGAGCGCAAGTGAGCGCTTTAAGTCTAAAGTCAGACAACAACCAACCCATTGTCTAGGAATGCCATGGGCAGAAACCTCCTGATCTGGTCTGACGCATCACAGTCCTCAAGAAGTCATTTAATATACAAGCTCAGCAGAACTGTCCTGAAATGCACAAACTGCATACAAGAAATATGAGCACATATTCTGGCTGAAATGCACAAACTGCATGCAAGAAATATGAGCACATATTCTGGATGAAATGCCCAAACTACATACAGGAAATATAAGCACATATTCTTGCTGAAATTCACAAACTGCATACAAGAAATATGAGCACATATTCTGGCTGAAATGCACAAACTGCATACAAGAAATATGAGCACCTAATCTGGCTGAAATGCACAAACTGCATACAAGAAATATGAGCACATATTCTGGCTGAAATGCACAAACTGCATACAAGAAATATGAGCACATAGGAGAGAAGAAGCCACCTAATCAAGACAGGCCTATGGACTAAAGAGATTATCTATGAAGTCCTAAGAGAAATGCACTCGACCTATGGCGACTGGCTGCATGGCTCCTAGGGCACGCTGCCTGGTTTCCAACTGCCCCACTCACGTGGCCCAGATTGGGCGGCCATGCTTTCACTCGGGCCACCGCCCCCATGTGGCATGGGGGTTCTACATCTTCCAGCCCGCCCAGACTGGCTACAGGGAGGCCCATGATACCTTTCAGGCAGCTGGTGCTGCCGGCTTGCCCCGCACATGCGGCCGGGCATCGATCTGGTTGTGTCCAGCCTGGCCAGGCCGGCACCGGGCACAAAGCTCCTAGCTGGCACTTCATGCCAGGCTGTACCTACCATATGCGTCAAGGCTCATTAAGTCCACAGAACCCTGCAGGGCCACTGGAGGCTGCAGCCCCCCCAGCCCCCGGGAACTTCTTATGCACGTCCTGCTTCCCTTGCTCTCTTCCACCATCCTAACGTTTTTTGCCCTTTTCCTGCCTGTTCTTCAGCCCTCGGTCCAGTCCATAGTCTGTGTCAGGGGAGCACCAACGTACTTCCAATAAGGCCAACTAGGCAGCGGCGGAGGGTGGAAGATTGAGTTTGGAGACAGCACATTTTTCAATTTGACATATGTTGAAATTGAAAGACAGTCAATTACATTAGGCCTCCTTACGACCCTGCCGGTCCGAAAAGAACAGTGGTGGTAAAACCGCCAGCACCGTTCTTTCCAGACCGGCTGATTAAGAGTCCTGCAGGCGGGAGGTCTCACTCCCGCCAGGTTGGACCTGGTGGGTTTAACACCACCCGCCTGCAGGTGGACATGGAAACATCGGCTCTGTCATAGGCGGAACCAGTGTTTCCATTGTCCCCATCCCATGGAGTCCTATGGGGCTCTATGGGAATGGGAACTTACACAATTCTGCCTCTGGAATTCCCGGGTCACCGGGGTCGTAATGCCCCGGTGATTCCAGGAATCACGGAGGCGGAATGGTAATACGGGTCCAGCGGTAACCTGACGTTTTTTCCGGCTCGGTTACCGCCGGACTAGTAATGAGGCCCATTGACTGTTTCTCTACACGGAGACGGGCGGGCAGCTGCCACGGAAGGCAGTTTGGCCTCCCATCCACTGCAGCTTCTGCCCTGGGCTGGGCTGCCTGCTAGTCCTGGATCTGGAGGAGGGATGGAGATGACTGAAGATTCGGAGGAGGCCTGGCCAACCTCGATAGCAACAGCCCCCATTGGAAGACCCAAAGTAAGGCAGTTTAGCACAACTTACTTTGCTTGCATGCAAACGCTTTCTCCGCATTCAACCATCAGCTCTTTAGAGGCACCAGGGCACTGGGGAGGTTGGTCTCTAGGCTCGGGATAAAACACTGTCTGTAGTTTCCTCGTTCTGTTGTGTGATGGGCAATGCACTGAAAGTTCGTCTTTTAGGAAACACAGGTAAGGCACAGACTTCTGTCCACGCGTGGTGTAATTAAGACCTCTGCCCCTAACACAAGTGGATCCAGCAGCTTCCTGTAAAGACACGAGAGGACATCAAAATAACGCTTTTCATTACGAACATAAAAGCCAGGTCTGCTTCTGGGAGACGTTGCTTTTGGAAAAGGGGTAGAACATTTTTCTCTTTTCAGGAATGTTGGCTTTATCCTTTGGTCTCTGAGGCCTGTAGTTTTGCTTTTTTATAGGAACACAGGACTGGAATTAATGCTCAAGCCCACCTGACATGGAATCGGATGAGATGAGATCTCTCCTTGAGTAAATTAACTTGTTTGATGTCCTTATCAAAGTCATTTGTGTCCGAATATTAATTCCAAGTGGTTCAGCTGATGTGTGCCGAGTAACATGTTTGCTTACACAGCAGTCAAACAATGTGTAGGATAAGCTGTGTCTTATACCAGAAACATTTCTGCCACTAATGTAAAGGTTGGATTGTGTAGCGATGTCGTTGTACTAATCGTGGTATGCAACATTGAGCCACTCTGGCTTTTCAAGTCTTATGCATTTTGTCACTTTGTAAATGGGGGAAACAGATGCTATAAAGCAAAATAATATTAAGTGGGATGGCCAAACTAGCTAAATAGCTCGCACCTGACATGACCCCAAAACAGAAGGCTTGTAATGTACATCTCTTATCCTGCATACTGTTTTATTTTTTTAATGTTACCTTACTCAGATAGTAATGCATGTATTCTATAGGGGTAATCAATTTTGGGTTTGCGTTTCTTACCAACCATTCCAATAATATAGAGGCTGATTTATTATTATTTATTATTACTAACACGGTTTTTATTGAGCGTGGACCTAGGTTCAGGAAGCAGTTATAGGAGGAAGTAAATGGTGAGGGACGCAGATCCCAAGGGATCAATACAAGGGAGCAGAGAGCCAACCACAGGGAAGGGGTGGAGGCAAGCAAGGGATCTACAAGCAACCAAAGGAGGAAACAGGACGACGCAGATCGACTAGTCTCCGGTGGGGAGTGGAGGGTGTGTGGACCAAGGTATTAAGGAGAAGCCATGGCTTGAAGCGGATGGACTTCAGCGTCTTCGTGAAATGTAGAAGCAAGGGAGTGAGCCTGGTGTGGATGGGCGGAGGTTCCAGAGTCAGGAGGAGTAGACCGAGAATAACTGTCTTCTGGTTCTTTCCTCCTGCAGCAGCAAAGTTCATGGGAGCTCACTGTATATGGGGTGAGAACGGGTTCCATAATCTAGGAGCAGGAAGAGAAAAGGAGCAAGATTGAGAAGGAGCACAAGGTGATGGGGTGAAGGAGCCCATGAAAAGGGGGCGGAAGAGTGCGAGTGGGCTAATATGGTTTCATGAGGCTCCACAGATAGGGATAGGATGAAGTGCTTTGAAGATCTTACAGGGGTGGTCTAACTGGAACCAAGAGGAGCTGAGAAACCAGCAGAGGCATTGTTAGCGGGGGATGAGGGGGCTATAGCCCCGGGTCTTTTGCTTGTAGCCCCGGATAGAAGTTCAGGGGCTAAAGTCAAAAGGCTAGCTAACCCCAAGTCCCGACATTAGTGTAGTCCCGGATATTTTCTAGACGTAGCAACACCGATGGAAGCCAGGACAGGGGTTTTTGAATCAACAATACCAGAGTATCTGGGGCCCATCCGAAACCTTCCCCCGGCAATAACAGAGAACTCAGCCATGGGGCAAAACAAATGTCTTTTATTCTCCAATAGACAGGGATCATACAGGAAATAACATCTCCGGCATTCTCAGCTTCTGATCCTCTGTCACCCTATTTTTTTATTGCAGTGACGTGGAAACATTAACACCACCCCCAATAACCCACTGGTATCCCATATTGGTTAGTTACTACCTATAGAACCTATATACATCAGGATTCTCACTGGTCTTCCTATGTCAGATGGCTTTGCCTGAGGCTTCCCCACAAAACTTTCTATTACTTAGTTGCAGGGTTGCATAACAACCATTGGCCCGTGAAACATTCTACACCACCCCATGATCTGAGCATCTTGATTGGCTGGAGCGGGATCCCCCAAGCCTGCGACCCTGTTTCGTTCACAGCGCTTGGTGTACTTTTTCAAGGTAATGAGAAAGACTATGTGTCCCCATTGTTGCCACTGGTCTGATCACCTAGCCTGAGAGAGTGCCTGCAGGTTGCGGTATTTTGGTGGACAATGCATGTATCAATCTTGTCTGCTTCTCTGGGAACAGCTCCTCTTCTCACCATTAGTAAATAGCTATTGTTCGGCTTCTGCTGGGTCACGAGAGCGAGCAGCACAAAATGGAGTCTTTCTATCAAAAATTACGAGGATTTTATGCTGTATTTCGCCGGGGGCTCACCGCCTCGGGAATCAGGAATTTTCCACCCGCCCTTGTCCTTGGCTGCGATCACCGTCTCTGTGCTTCGTGCTGCACGGACAACACTTTTCCCTCCATGGGCTTCAGTGTTGTGGTTCCACGTGTTATTCACTACAGTCCTTCTATGCTTTCCCTATACGTTCTTATATCTTCTTAGTGGTTAGTAGTGGTAGAGCCATGTAGGTTCCGTATACGTCCCCGTAGATCCTTATGGTTAGTTGCGGTAAAGCTGTTGCAAGCTCAATCCATGTATGCTTGGCTTTCTTGCGTTTCTGCATTTGGCTAGGGAAACAAAAAGCTCTTGGCAGTATATACATGTATCTGTCTATCTATAGAAGGTGTAAGCATGTTCTTTATGTACACGTGTGTTTGTCTACCTATCTTCGTGCAGGAATGCAAATTTGCTTCATGTGTAACACTGCTATGTCATGTTGTCACTAGTAACGTCATCATGGCTGGACTTCGTCACCAGTCAACGTAATCCATCGATGAGACACCAGTCTCCTTGAAGCCATCAACTGGATGCTGTTTAAAGGCTTGCCTAATAGAATATCTCTTTGCATATGTGGGATACACTGGTGCGCCTGGTGATTGGCGGAACAACAAGTTACATCTTTCGGTTCTCATTCGCATAGGGGACATGAGGGCCATTCCAGGGACCCCCTCTTCAACCTGATGGGAAGACCTAGAGGTTGCAAGGATGCCCTGGTGTGAAGTTCTGGAGGTTGCAGGGACGCCCTGATGTGAAGACCTGGAGGTTGGAGAGGACAAAACACAAATAGGGGAAACAGCCAAAGTATTGTCTCAGCCTGTGATATGTACCCAGGTTCATAAAATCTATTGACTTCTCAGCTTCACAGGCTTCATTCAGAACCCAGCCATGAAGCCAGCTAGTCACAACATTATCATCACTGGTCGGGAGTCCCTTTCTTGACATAACCAATGAGCTGCAGCTTCCTCTTGCATGAATGATGTCCAACCTGAAGCCATCACAAAGGTTCCCCACAGCGCCATCTCCAATGCTTGGAATGTGTCATGACTCAGGCCTTGGACATTGTGCCCCCCCTCAAATGCCTCAGACCCGAATACAGCAAAGAAAAAGGCAGTTTTATAACCAACAGGTGTTGGAGCAATGCTGTGCGGCGCTGAAGCATTTCTTGAGAAAAGAAAAAAAAACACTTCTGATTTTGTGGCCTGTCGTTGCCTTGAGAGTGAATAGAGATCGCTACCAAATGTGCCTCTCTGCAGGAGATAATTCAGAAAATGACCTATTCCTGATATTCCAGGAGATGGCCCTGACCCCCAAGAACACCCCTTTCGCCACTCCCGCTCAACAGTTCTTTCATGATCTGATGCAGTTTAACATAAAAATAGGGAACCTCTGTTCTACCGCTGAACCCCATCCATTGTTCCCAAAATGGTCCTCAAAAATCATGGTCTGTAAACAAAGGCAACTCTCTCCAGCATCACCTCAATCTTTGCCAACAAAATGGTGTTGAAATCCTTCACTGCTTCCCCTTCTCTTTTTGACATTTGTAATTTAAGAATAACCAAGCTTGGACCCATAACATCAAATATTATTCTTTCCATCTTGATCACCTGACAGGCTTCAATCTACAAAGAGGAACGGACCCACTGTTGTCTAAGTTAAAAAAGGATTAAGGTCAAGGACCAAGAGTCTGCTTCTTCTCAATGCCTCTGTGGCACATGGTGCTGTATACCGCCATAGCTTTCCATGCTACCAGAAAGGGTCTCTGGACATCGAAGCTACCAATCTCAGTTGGTGCTTCTGCTTCCTTACTAACAGGAACCAACAGGTAGGAATGGTTTTCTTCCAGTCCAGCTCCATTGAAATATCATGGGGCATGCATCTTCAATGTGTATATGGCAACACTGACCATATCCTCAGAAACCCAGTGACCGGCTAACGCATGTACACCGATGATATTCTATAACATCTGAAATTATAAGAACAATCCAGTCCACATAGTCCGGTATGAACTGTAAGGAACTCATGGTGGCAACAGTAAAGACAGACACAAGTGATCACAGTTCAGGGGTGTTTATTGAACAATAAATGGAGGGTGGAAAAACGTCTAAACTAAACCTAAATCTAAGATGGGAGCAATGGTCGACCATCAAATTAAAAATAAGGCAGTCCGAGTGGCGTTGTGTCAAAGTAAAAGGGCCTATGCTAAGAAAAACCCATTGCCAAATCCTTACAACTAATTATAGAAAGAGTGTGGGATTGTGTTTCAATAAAGAAGAAAAGTGTTCCAAATAAAAGTCAGGATGTGATTACCTTGAGGTCTCCATTCCCCACATTTTTAGCATGGGACAAGGTGGGACTTTGGAGCACAGCACACGCTCGATCGTTCGCAGCACGAGCTTACAGTTCCATATTAGTTATCAGGTTCTTTGATGCTTACGTCTTTTTTCAATAAAAAGTATCTTGCCTTCGAGGCCTGATACTCTCAACAAACAAACACAAAGATTACGTTCTACAATTCTACAAACACTTTAGGTTATGGCTTCAGATCTGGGTCCCCCTCTTCTGGGTGCTGACCCTTCAGAACACTTTGGGTGATGGTTTCACTCCTGAGTCCCCCTCTTCTGGGAGCTGACCCTTCATAACACTTTAGGTGATGGTTTTACCCCTGGGTCCCCCTCTTCTGGGCAATGACCCTTCAGAACACTTTCAACTAATTAACAAGACAGTTCCTTTTTCAGCAGACTTTGGGTGGTAACTTTCCCCCCCTGGATCTCCCTCAGCCGGGCTCGGATCCCCAAATGACAAGGGGGACACTTCCCTTCCCCTTGTCTTGCAATACATCTTGCTTTCACAAATCTTTGTCGGTCAAAGACTTTGGTGATACAAAGGATTTTACGAGACCTCTGTATGACCGCTTTGACCATTCTTCGCCTCTTGCCAAATGCTTCTGGTTACAGTAGTTTCTACCTTTGGGTAATCGCTCAGAGTTTCCTGCTTGAGCACCCACTTGGAGCCGTACTCCTCTGTTGCTGGTTTTCCCCTTCTTTTATCAATGTATCATTAAGCTTTTCCAAGTTCAAATTAGCCATTGGCTACTTTTCTTTCAACACAGTTCGGTTTCTTATCGATTTTCCCTTCGACTCACCGCCTGTGATGAAACGTGTGCCCTTCTTTATCCTTGGAGTCAAGGTTGGTACCACCGAGACCAGCGTCCTTCCCCTGCTTGATTATCAGCAGAGGAGGGTCTTGCGTACCGTAGACATCTGCTGCAACACACGCTTGCTATTGTTCGCAGTCTTATACTTTCTGCTGAGGTTTCACAGTCCCTGGTTGGAAAGGGCAAGGTCGCTTCTCTCCTTGTCACCCTCTCTGTCTGTGCCATCTTTCTCCTCTTTTTGAACTGCGTGCTGAGTTATCTCTCACCTTGTGTGGTCTGTCTTGCTCCTCTTGTGGTCTCTTGCTCCACCTTTTATCCCTGTGGGGAAAGGAAAGGGTCATCGGGTGTGTATGGGTCTGGTCAATTCCCTAACTTTGCCTGATCCTTTGGTTGGGACATGTCGGGTAAACAGTTTTATTGTCAGTCCGTCGTTTGTCATAACAGGAGAAAATGGAAAAGGGGGCTGTGAGAGTTTCCAAGGGGCCGATTCATGGAACAAACGTGCGCCGAAAATCCATGCGCAAGCAGGCGCAAGGGAGCGCAAGCGTGAGAAACGCAGCGCACGCGCACGCGTGCGATTCAAGGAAGATGCTGCGCGTGTTTCCCGCTGTCCGTGCGCCCAATCCAGCCATGGCGCACGCAGGCATACACGGCGTGCGTTACGCGCACAGCAAAAGCGCACATAGCGCGGCGCACACAACCAAAGTGGGCCGAACAGTGGGCGTAACACGCGGAATGGGGAACAACGTGTGAAAAAGTAGGCGTAACTGGGGAAGTACTGCAGGGAACTATACGGAACGCCCACACGCACGCGAACAACCCGTATTCATGGATCTGAATACGGGAAACCCGCGCACGGCAAAAGACGCACACAGGCGTCAACACGTCCACCACACGAAGGCAGGTGGAAGCATCCCCGCGCACAGCATAAAAGTGCGCGCAAACAACAAACGCGTATATACAGCTACGATGAATGCCCCATTTGTCGCAGCACTGATCGTGGGACACCGCAGGAGGAGGAGAATAGCCAGGGCACGCATTTTCACACCACGGACAAGCCTTTTGGGATGCCTGACGACCAGGTCTATGGCAGGTATAGGTTTCCACCCCATATCATCCTAGAACTGGTCAGGGAGTGGGAAGATGACCTTACATCCCCCACCCTTTGCTCCCAAGCTTTGAGCCCCTTGGAGAAGCTGCTCAATGTCCTGCATTTTTTGGCCACCGGGTCATTTCAGCGGACCACTGCCATAGTGGGGGGGGTCTCACAGGCCACGCAGTCACGCTGCCTACACCAGGTACTGGCAATCATGACAACGCGCCCCTCAGTCCGCAGGCACATATACATGCCCAGAACACCCGCAGAAAGGCAGGCCGTTGTCCTTGATTTTTTCAGGGTGGTACACTTCCCCAAAGTGCTCGGTGCCATAGATTGCACCCATGTGGCCCTACGTCCACCTAGGGCCACTGAGCACATCTACCGAAACCGCAAGCACTGGCATTCCATCAATGTACAGGTGGTATGCGATGCAAAGGGAATCATCACCTCTGTCTATGCAAACTACCCTGGCTCCACCATGACAGTTTCATATACAGAATGTCTGCCCTGAGCCGGGCCCTGGAAGCTGGGCAGCATGGCGACACATGGCTCCTAGGTCAGTACAAATGCCCTTGCACATGCATGCAAGTCACACACAGACAAATATCCAAACCCTAATAATCTCAACTATTATCACCTCCCCAGGGGACAGTGCCTACCCTCTGAGCAACCACATGATGACGCCAATCCGGAACCCCACCACACCACCCCAGGTAAGATACAACGCCGCCCATATTGCAACCAGGGCCATAGTGGAGCGCACATTCGGAGTGCTCAAGTCACGTTTCCGCTCCCTTGACCGCTCTGGTGGGCAACTAATCTATGCACCACCAGTAGTGTGCAGGATCATTGTGGCAGCATGTGTCCTGCACAATGTTGCAACACGGCAGGGTGTCCCGGTGGACATGGTGGTGCCCCCACATCCCCAACCACAGGCACAGGCGCTGCCCATGGGAGGGGACAAGGCACGTGGCGAGGAAGCCCGGACCCAGCTTGTGGCCACATTTTTCACCTAAACTCCCATCCCTGCGGAGTGCACACAGGCCTGGCACATACCAGGTGACAATCGATGATGACAAAGAGACAGTCAACTGTCACAACCCTACCACCCTGAGATAGTTGCCATGGAAGTGCCACATCGTCTGCATCCCTAGCTACTTAAACACAAGCTATCCCGTGTGACCAAAAGGCACACATATGACATATGACATGATATAAACAAGTATTTCAAGGTGCGATGAGGCAGGGAGGGGGGAACAAAGGAAGACAGACAACGGTACTACTAGGCCAGGTGTCATTGAGATTGTGCAAGTGCAGGGGTAGGGGAAAGGGAAAAGTGCAAGGGGAAGGGGGGGGTGCAGTACAGGGGAAGTAGACCAAAAAAAAAAATACATAGGTCGGCTGGTGGCAACTGCAAAGGTAAGTGCAGCCAAGTGCTGGGAAGGGTGGGCTGTAGGGATAGAGAGACAGTACCGCAGTGCAGGGGTTGCCAGGGAGGCAGTGCAAGTGGAGAGTGGCTGGGCCAGGGACCAGGGACCGAGGTCGGTGAGAGTGGCCCAGTTGCAGCTCCAGTGCAGTTCCAGTGAAGAATTCTGCAAGGGAGAGGCAGAGAGAAAGCAGAAGCAAAGAGGAAGGTCTTGAGGTGCTTCCAGAACTGGAGATGGTTCCCCTCAAGTTCAAGTGATGCAGGAAGGCTGTTCCAGAGGGATGGCCCTGCCGCGGAGGGAGATCTACCCCCAGCTAGTTGCTCTGAGAAGCGGATGAGCCTGACATGCAAGGTGTGCATCACACACACCTGCAAAACAGGCCATGGCCATCACTGTCATGTCACTCAAACCCTCCCAAACCACAACATGACATGGCAAGCAATACCCATACACCAACACAGTAACGATAAGGTACACATTGCCATGTCCTAAATGTACAGTGGCATCAGACAATGATGCCTGACCCGGAATCAGATGAAATGACAGACCAACAAAATCTCCCACCCAAAATAAGTCATTTCCAAATGCATTACAAGAGTCGTAGACGTAACATAACAATGAATGCCTGTCTACATGCACATTGTGCATTGCAAAATCAACACTGCAGCTCATGTGTGCAGTGTCCTACTCCTGCAACACACTGCTCAGCGCACAGCACAGTGAACAGCCATTGTGTGTGATGCACACCCTGAGCATCACATCTAAGTGGCAGACCACATCAAACAGCAAATTAGGCATGTACAGGATCCATAATCGGTCACAGAACATGTGCTGCAGGGACACAGTGGGCACCAGAAGGCAAACAGTGTACATGTGGATATGCAAGGGTGGGAGTACATGTAGTGCATCAGAGTGCAAGTGTGTGGTTCTGCAAGGACATGCACTCCACATATGCATGTGCACTCAAGTGACCATTAGTGTTCTCTACACATCACATGTGAACATTCACCATGCGTACACCCCAGCATGTCAAACCACAACTATCCCCTCGCACCTGAAAGGTAAACACAACACATGAACAGGCATTGATCAGCAGAACACAACATGTACATAGGATACCACCATTACAATGTCAGAGTTCCCATCACACTGCAGGGCAAGGCAACTATCAACAACAACCCCCCCTCCCTCACAAATGACCATAACCCACTGAACAACTGCACCTGGGTCATGGAGCCTTTAAACCTCAATTCCACCTGGTCACAGGATCACCTTTACCCTTCGTCACCATCTCCCACCTTGTGTGTAAAAAGGTGCCTGCACCCTCATAATCAATGTCCAAAATCACAAAATCCAAGCCAGAAAAATGAACCAGAACACCCTCCAGTAGATGACTTGACGTAGCAGTACCTCACAAAGGCCAAGTACTACCACAATGATGCAACAACCAAGGTAGCACAGTAAAACAATGTCACGACAGGATGTGAAACATGTGTGGTACATGACATAGGATGATGCACCATGAACGGATGTGTACTGTCACAGGTCCCCTGTACAGGCGCGGGAGTGTCACGAAACAACCACCCCCACCATGTCCCGGGTGCCTGCAAGGTCAAACTCACACAGGCCCCTGAGACCCTGGTGGGGAAGGAGGTTCAGGGATATGCAGTCGGGACAGGTGTTGACACACTGGATGACTGGAATGAGTGGAAGGAGAGGGGAGGAAGAATGACACACGAAACTAGGGAATGCACGAAAATGTACTACCTGCATGAACACATACACAATCCAAACAAACTTGGACATCATTGTCATGGCCTTCTGTAGTCCAGGCTCAAGAGTGGTACGAACCAACCACCCCCTCTAGGGTTTTGGCGCCTGCAAGTTCGGGGCTTACACAGGCATCCGCAACCCCAGCGGGGAAAGAGGGTCAGGGAACGTTGCTTGGATAGGTACGGGAAGCAGGAACACCGGGTAGAGGGTACAGGGTTCACAATTGCATAGGATCACGGGTGATTAGGGAGAAAAAACATACCAAATTGAACCACACATACATCCATGCATTAGTACACTCCCCAGCAAGCCTATGCAGAGCAGTTCGAAAGAAAAACAACAAGACACTTAGCTCTGGTTTTGAGTGCTGGCCTCCTGCCTGCGCACTCTCAGGTCCGGTTACAGGAGCACTGCAATGCTGCAAAGAGAGCCACAGTCAACAACCTGTACGTGCCAATTACACCAAAACACAACACCAAACATGCCCCATAGCAACAAACTACTCTACAAACAGACAATCTGGTGTAGATTCTTCGTACCCATATATAACATCACCCCTGTGATGGGTCATACACAGTCAATGCAGTAAGTCAGCCGCTGGTGGGTGCGTGGCAAATGGAACACCAATGTGTCACAATTCACACAACATGCAATGTTCCCTGGGTAAGCAGACAGACCCATATAGCAAGCCATGACTTCTGAGCAAGTTGCGTACCACCATGACCGAAACAAAGTTGGCAGTGCATTTATCATAAAGTATATGGAAAAGACATGCACTGCACCTGAGTATGTCCCTTGCTGTATGTCCCTGTGGGCTGCCCCTTTCCATGTCTCGGAAGGCTACATGGTTGATACAAGTGCCTCAATGGACCTTGGTGTACCGGAGGGTATGTGCCACTGCCCCTGCATGTGTCCCAGACAACCCTACTATCAACAGCCATCAGTTCACCAACACATCTGAGCTGCATTGTGTGCTTCAACGTAATATTCGTCTAAGCTCACCCTCAGTGCTGTGACTAAGCCTGCATGTGCAACTCGCCTGGTGCAAGCTTTGCTGTGTCGTGGCCCCCCTGTGCTGCTCACCTTGCCTGGAGTTCCTTGGAACATGTCAGCAGTTCTAGGATGTGGGTCTGCAATCCCTGTGCCTCTGCTTGTGCACACATGTGCATGTGGGCACCAACAAACGGGTCCAGAATTCCGTCGTCCAATGGGCCATGTCTGCTGGCAAAGGTGCTCTGGAGGCTCACCCCCCTGCAGAAAGGGCATGAAACATATGATTAGTGCTTCAAAGTCATCTGTGTGTGTCTCATCAGGCATCTCATTACTTGACCAAGTCAGAGAGTCACATCACAAATCACACCATCAGTCCGTCTTTCACATCCAAAGTGTGGAACACTATCTACAGCATGAATTGCAACAAGCATGTGTACAGGAAAGATATGAAACATACTACACAATGCATAGCAATCAATGTACACATTAATCATGACACACCCCATCTAGCAAAAGCTGAACAGTGGACAATAACACCAAAATCATCCCCACTAGGGGTGTCAACACAAGTCACACAGAACCAGACATGCCACAGATATGACAGTCCAAAGCCATTGTGTAATATTCTGTAACACCGAACCATCCTTGCGAGCCCATGGATAAGGGAGGCAGGAGTGGCATATGTGAGTCAAGGACCCCAAGCAGCAAACACATACACAAGACAAGCCTGAAGGGCCCAGCTGGAACAGACAGTGGATGCCTTCAAAAGCCACAAAGCACTGCACCGTCACATGAAAGCACAATAGACTAGCAATTTTAAACTAAATCAACTATTAACTAATTACACTAACAATGGAAAACCTACATTACCTAATTAAACTAACTATCAAACAGAAACTTAACTAACTAAACTAAAAGAAAAATCAAAAATGGCCACATACAACCCGGGGGGGAGGGGAGGCACCCAGGAGGGGGGAGGTACAGGGTGCTGCTCAACATCCACATGCGATGATGCTGAGCCAAAAAAAAAACCTCCATGGGCTCAACGCCTGCACAGCCCGACCTATTTGGGAGATAGATGGTCGTCCGAGTCTGGCTCATCCTGTAAAGGAGGACGTGGCACAGTAGCCTGGCCACGCCTAGCCGCAGCTTGCCCCTCGTCGGCAGCAAGTCTGCCGGACGGGTGAGCCTGGTTCTGTGTGGCGATGTGACGTAGGTCTGCATGCAGAACCTCACGTGATACACGTGCTTCCTCTTGCAAGGTAGCACGTGTAACACAGAGTTCCCCCTGCAAGGCCTGGCTGGACAACCGCTGCACCTCCCGGCAAGCCTGTAGCTCAGCCGAGATGGTACGCTCAAGCTGTGCAAACCTCTCCTCTGCCTGCTGCCTCTGGGACATCATAAGGACACCCACAGTGGATCTGAGGGAAGCATACTCCTCCCTCAGGGCATCCATGTGCGCCTCTGCGTGAGCAGCAATTGCTTGACGCAGAGACGACATTTCGTGCCCTGTCTGAGGCCGCCATGCCCAGCCTGAGCGAGCGGGCCGTGGACCGTGCCGCCTGCTGCTGGAGAAGCACCTGCCTAGCAGGGGGGAGCACAGATTGGGCCACACGCTCCATGCTCTCAGCGATGTTCTCCATTGCTGCCCCCTGCCGTTCGGAATTGGCAGTCATGTCTTGCTCCCACTCAGTATACAGCGGTTGCGCGCG
Source organism: Ambystoma mexicanum (assembly GCF_040938575.1). Taxonomy (NCBI): domain Eukaryota; kingdom Metazoa; phylum Chordata; class Amphibia; order Caudata; family Ambystomatidae; genus Ambystoma; species Ambystoma mexicanum. The sequence goes on along the minus strand of NC_090938.1, from coordinate 684,344,385 downwards.
GCGACCGTGTTGCCGGGCTTGACCCCTGCGGGACCCAAGGACCGGGGGTCCTCGCTGTGTTGGCACCGCCCGCGGCTGCACGACTACATGCCCCTGTCGACGTGATGTCCCAGGCACATCAGTGACTGGTGTGGAGGGTGACCCTGCGTCCCGATCCACCACGGGCGGAGGAACCAAGACTGTCTGATTGTAACGCTCACCTGATTCCCGCAGAGGTGCCGGTCTTGACAGGGTGAATGCCGTATCTTCAAAGGTGATGTGTAACACACGGTTGGCTCTTTGGGCTGGACCTCTGTGCACTGTATGTCTGACTTGAAGAGTAAGATGTCTGCAGATAGAAAATATGGGATTATTGGGTGCCTCTCTCCTCTTCCCTTTCTCTTCTCCTGTAGAACCCCAAAGGTTAACGCCCTCACCTTAGGTAAGTGAACGCCGAGCTCTCCATCTGCCTCGGGGCAGGGTGCCGTAACCAGTTTCTTCACTGGATAAGGGTGCAGGCCTCTTGACCTCAGAGGACTGCTGTCCGTCGTTAACTGCACGAACGGTAAGTTCTAGGCACTTCAAATGTCTTAAAAGTCTTTTGTAATGATATCTCTTGTTTTGCAGGGTTCCGGCGATGGCGGATGGCGGGCTGATGAGAGTTGAGGATCGAACCCGCGTGAGGAATAGAAGCGCCTGGAAGCACGTAAGTAAGCGATTGTAGCCTGCTTCACGATGCGCACTAACTGTCCCTTTTATCTTGCAGGTACAAGTTCGGAGCTTTAGAGAAGCTGAAGGGTGCTGGAATACCCACTGGATTCGGCGTGGGAAAGAGTAATGGCACATGAGTAATAAAGTTGCCCAATGTCTTTAAACGCACCTTCTTTTGTCTTTCAGATGCGGGATGCAGCGCCGAAGGCCTCCGGAGCGTGCGAAGAGCTGGTAAGCTTTTGTCTTTCAGATGCCGGAATGCAGTGCGAAGACCTCCGGAGCATGCGAAGAGTAGCTAAGCCTTTGTCTTTCAGATGCCAGAATGCAGCGCGAGGCGTTGGTGACAGCCGATGGACCAGGTAAGAGATGCGCTGCCACTGAAGACCGTAGTGCTAACCTGTTCTTTCTTTGTCTTTACAGGTGCTGCTGAAGACTGGATTCCAGGATGGTAAGCCTTTGTTGCCTTAGGCCCAGGATCAGAAGCAGAAGACACGATGAGCGTTCTGCTGCAGAGAATGCAGAATAACACAAAGCAAGATTCATCCATCGGGTGTGGTTTAAATAGCCTCCTGTAGTGCTTAGGTGTCTCCTTCCACAGCCACGCCTAGGTAAGAAAAGAGTTCCTGCTTTCCAGAAGAGTTCCAGTGTTCTGAACCTAGGGAGTGGCTCCTGCCCCACCCAACAGAAAAAGTAGTCCCAAACAGAAGAGGATCAGGGGTTCAACTGGCAGGTAAGTAAGCAGCATGGTCTGCTGCAGGTAAGTCCACCCAAGCATTATGAGCCCGGCGCTTCGAGCGCTGGGACTGGGCATCTTTATGAGCCTGGTGCCACTGGCGCCAGGACAGGGTCCAAAAGGTCCCAATTGGGACTGGCTGGCACTCGGAACCGGGGTTATGGGTCTGCTTCCAAGGGAGTCGGGCAAGTCCTGATCTTTTGGAAGCAGAGATCATGACAGCACCCCCCCTCAAGGCCCCTCCCAAACCGGGCTTCTCCGGGGGTTTGGGCTTGTTAGGAAATGTTCGATGAAATCTTTTGATTAGACGAGGCGCGTGGACATATTCTGCAGGTTCCCAGGATCTTTCTTGGGGACCGTAGCCTTTCCAGTCAATCAGGTAAAATAGTTTAGATTTGGAGATCTTGGAATCCAGGATGCTTTTGACTTCAAACTCGAGTTCTCCATTAACTAGAATAGGTTTTGGAGATGTAGTTAGTCGGGTTTGAGGTTGCACGGGTTTTAATAGAGAGACGTGGAAGACCGGATGTATCTTCATGTGAGGGGGCAAGTCCAACTTGACCGCTACTGGATTTACTATGGTAGTGATGGAATAGGGACCAAGGTATCTTGGGTTGAATGTGCGTGGTCCTTTTAGAGGTAGATATTTGGTGGATAACCAGACTTGATCTCCTACTTGATATTGGGGGGCTTCCTTCCGATGTTGGTCTGCTCCTTTCTTGTATTGTTCTTTAGCCCTTTGAAGGTGAGAAACGGCTTCCTTAAAGGCTTGGGTGATTGTAGAATACAGGTGGTCTACTGCTGGTGTTCCAAGATCTTGGAGTGGATCCAACTCCGAGGTTCGAGGGTGACTACCGTATAAAAGAAAAAACGGGGTTTTCCCAGTTCCCGAGTGGACAGAGTTATTATAGGCATATTCGGCTATCCAAAGGATATCTTTCCAAGTTTTTTCAGTTTGTTGTAGCATGCAGCGCAAATACTGTTCCAGAGTTTGATTGGTCCTCTCGGTTTGTCCGTCGGTTTGAGGGTGGTGGCTGGTCGAAAGTCTCACATCAATTTGAGCCGACCGACAGCAACTTCGCCAAAAATGAGAAATAAATTGACTACCTCGATCCGAAATTAGAACTGAAGGAAAACCGTGCAGTCGGACGATGTTTTCGAGAAATTCTCGGGCCAGAGTTGCTGCTGTTGGTAAGCCTTTGAGTGGAATGAAATGCGCCATCTTGGAGAATAGGTCCACGATTACTAGGATCATATTGTATCCGGAGCATGGAGGTAGATCGGTGATGAAGTCCATAGAAAGCGTATGCCAAGGGCGAGGCGGGATGTCAATAGGGCGTAAGAGGCCGGCTGGTTTTTCCTTTTGACTCTTGTTTTGGGCGCATACTCCACAGGACATTATAAAGTCTCTGATATCTTTTTTCCAAGACGGCTACCAGAAGTAGCGCTTGATCTTTTCCGAGGTCTTGGTCATACCGGGATGTCCTTCCATTAAAGAATCGTGATAACAAGAGATTACCTTTTTCTGTAAATCTGTGCTGGGCAGGTATAACCGTTCTTGGAAATATAATAGGTTGTCCTTCACCGTAAAGTCCTTTCCCTGCAGATGCCAATTCTGTATGTCTGCTGGAGTTACCAGTAGCCTGGCTTTATCCTTAACTTCCTCTATGGATTGTGTGGCGATTACACCTAGAATTCTTTGTTCGGGAATGATAGGTACAGGTTTAGGATTGATCAAATGTTCTTCCACTCCCATCCGAGAAAGGGCATCAGCTTTACCGTTTTTTGTACCAGGTCGATAGGTAATTATGAAGTCAAACTCGGCAAAGAATAGTGCCCAACGGAGTTGCCTAGAGGATTGAGCTTTTGCGGTTTTCAAATATTGCAGGTTTCGGTGATCTGTAATCAAAGTAACGGTGTGTCGGGCCCCCAGAAGATAATGCCGCCAAGCCTTAAAGGCGGACTTGATAGCTAGAAGTTCCTTATCAGTAATAGTGTAATTGATTTCAGGAGGCGAGAATTTGCGGGACCAAAATGCCACGGGATGCAACTGATTGGTTACTGGGTCCTTTTGTGATAGAACTGCCCCCATGGCAAGGCTCGAAGCATCAGTTTCAACGATGTAGGGGAGTTCTGGGCGAGGATGTTTTAAGATCGGTGCAGAGATAAATCTAGTCTTCAAATTCTGGAAAGCTTGTTCCGCCTCGATAGACCATTCAAAACGTTTGTTTTTCTTTAACAAGGCGGTGATGGGCTGGACTATTCGAGAGAATTCGGGGATAAACCTGCGGTAAAAGTTAGCGAAGCCTAACATGCTTTGAACACCTTTTACGGAGGATGGCGATGGCCATTTGAGAATTGCATCGACCTTCTTTGAATCCATACGCACTCCGCTAGGTGATAATATGAATACCAAGAATTCAACTTCAGTCACGTTGAAAACATATTTTTCCAACTTAGCGAAAAGGTTGTGTTGACGCAATCTCTCGAGGACCATTTTCACGTGTTTCCGATGTTCAGTTTCCGATGAAGAATAAACGAGGATGTCGTCAATGTAAACAACAACACACACATCTATGAGCTCTCTGAGGACATCATTCATAAAATATTGAAAGGCGGCCGGGGCATTGCAAAGTCCGAAGGGCATGACCTGATATTCAAATAGCCCATACTTGGTGCGGAAGGCCGTCTTCCATTCATCGCCCTCTTTTACTCGTACCAAGTGGTAGGCTCCTCTAAGATCCAGCTTTGTATATATGCATGCTTTTCTGACTTGGTCCAGGAGTTCAGGGATCAAAGGTAACGGATATCTATTCTTAACGGTGATCTGGTTCAGGGCGCGATAATCTATACAAGTTCTAAGGTCCCCTTCTTTTTTTGGAACGAAGAACAAAGCTGAGGAAGCAGGGGACTTGGAAGGACGAATAAACCCATTCGCTAGGTATTGATCCAGGTATTGTCGGAGGTGAAGATTCTCAGGCTCGGTGAGGGCATAAATTCTACTACAAGGAGGAGTAGATCCAGGTATCAGGTCTATCTGGCAGTCATAAGACCTATGAGGAGGTAGAGAGTTAGCCTGATCCTTCCGGAAAACATCTTGGAATTCTAGGTATTCAGGAGGTAACTGGGGAGCCTCCGAGGAAATTGCTGCCAGTGCAACACCAGGTTGAGGGTGACAAGTAGAGACACATTCTGGAAACTGAACCGTTCTTGCTCGCCAATCGATCTGAGGATTGTGCTTCTCTAACCAAGGAATTCCTAGAATAATCTGGAACTGAGGGGCCTTGATCACATCGAACACGATCTTCTCATGGTGTCCATCTTGACTTACTAGCGTCACTTCTTGGGTGGTATGCGTTACTGGTCCGGAGGCTATCTCCGTACCATCCACCGTAGTAATGACGTCCTTTACAGCATTTGGACAAAGAGTCATATTCATCCTCAAAACCATTTCATGATCCACATAATTGCCGATGGCACCGCTGTCGACGTAAGCTTCAATCGCATGTAATCGATCCGGATGTTCAGGGCTAATGAGGACCATAGGTATCACGAAATGCGAGGTCACGGAACTGGTTTTAACGCTCGGCAAGAGGACCTCTATTCTTGTCGGGCGAGGTCGTTTCCCTGCTCAGAGTTTGTGACTCTGGTAACTGCAGCTCCTACTGCCTTCTTGGCTGGTTTCACCGGACAGTCTCGAAGAAAGTGCCCCGGGTTTCCGCAATAGAGGCATAATTGCAGCTGTTTTCTCCTTTCCCACTCCTTTTGTGTTAGTGGTCCTTTCAGGCCCCCTATTTGCATGGGTTCCCCGGAGTCTACTCCTTTGGTAGGAGTTGGTGGTTTGGAAAATACTCGAGCATCAAACTTGGAACGATCGGCCTTCCTGTTCTGCAGTCTGTGGTCAATTTGAACGACTAAGTCAATATAGTCCGAACAGTCTTGCGGGGGATTCACTACTTGGGCTAACACATCTTTGAGCTCTCCACGTAGACCTCTATAAAACAGCGTAATCCTTTTGTTCTCAGGCCATCGAGTTTCCACTATCAGTCTGTTGAAAGACACAATATAAGCCAAAAGGTCTTGATTACCTTGCCGCAATGAAAGGAACTCATTGTCCAAGGCCTGCCCCTGTGAATGTCTTGCAAACAGTTTTTCCATACTGAGCTGAAAAGCTTGAAAATCATGGAGAACCGGATCATCTTGATTAACTAGAGGGATCGACCAGTCTGCCGCATTGCCACGAAGGTACGAAAGCACGAAAGCTACCTTAGCTTGATCAGTTGGAAAGGCTGCTGGCCGGCATAAGAAGTGCAACCGGCACTGATTAATAAATACTGCAAACCTCTTTGGGTCACCAGAAAATCGTTCGGGCGGAGCCAGAGGTACATTCCCAGGTAGGTTGGTCTGCACTGGGTTCGTAGAGGATGTTGAAGGAAGATTTGCCCCTGATGCGGGTAACGGAGTTTGTCCGGCTTGTGACTGTAGCAATTGTCTAGCAAGATCGTCTGTTCGCTCCTTGGAAATAATCAGTTCCCTTCTTAGAGCATTCGTTTCCTGACGGGCTGCATGCACTTCTGCTCTTAGTTCCCCAAGTAACTGGGCTAGCTGGTCGGTATCCGAGGTTTCCATAGCGCCTGGGTGGGAGTTTTGCGGTAGGCTTTGTGTTCTGTAACGCTCACCTGATTCCCGCAGAGGCGCCGGTCTTGACTGGGTGAATGCCGTATCTTCAAAGGTGATGTGTAACACACGGTTGGCTCTTTGGGCTGGACCTCTGTGCACTGTATGTCTGACTTGAAGAGTAAGATGTCTGCAGATAGAAAACATGGGATTAATGAAATGGGGTTATTGGGTGCCTCTCTCCTCTTCCCTTTCTCTTCTCCTGTAGAACCCCAAAGGTTAACGCCCTCACCTTAGGTAAGTGAACGCCGAGCTCTCCATCTGCCTTGGGGCAGGGTGCCGTAACCAGTTTCTTCACTGGATAAGGGTGCAGGCCTCTTGACCTCAGAGGACTGCTGTCCGTCGTTAACTGCACGAACGGTAAATTCTGGGCACTTCAAATGTCTTAAAAGTCTTTTGTAATGATATCTCTTGTTTTGCAGGGTTCCGGCGATGGCGGATGGCGGGCTGATGAGAGTTGAGGATCGAACCCGCGTGAGGAATAGAAGCGCCTGGAAGCACGTAAGTAAGCGCTTGTAGCCTGCTTCACGATGCGCACTAACTGTCCCTTTTATCTTGCAGGTACAAGTTCGGAGCTTTAGAGAAGCTGAAGGGTGCTGGAATACCCACTGGATTCGGTGTGGGAAGGAGTAATGGCACGTGAGTAATAAAGTTGCCCAATGTCTTTAAACGCACCTTCTTTTGTCTTTCAGATGCGGGATGCAGCGCCGAAGGCCTCCGGAGCGTGCGAAGAGCTGGTAAGCTTTTGTCTTTCAGATGCCGGAATGCAGTGCGAAGACCTCCGGAGCATGCGAAGAGTAGGTAAGCCTTTGTCTTTCAGATGCCAGAATGCAGCGCGAGGCGTTGGTGACAGCCGATGGACCAGGTAAGAGATGCGCTGCCACTGAAGACCGTAGTGCTAACCTGTTCTTTCTTTGTCTTTACAGGTGCTGCTGAAGACTGGATTCCAGGATGGTAAGCCTTTGTTCCCTTAGGCCCAGGATCAGAAGCAGAAGACACGATGAGCGTTCTGCTGCAGAGAATGCAGAATAACACAAAGCAAGATTCATTCATCGGGTGTGGTTTAAATAGCCTCCTGTAGTGCTTAGGTGTCTCCTTCCACAGCCACGCCTAGGTAAGAAAAGAGTTCCTGCTTTCCAGAAGAGTTCCAGTGTTCTGAACCTAGGGAGTGGCTCCTGCCCCACCCAACAGGAAAAGTAGTCCCAAACAGAAGAGGATCAGGGGTTCAACTGGCAGGTAAGTAAGCAGCATGGTCTGCTGCAGGTAAGTCCACCCAAGCATTATGAGCCCGGCGCTTCCAGCGCTGGGACTGGGCATCTTTATGAGCCTGGTGCCACTGGCGCCAGGGCAGGGTCCAAAAGGTCCCAATTGGGACTGGCTGGCACTCGGAACCGGGGTTATGGGTCTGCTTCCAAGGGAGTCGGGCAAGTCCTGATCTTTTGGAAGCAGAGATCATGACAGCACCCCCCCTCAAGGCCCCTCCCAAACCGGGCTTCTCCGGGGGTTTGGGCTTGTTAGGAAATGTTCGATGAAATCTTTTGATTAGACGAGGCGCGTGGACATATTCTGCAGGTTCCCAGGATCTTTCTTGGGGACCGTAGCCTTTCCAGTCAATCAGGTAAAATAGTTTAGATTTGGAGATCTTGGAATCCAGGATGCTTTTGACTTCAAACTCGAGTTCTCCATCAACTAGAATAGGTTTTGGAGATGTAGTTAGTCGGGTTTGAGGTTGCACGGGTTTTAATAGAGAGACGTGGAAGACCGGATGTATCTTCATGTGAGGGGGCAAGTCCAACTTGACCGCTACTGGATTTACTATGGTAGTGATGGAATAGGGACCAAGGTATCTTGGGTTGAATGCGCGTGGTCCTTTTAGAGGTAGATATTTGGTGGATAACCAGACTTGATCTCCTACTTGATATTGGGGGGCTTCCTTCCGATGTTGGTCTGCTCCTTTCTTGTATTGTTCTTTAGCCCTTTGAAGGTGAGAAACGGCTTCCTTAAAGGCTTGGGTGATTGTAGAATGCAGGTGGTCTACTGCTGGTGTTCCAAGATCTTGGAGTGGATCCAACTCCGAGGTTCGAGGGTGACTACCGTATAAAAGAAAAAACGGGGTTTTCCCAGTTCCCGAGTGGACAGAGTTATTGTAGGCATATTCGGCTATCCAAAGGATATCTTTCCAAGTTTTTTCAGTTTGTTGTAGCATGCAGCGCAAATACTGTTCCAGAGTTTGATTGGTCCTCTCGGTTTGTCCGTCGGTTTGAGGGTGGTGGCTGGTCGAAAGTCTCACATCAATTTGAGCCGACCGACAGCAACTTCGCCAAAAATGAGAAATAAATTGACTACCTCGATCCGAAATTAGAACTGAAGGAAAACCGTGCAGTCGGACGATGTTTTCGAGAAATTCTCGGGCCAGAGTTGCTGCTGTTGGTAAGCCTTTGAGTGGCATGAAATGCGCCATCTTGGAGAATAGGTCCACGATTACTAGGATCGTATTGTATCCGGAGCATGGAGGTAGATCGGTGATGAAGTCCATAGAAAGCGTATGCCAAGGGCGAGGCGGGATGTCAATAGGGCGTAAGAGGCCGGCTGGTTTTTCCTTTTGACTCTTGTTTTGGGCGCATACTCCACAGGACATTATAAAGTCTCTGATATCTTTTTTCCAAGACGGCCACCAGAAGTAGCGCTTGATCTTTTCCGAGGTCTTGGTCATACCGGGATGTCCTTCCATTAAAGAATCGTGATAACAAGAGATTACCTTTTTCTGTAAATCTGTGCTGGGCAGGTATAACCGTTCTTGGAAATATAATAGGTTGTCCTTCACCGTAAAGTCCTTTCCCTGCAGATGCCAATTCTGTATGTCTGCTGGAGTTACCAGTAGCCTGGCTTTATCCTTAACTTCCTCTATGGATTGTGTGGCGATTACACCTAGAATTCTTTGTTCGGGAATGATAGGTACAGGTTTAGGATTGATCAAATGTTCTTCCACTCCCATCCGAGAAAGGGCATCAGCTTTACCGTTTTTTGTACCAGGTCGATAGGTAATTATGAAGTCAAACTCGGCAAAGAATAGTGCCCAACGGAGTTGCCTAGAGGATTCAGCTTTTGCGGTTTTCAAATATTGCAGGTTTCGGTGATCTGTAATCACAGTAACGGTGTGTCGGGCCCCCAGAAGATAATGCTGCCAAGCCTTAAAGGCGGACTTGATAGCTAGAAGTTCCTTATCAGTAATAGTGTAATTGATTTCAGGAGGTGAGAATTTGCGGGACCAAAATGCCACGGGATGCAACTGATTGGTTACTGGGTCCTTTTGTGATAGAACTGCCCCCATGGCAAGGCTCGAAGCATCAGTTTCAACGATGTAGGGGAGTTCTGGGCGAGGATGTTTTAAGATCGGTGCAGAGATAAATCTAGTCTTCAAATTCTGGAAAGCTTGTTCCGCCTCGATAGACCATTCAAAACGTTTGTTTTTCTTTAACAAGGCGGTGATGGGCTGGACTATTCGAGAGAATTCGGGGATAAACCTGCGGTAAAAGTTAGCGAAGCCTAACATGCTTTGAACACCTTTTACGGAGGATGGCGATGGCCATTTGAGAATTGCATCGACCTTCTTTGAATCCATACGCACTCCGCTAGGTGATAATATGAATCCCAAGAATTCAACTTCAGTCACGTTGAAAACACATTTTTCCAACTTAGCGAAAAGTTTGTGTTGACGCAATCTCTCGAGGACCATTTTCACGTGTTTCTGATGTTCAGTTTCCGATGAAGAATAAACGAGGATGTCGTCAATGTAAACAACAACACACACATCTATGAGCTCTCTGAGGACATCGTTCATAAAATATTGAAAGGCGGCCGGGGCATTGCAAAGTCCGAAGGGCATGACCTGATATTCAAATAGCCCATACTTGGTGCGGAAGGCCGTCTTCCATTCATCGCCCTCTTTTACTCGTACCAAGTGGTAGGCTCCTCTAAGATCCATCTTTGTATATATGCATGCTTTTCTGACTTGGTCCAGGAGTTCAGGGATCAAAGGTAACGGATATCTATTCTTAACGGTGATCTGGTTCAGGGCGCGATAATCTATACAAGTTCTAAGGTCCCCTTCTTTTTTTGGAACGAAGAACAAAGCTGAGGAAGCAGGGGACTTGGAAGGACGAATAAACCCATTCGCTAGGTATTGATCCAGGTATTGTCGGAGGTGAAGATTCTCAGGCTCGGTGAGGGCATAAATTCTACTACAAGGAGGAGTAGATCCAGGTATCAGGTCTATCTGGCAGTCATAAGACCTATGAGGAGGTAGAGAGTTAGCCTGATCCTTCCGGAAAACATCTTGGAATTCTAGGTATTCAGGAGGTAACTGGGGAGCCTCCGAGGAAATTGCTGCCAGTGCAACACCAGGTTGAGGGTGACAAGTAGAGACACATTCTGGAAACTGAACCGTTCTTGCTCGCCAATCGATCTGAGGATTGTGCTTCTCTAACCAAGGAATTCCTAGAATAATCTGGAACTGAGGGGCCTTGATCACATCGAACACGATCTTCTCATGGTGTCCATCTTGACTTACTAGCGTCACTTCATGGGTGGTATGCGTTACTGGTCCGGAGGCTATCTCCGTACCATCCACCGTAGTAATGACGTCCTTTACAGCCTTTGGACAAAGAGTCAGATTCATCCTCAAAACCATTTCATGATCCACATAATTGCCGATGGCACCGCTGTCGACGTAAGCTTCAATCACATGTAATCGATCCGGATGTTCAGGGCTAATGAGGACCATAGGTATTACGAAATGCGAGGTCACGGTACTGGTTTTAACGCTCGGCAAGAGGACCTCTATTCTTGTCGGGCGAGGTCGTTTCCCTGCTCAGAGTTTGTGACTCTGGTAACTGCAGCTCCTACTGCCTTCTTGGCTGGTTTCACCGGACAGTCTCGAAGAAAGTGTCCCGGGTTTCCGCAATAGAGGCATAATTGCAGCTGTTTTCTCCTTTCCCGCTCCTTTTGTGTTAGTGGTCCTTTCAGGCCCCCTATTTGCATGGGTTCCCCGGAGTCTACTCCTTTGGTAGGAGTTGGTGGTTTGGAAAATACTCGAGCATCAAACTTGGAACGATCGGCCTTCCTGTTCTGCAGTCTGTGGTCAATTTGAACGACTAAGTCAATCTAGTCCGAACAGTCTTGCGGGGGATTCACTACTTGTGCTAACACATCTTTGAGCTCTCCACGTAGACCTCTATAAAACAGCGTAATCCTTTTGTTCTCAGACCATCGAGTTTCCACTATCAGTCTGTTGAAAGACGCAATATAAGCCAAAAGGTCTTGATTACCTTGCCGCAATGAAAGGAGCTCATTGTCCAAGGCCTGCCCCTGTGAATGTCTTGCAAACAGTTTTTCCATACTGAGCTGAAAAGCTTGAAAATCATGGAGAACCGGATCATCTTGATTAACTAGAGGGATCGACCAGTCTGCCGCATTGCCACTAAGGTACGAAAGCACGAAAGCTACCTTAGCTTGATCAGTTGGAAAGGCTGCTGGCCGGCATAAGAAGTGCAACCGGCACTGATTAATAAATACTGCAAACCTCTTTGGGTCACCAGAAAATCGTTCGGGCGGAGCCAGAGGTACATTCCCAGGTAGGTTGATCTGCACTGGGTTCGTAGAGGATGTTGAAGGAAGATTTGCCCCTGATGCGGGTAACGGAGTTTGTCCGGCTTGTGACTGTAGCAATTGTCTAGCGAGATCGTCTGTTCGCTCCTTGGAAATAATCAGTTCCCTTCTTAGAGCATTCGTTTCCTGACGGGCTGCATGCACTTCTGCTCTTAGTTCCCCAAGTAACTGGGCTAGCTGGTCAGTATCCGAGGTTTCCATAGCGCCTGGGTGGGAGTTTTGCGGTAGGCTTTGTGTTCTGTAACGCTCACCTGATTCCCGCAGAGGCGCCGGTCTTGACTGGGTGAATGCCGTATCTTCAAAGGTGATGTGTAACACACGGTTGGCTCTTTGGGCTGGACCTCTGTGCACTGTATGTCTGACTTGAAGAGTAAGATGTCTGCAGATAGAAAATATGGGATTAATGAAATGGGGTTATTGGGTGCCTCTCTCCTCTTCCCTTTCTCTTCTCCTGTAGAACCCCAAAGGTTAACGCCCTCACCTTAGGTAAGTGAACGCCGAGCTCTCCATCTGCCTCAGGGCAGGGTGCCGTAACCAGTTTCTTCACTGGATAAGGGTGCAGGCCTCTTGACCTCAGAGGACTGCTGTCCGTCGTTAACTGCACGAACGGTAAGTTCTGGGCACTTCAAATGTCTTAAAAGTCTTTTGTAATGATATCTCTTGTTTTGCAGGGTTCCGGCGATGGCAGATGGCGGGCTGATGAGAGTTGAGGATCGAACCCGCGTGAGGAATAGAAGCGCCTGGAAGCACGTAAGTAAGCGCTTGTAGCCTGCTTCACGATGCGCACTAACTGTCCCTTTTATCTTGCAGGTACAAGTTCAGAGCTTTAGAGAAGCTGAAGGGTGCTGGAATACCCACTGGATTCGGCGTGGGAAGGAGTAATGGCACGTGAGTAATAAAGTTGCCCAATGTCTTTAAACGCACCTTCTTTTGTCTTTCAGATGCGGGATGCAGCGCCGAAGGCCTCCGGAGCGTGCGAAGAGCTGGTAAGCTTTTGTCTTTCAGATGCCGGAATGCAGTGCGAAGACCCCCGGAGCATGCGAAGAGTAGGTAAGCCTTTGTCTTTCAGATGCCAGAATGCAGCGCGAGGCGTTGGTGACAGCCGATGGACCAGGTAAGAGATGCGCTGCCACTGAAGACCGTAGTGCTAACCTGTTCTTTCTTTGTCTTTACAGGTGCTGCTGAAGACTGGATTCCAGGATGGTAAGCCTTTGTTCCCTTAGGCCCAGGATCAGAAGCAGAAGACACGATGAGCGTTCTGCTGCAGAGAATGCAGAATAACACAAAGCAAGATTCATCCATCGGGTGTGGTTTAAATAGCCTCCTGTAGTGCTTAGGTATCTCCTTCCACAGCCACGCCTAGGTAAGAAAAGAGTTCCTGCTTTCCAGAAGAGTTCCAGTGTTCTGAACCTAGGGAGTGGCTCCTGCCCCACCCAACAGGAAAAGTAGTCCCAAACAGAAGAGGATCAGGGGTTCAACTGGCAGGTAAGTAAGCAGCATGGTCTGCTGCAGGTAAGTCCACCCAAGCATTATGAGCCCGGCGCTTCCAGCGCTGGGACTGGGCATCTTTATGAGCCTGGTGCCACTGGCGCCAGGACAGGGTCCAAAAGGTCCCAATTGGGACTGGCTGGCACTCGGAACCGGGGTTATGGGTCTGCTTCCAAGGGAGTCGGGCAAGTCCTGATCTTTTGGAAGCAGAGATCATGACACTGATCCCTCAGTGCAGGGGTCGCAGACAGAGGAGTGTCCACATCAGAATCACTCACCCCTGACACATGGACTTGATGCTCATCCAACTCAACATGGACGTCAGAGTCGTCATCAAGGCTGGACTCATAGGCAGCCAGAGACAAGATGGACTGCAGCACTTGGGGGTTTTCGTGGCCTACCACCCCACGACCCCCACTAGTGCCGGGTTGATGTGGTGTTACCAACCCTGTGTCTGGCATGACAACACCATCCTCCGCCTCCATTGCGTCATCACCTGAAAAATAGAGAGAAAAAAGGTCACTACACATGTCAGAAGCACACGACACACACACACACCGAGAGCAAACGGATCCGGCAGACATGTGACACACAACATATAACCTGGCATGCATGCTGGGTCAACTTTGAATAGCTTCTGTGATCAGACCTGTTGAAAGGTGGCAGTTTCCATGGAAGTGGGTCTATGCAGTGCAGAAAATGTGTACGCCACTCACTACCTACATGTACAAGCACTCCATGGTGTGTGCCAGGAAATGTGAAGCCAGTGCAATGTCAAATTCAGACATCACGTGCATTGTGCATTCAATGTGTACCATATCTAGAAGCCAAGCACCCCTCCACCCCAGTACCAAAGCAGGGATGCCTAGCATGGTATCAAAAGGCTGACCATACACCTGTGTATTGACAGGCAGTGTTGACTGGCATCAACAGCTTAATGTGATTCAAATGACAACACTGCAAATGATGCTGGGACAGTAGGCAGGACACATGATGAAAACTCCTGAGGCCGCCCACGTGTGAAGAAGATACAACAAGAGTTGGACAGAGTCATTGGCCATTGAACAGGCTGAGGCCTGTGAGCCACACAGATTGTCAGAGCCTAAACATGTGTGCAACGCAGGACTGAGCCACAGTTGACATGGGAAGGCTGATGAGATGGCAGGCAATGTATGTAACCAAGGACTTATATTACAGTGATCATCCAGTCAAGGACACATAGGGGCATGCGTGCAATGCACATGGAGCATGAATGGGCACTCATGTCCCTGCGGGACATCTGACCCATGCACAGTACAAGTGAGATACCCTGCATCGAGTACTAAGGCTGTACCACAGGGCATATGTCTGGCAGATTCTACGCTGGAAGTTAGCATCTACACAGGACACATGAACAAGAAACTACACATTGGCAAGATTGAAGCAGACCAGTGCAAAGGTGGAACTGGGGTGCAGAGTGGCGGAGGAGGGGCAAGGGAGCATGCCTACATGGAGTCCCGCATGCAGGCAGAGGAGACATGCATGACGGAAGCATTGCATTACTTACACATCAGAACCATGTACACGTCACATGTAGCAGCAATCATGCACAACACATCCCACAAGTGAAACACACACGTCCTCAACAAACATGCATCAACACTCACTGGACTGCGCATCAAAGTCCAGCATCTCTCCCAGTCCTTCGACCAATTCAGGTGGTATGAACTCCGCAACGAGAGCCTCATGCGGAGTGAGCTCTTCCTCCTCTGGTGCAGGCCCACCGCCAGTCACCAGAGTCAAGTTGTAATTAGAGGCACGCTTAGCCTTAGTGCTGCGCTTGATGTAATTCCAACGCTTTTTGCACTCTTGCGCCGTGCGCACCTCATGGCCGAATGAACTGACATGTTCCGCAACATGCTTCCAGTGGGTGTCACGTTGGGCAGCCGTAGTCTGACTATTGGCACCCACTAGCATGTCACAGCTGTGGCCCCGCACGTAGTCCACGAGGAAGTCCAGTTCCTACTTACAGAAAGGCTTCTTCCTCGACGTGCAGGAGGTCGTGGCTGTGTGTGGGGTCCCAGCCTGTGCTGCAGGTGCAACCTTCCTCCTCTTAGACTGTGGCGCAGAGCCTGGCTGGCTAATGCCGCCCTGACCAGTATGGCCAGTGGGTTCGGTGGAATGAGCCAAGGGAGTGGCAGGTGGAGGGATGACCAAAGGCCTGACTGCGCAGCAACATCAGCTGTGGCAGGGTCATTGACCGCAACGGTCCTGGTTGGCAGACTCACAACCGGGGTGCTGTTGGGTGCATCTGCCCCTGCACTTGCCAACACCCGGCTGTTCGGGGCAGCAGATGACATGACTGCCCCAGGGACACGTGTCTTGGTCTGAGCAGCCCGGCCTGCCCCTATGGTTTCCCCCCTGGCCTGTTGGAGATCTACCAAGGGCTCTTCAAGTGCCAACGCAGCCTGCGCTGGCAGACCCTGAGCCTGGGTGGCGGTGTCCACAGCTGCACCTGCAGCTACCACTACCCTTGGGCCCGTGGCAGTCGATTGAACGGACTGCCGGGCCGAACGGGTGCCAGTGCCAGATGCAGGAGCTGCATCCCCCGGAACCAGAGGGAGTGGTGGCATGACTGCACCGACACATGGCACAACATTGTGCTCAAGTGGCGCAACCCTGCCTCTTCCCCCTCTGCGGCTGCCCTGGACACCCTGGAGTCCCCCTACTCCCTGGTCACCACGGCACGTCCCTGACCACGCCCGCCACGAGGAGGATGCCCAGCTGAGGCACCCCTCACCTTTGGTGGCCTCCCAACCATGGCACTGATGTAGTCGTGCTGGCACAGATGGAGTGGTGCCAATGGGAGGTGTACACCACAATTGACCTGGGCAATTGGGTGAAGGGGGTGGGAAGCAAGATGTTAACAGTCCCCCTGCACCTGCAAGGCTGTATGTGACCCCGGTGATGTGGTGACGGGTCACGCAATGCTCAGGCACCCCAAAACTACAGTAAAACCGTGCACGCAACCCTGCAGCCTACGTGCGTGGATTCAACCTCCCGCAGTACGCGGTGGCACCCAGTAACACGAATACCGCGTACGCGTGGGACACGCAGGCTACTATGACATCGAAAATGGGTGTGATACACAGGGGCACCCGCAGTGGGAAAAAGAGCGTTTGCGACTCACCGTCTGACTAGCGCGATGCAGAAAAACACGCGTAGCCAATACCCCCGCCAAAAGAAGAGATACGTCCTTGATAGCTGTGAAGTTGTGATGGCGCGCGATACAACAGGAAGCAGCAACACACGTCGGTCTCCACGAAAGGCATGTACAGCGAACTGCTGGGCCCGCTCACCTTTAACCCGTGCTGAGGGAAACGCACGCGCGCGTCACGTCACTTACGCGCATGGGCCCTTTCCTCGTATTACACGCGGACGTGCAGTTTTTCACGCGCGCTGAAATGCCCATGCACGCCTGTACGTGTCACGTCACAGGGGCGCTTGCGCTTGAGGGGCCTTCTGTCCAATGAAAATGCGTATGCGTGCAGACGCGCTTACGCGCTAAGGGCCTTTCCTCGAATTACACGCTGACGTGCCGAATTTTCACGTGCCAAATCACTCCGTATCAAGCTGGCCATGCGTAAGCACACGGAAGACCACGCTCCTGCCCAGAAGGCCGAACTACTGCCCCCCAAAGCCCCGAGCACGCTCCCACCTGCCATCTGCTGCTGCCTGACTGCCTGCTGCCCCCGTGCCCTGCCATTTGCTGCCTGCACATCAGCCAGGGGTGCTGTTGCTGTGATCACCCCTGCTGGAACCGAAGACTCCCGACTGGGATTCCATCGCTCCACAGCCCAGCCCCAGGACCCAGTTGCCCACCCATTCCTGCCTCTGGGGTTGTCATGTCGGGGCAAACACCATCTGAGACCACTGACAACCCCCGGCCAGAGAGGCAGAGGGGCACCAGCATCAGTGCCACCGAATTTGGTGTCCTGGTGGAGCAAGTCCTGGGGCAGTATGATGCCCTCTTCGGAAGTTCCCGCGCCGACAAGGAAGGACAGACTCGGATCTGGACTGACATTGTGACTGCCATCAACGCGGAGGGGGTGGCAGTCTGCGACTTCCAACATGTCAAGAAGCGCAGGGAGGACTTCAGGTCCAGGACCCTGAACAAGGTCCGGCGTCTCTTGAAGGCAGCGGATGCCAAGGGGCGCCAGGGCCACTTGTCGGAAGAACAGATGAGGGTCCTGGAACGCATATCCCCAGCGCTCCACGTCCAGGTCCTTGAGAGGCAGACCCATCTGGAGTCCAGCGGTAAGTGTACATGCATCCTGATTGTGAGATGTGCGTGTGGTGATTTTTCAGTAGTGTGCAGGTTGCACATCTGTTTGTATGGGGTCGAGTATGGGTGGGGGTGTACAGGGCCGTGGGGCTAACACATGCGAGGGCTGGAATGTGTGAGACATGGATGGTGCTTGTGTGTGTAGGCTTGCATGCCAAATGCAGTTGTGTGGGCACACATGTTTGGATGAATGTGTATGTAAGTAGACATGTCCGTGATGTCACGCATGTATGTTGTTTTCAGCTGCATGTATCAGCACTGTGTACATGTGCATCTGTGCGTATTTGACAAGGGTGCAACAGTGATGCAACATGGATGCATGTGACAGCGGTATGTGGAAGCCTGATCGGCAGATGTGACATGGATGCCCATCTGAACACTGCGACACTTGGCAGAGGTGTACAGATGCATGCAAGTGTGGTGGTGTGTGTACATGTGTGGTGCACTTCCTGTGTTGCATGTGATGTCTGGCTCACCTTTGCCTGCTCATACTGTTGTATGTGTATGGATGGTGCTGGCAGTTGCGATATGGCTGTGGTATGGCTCATGTGTGCGAGTTGAAATGACATGTGTGTTGGGGATTGTGATGACATGTCTGAGGTTTGCCAATGCCACTCATGTACAACTGTCATGTGTGTATGTGTCCATTGTACAGAGCCCTGATGCCTGTATTTTATTTCTCCCTGTCTGCAGCGTCAACTGATGAAGAGGGCGGAGAAGGTGCTGTGGAGCACAACGGCGGGGATCCCACCGCCAGCCGGAGATGCAAGGCCCGGCTCCCCTCCCATGTTGTCATCTCGTCGGGGAGTGAGGAGTCCGGTGCCGCGTCCCAGGCCGCAGCTGCCGAGGGGAGGTCCAAGAGGCGGAGGTTGGAGTTGGACTCCTCGGCAGCAGAAGGGGCAACTGGGACCCCACTGGGCCCAACAGGGGAAGATGGCACGGAGTCATCCAGGTTGGTGGGGGGTTTGGTGGAGGAGGAGGCCGTGCAAGCAACAGAGACGGGATCTGGAGGTGGGGATCCCACTGGTGCTAGTGGTGCAGTGCAGGACCAGGGACAGGAGGCAGCACAGGCCGCCTCGGAGGTGCCTGTGTGCAATCCTGTCCCTGATCCTGTCCCTGCATCATCTTGCACCAGCAGGGATGCCTACGTCCAGACCCGTTTTCAGGCAGGGGATGAGCTCACGACAACCGGCCTTCCTGTGCCTGCGGACGTGGCTAATCGGGTCCGGGTTGAGCCTGTTCTGACTGGTGTGGCGTTGCGTCAACGGGCCATGCGAGGTGACCTGCAGTCTTTTCATGAGGAGACTGCACGTCATCTCGAATGGCTCGTTGACCACGTCAGCCTGCTGGGACAGGTCACCCAGGCCGGATTCCTCCGTATGATGGGGCTTGCTACAACCCCCTCCTCAACTGAACCCCCTACGCGCCAGTCGTCCTCCGTGCCATCTTCCCACCCATCAGTCACCTGGGTGCCCTGTGGAGCTGCCTCTGACGGTGCGGCCAAGCTGGTGGAGGAGGCATCCCTGCCACAGTCGGGAGTCGGACGTCCAGCAGGGGTGGCCACATCAACGACTGCACCCCAGCTGGCGGAGGATGTGCAGGCAGCAGGAGGCAGTGCACGGGCAGAGGCACAGCAGCAACGTGGTGGGAGCCATGAAGGCTCAGGGCCTTCAACATCGGAGGGGCAGGCATCGGCCGGAGGGCAGGAGGACCCAGGACAGAGAGTGTCTTCCGTGTGGCAGCGGTTGGGCCACGCCATAGATGCGGAGCGGCAGCGGGCGGAAGAGGCACGCTCACAATGGTCAGGGCGGAGAACTCCATGCCGAGGGCCCTGAGGCGGGCCGAGTGCCTCGAGGCAATCCGCAGGGGTTTGGAGGTGGACACGTCGACGGCCCTGCGGACCCTCGGGGCCATGGAGGAGGACCGCCTCCGGGACATTGAGCAGGAGTTCGATGATGCCCTGGCCCGGGACATCCAAAAGTGAGCCGTCAAACTAACCCGCTGCCCTTGTACATAGTTCTGTATGTAGTGTTAGGTTTCATTTTTTTTTGGATTTAATTTGGACCTTTTGGACATTGGCCACATTTTTGTATATAGAAATATAGTTTATTTTATTAGTTAGTGTAGTTAGTGTAGTTAGATAGGTTTCCTTTCTTTTGTTGGGATAATGGACCATGGCTTGTATGGCATGGTATGTACATAGTTCACTGTTGGATTGTATTTTTCTTTCACATTTTAACCATGGAGCAATGGCTTTCAATTTTATTTCCCATCGGATTTTGTTTTGTGGACAGTGACTTTGGACACCATTACTTTGGATTTTGATTTTTGGTTTTGCTTTTTTTCACGGACATGCTTCTTTTCATTTTTGTACATTCCCATTTATGTTTCTTTATTTTTGATTCTATTTATGTTTCCTTTAATACATATTTTTTTATCAAACTTCAATGTGTAGTATCATCTCATTGGTTTCATGCATATCATGATATGGGTTTTGAGATTCACTGACACCCATTGGGTGTATGTGAGGGAAATGTGTTTGTTTCGGAACTTGCAATTGGTGTTCTGTCATGTAATTGCCAATTATGAGTGGGTGGATGCAATACTCGGGTGGGTGTTTTGCATTTGGAGGCTGACCATAGGGACCAGGGATCTAGATTGTGATGACATGTTGGCTGGGGAACATGAGTTGGGGCCTGCTGGCAGGTGCCCCTGCACTGCTGGGGGGTGGGGGTGGTGGGGAACATGAGTTGGACATGGGTGGGGGCATGCTGGCAGGTGCCCCACAGTGCTGGGGGGTGGGGGTGGTGGGGAACATGAGTTGGACATGGGTGGGGGCCTGCTGGCAGGTGCCCCACAGTGCTGGGGGGTGGGGGCGGTGGGGAACATGAGTTGGACATGGGTGGGGGCCTGCTGGCAGGTGCCCCTGCACTGCTGGGGGTGGGGGTGGTGGGGAACATGAGTTGGACATGGGTGGGGGCCTGCTGGCAGGTGCCCCACAGTGCTGGGGGGTGGGGGTGGTGGGGAACATGAGTTGGACATGGGTGGGGGCCTGGTGGAGGGTGCCCCTGCACTGCTGGGGGGTGGGGGTGGTGGGAGACATGGGTGGGGGCCTGGTGGAGGGTGCCCCTGCACTGCTGGGGGGTGGGGGTGGTGGGGAACATGAGTTGGACATGGGTGGGGTCCTGCTGGCAGGTGCTCCACAGTGCTGGGGGGTGGGGGTGGTGGGGAACATGAGTTGGACATGGGTGGGGGCCTGCTGGCAGGTGCCCCACAGTGCTGGGGGGTGGGGGTGGTGGGAGACATGGGTGGGGGCCTGGTGGAGGGTGCCCCTGGTGGCTGGGGGTGCAGGGGGACATGCGTTGGTGGGCAGTAGTGCAAGTAGACATGTGGGTTGGCTGGGGGGCATGGCCATGGTGGATGGGGTGCCTGCAGGACATGTGCAGGGTAGGCCCCTGTGGTGTGAGCCACCTGCAGGGGCCGTGGAGGGGGTAGAGGGAACACCTGGGAGGACCCACACGTGCAATTCACGTGTGGTGCTCCCCGCGCACCCCTGTAATACACGTACCCTGATGGAATCGCGTGTGGAACTTCCCGTGCACCCCTGAAATACGCATACCCTGCTCGCACGGGGCCAATCGCGTGTGGAACTTCCCGCGCACCCCTGGAATACACGTACCCTGCTGATGTTGCGTGCGATACTTCCCCCGCACCCTGAAGTACACGTACCCTGATGAGATCGCGTGTGGAACTTCCTGCGCACCCCTGAAATACGCATACCCTGCTCGCACGGGGCCAATCGCGTGTGGAACTTCCCGCGCACCCCTAAAATACACGTACCCTGCTGAAATCGCGTGTGAAACTTCCCCCGCACCCTGAAATACACGTACCCTGCTCGCACGGGGCCAATCGCGTGTGGAACTTCCCGCGCACCCCTGAAATACACGTACCCTGCTGAAATCGCGTGTGGAACTTCCCGTGCACCCCTGAAATACATGTACCCTGCTTAAATCGCGTGTGGAACTTCCCGCGCACCCCTGAAATACGCGTACCCTGCTCGCATGGAGCCAATTGCGTGTGGAACTTCCCGCGCACCCCTGAAATACAAGTACCCTGCTGAAATCGCGTGTGGAACTTCCCGTGCACCCCTGAAATACACGTACCCTGCTGGAATCGCGTGTGGAACTTCCCGCGCACCCCTGAAATACACGTACCCTGCTCGCACGGGGCCAATCGCGTGTGGTACTTCCGGTGCACTCCCACGCACCCCTGAAATACACGTACCCTGCTGGAATCGCGTGTGGAACTTCCCGCGCACCCCTGAAATACGTGTACCCTGCTCGCACGGGGCCAATCGCGTGTGGAACTTCCCGCGCACCCCTGAAATACACATACCCTGCTAAAATCGCGTGTGGAACTTCCCGCGCAACACTGAAATACACGTACCCTGCGGTAATCGCGTGTGGAACTTCCCGCGCACCCCTGAAATACGCGTACCCGTGCTCGCACGGGGCCAATCGCGTGAGGTACTTCCCGCGCACCCCAGTGATACACGTAGCCCGCTTGCCGTGCTGGTACAGGGTTAGCGCAGCCCTTTGCGCTGGATTGGGGATTTTGTTGGCTTTTCCCTGCGCGAGAGGCGTTCTTGGGGGCGTAACTGGCGCTGCTGCAGGGTCGCTGCGCCACTGTGCGCCACGGCTGGTTTTGGTGGCTGGAATCCATGAATACGCTGTGCGCGGAAATGGATTTTAGCGGACGCGGCTGGCGCAGGGATTCGCACGCGCACACTGTGCGCCAGCCGCGTGCGCCACTTGTGCGCTGAATTCTATGAATTACCCCACAAATATCCTGCGGGCCAGCAGGGGGAAACAGTGTTTTATGAAATTATAACCTTCGAATGAGGGGGTTTGGTAAATTCAGAAGGGTAAGATTTGAAAGAGGTGTGGAACAAATGGGAACTACCAGGATTATTGTTGGAAAATAAACAGGGGTGATTGTGGGAACGGTAGTGTTTGGACCACATAGTCTGGGAGTGTGACAACCCATAATTAGAGAGACGTGGAGAGGAATGAATTGGAGTGTTTGGATAGGAAACAGAAAACCAGGGATTCTGTGAGTTGTGGGTTTTAAGTGTTACCGGGTTTGAGCTCTGCGATTTTCCCAATTGGTCTGGTAAACCGGTGCAACCTGCTTTTAAAATGTCCTAATAAGCAAGTCCCTTTCGCACCTCCTTCTGCACTTAGACCAGAAAAGGGGGTGCTTTTACATTTAAAAAAGGTATTTGTCAAGGAACTTTGAGTCTTAAGGCTTTCCCAGAGGCTTATGATCAGTCGCTTATGACATTGGAACAAAGCAGTATTTCTCAGAGGCTCATCTCTGGCCTCTTGCCTTTGTCAGAGGCTTAAAATGTTCTCAGAGACAACTCTATCCTCTTGGTTTTGTCAGCAGCCTCAATAGTTCTAAGAGGCATATACGTAGCCTGCTGGCTTTATGAACGGCTTAAATAGTTATCAGGAGGAATAAACCTCTTTCTGTAAACAAAAGCAACTGTAAAAAAAATAGCAGCAGAAGCATTCAAGCCTCTGGCCATCTGCTTCTACTTCCTTGGTCCTGGTGGCCACTGAAGCTCATCAGTGATTTCTCAGTATCCCAACATGTGGTCTGTCAGGGGCAGTTACATGATTGGGTTATGTAGTCCATCTTCCTTCAGCTTCCGATGATCACTGCTGAATGAGCAGAAACTAACTCCCTAATGTATTCCTTGATCAGTGGGGATTCCCTTGATTTTGTTGTATGATTAGTCTGAGGGCCTTCAGCCCATCCTTCATTCTGACTTGGACACAGCTGCAGAGCATGGGTCACTAAGGTTATAAAGCCTGGGTGGTCATTTTGGAGTTCAATACTTGCAATAATGCTGGTCGCGCTCCAGTCTATCTCCTGCTTGATGTCATGGGTGTCTTGCCACCGTAGGGTACTCTGTAACCATCTGGCAATCCACCCCAATGCATCCTGGGAGACATGCCATATTTAAGCAATAAGCCCTGAGGTGGGCAGGTATTACCTGACAAATATTGGCCATAGGCCTGAGTTCGCTTTGCCCTTAATGTGAGCTCAGGCACCATTACATGACCAGTAATGCCCACCCGCAGAGGGACTTATAGCTATTAGTACCCTAGCATGATTTCCAAGGTGTCAATAGCTTGTTTCATTCAAGTTGGAAAAGGGCACGTTGACCATTTTTCAACATTAAAAAGATTACAATATAAATTGCCACCATGGACAAGGGAAATAGGGGATGTAGTCCATGCTCCCTTTCCATGATGGTCACTTCCGCAGAGGCGAATATGCAGAACAGAGGTAGTGGCAGAGAACAGGCGACAGGGGAGGCGGCCATAGGTAAGCAGGGCTGGGTTAGCGGAGTACGGGGACTGGGGTGGGGTCAAGGAAAACTGGTGTGGTGTAGTCTTGGCAAGGCAGCTGGTGGCATCCTGGGATTGGGAAAGCCAGCATCAGGCTGCAGGGCTGTGAGGCAGAGGTCACCGCCCTGCGAGCATGGCTGCTCCGATAGCCCCCTCCTCAGGTACATCGTGTGGATAGCAATTGTTGAAGGTAAGGGGGGGAATCAGTTCCTCCGAGACAAGACAATGATCTTTCCAACAACCTTGCATTAAGGGGGTGACAAATGCAGTGGCCTCCGAGCATGGGCAATGTAGTCCCAGTGTGGAAAAAGGTGGGCTTACATTAGCTATGGATGAATTACGGGTGCTTGCAAACCCTACTGTGGGATTTAGCCTGCTGTGGAGTCCCCCACAGTAACAGTCTCTGATTTTAGACTGCGTGGAAAACTTTGACTAATTAGCTAACTCTAATGGACCGCTTGCCTGGATCTGAGTGTGCAGAGCAACACCATCAAGGGGTTACTCATTTCTAAATTTCAGGGAGACATGGAAGCAACTCAGATTCGTAGAAAGAGGAAAAGCGATCAATTGTTTCTGACAAATCAGCAGTACTTATTGTTGATTCCAGATGGACCTGTGAGGAAATGGCTTATGTGACGAATCCCTTGATGTTGTCACTTCTCCCCCAAAGGGGAACCCTTCCCACGATGCCAGTGAGGTGAGGCCGCTGACCGATAGTCTTACTCAGTGGGAAGATCCCATGGGAAGGGACCCCATCCGTGGGAGAATGGAAGACTATCAAGGGAGAACGCAGTATATTGACCACCATCCTGCCATGTATTGTTCACCAAACAACATGGATAGGGCCCAAGCGCCCCCACCTTCGGTGTCTCCTCTTTCTTCTGTTAGTTACTTCATGCAAACTATCCCTGGCTATCAGATAGACAGTACTGTGACAAAGGAAGAGTAAATGGCTCTAGAGGTACTGAAACAAAGAAGAACAGGGCAATTAAAAGCCCTATGCAGAACCAAGACAAATATACTAGCTATCCGAGATTTGAAAGACGACTTACCATAACAAAAACGATGATGTACTCTCCTCAGAGTCAGTCCTGCCCCAGAGGAGCATCGAGCTGGGGAGCAAAGCCGCACAGGGAGGATATGCTGCACACCAGGAGAAGGAAGTCGCTGTCCGAGAAGGCTGAACAGAGCGAAGGCTCACCTGAAGGCTAGGACACCCGACGTCCGCTGGCAGGAAGGAAGCCAACCGAGTAGTCCAGGCGAGATCCAACATATGGCAAGAAATAAGTGTGGTGGAGCTGCCTAAAGCTGAGCGCAGACCACAAGATCCCAGGGGAATTCCAAGAAGCTTGCCGTTGTGGCCGAGGACCGGGACCTTCATGAACCAAGTCAGAAGGTATGCAGAGGCGGACCTGGAAGGCAGTGGGAAACCCTAACGGCTGTGGTCGGGAGGAAGTGCAGGACCATCTTCCTCATCCCAGTGGGGAGAAACAAAACATACTGGGTGAGAAAGCACCCCAAAGTAACCAGAAGAGAGATAAGGGTTTGGGACCGGAATGTTGAAAGGTTTGGAGAGTTATTCATACAAGATAATGGGCCTCATTATAATGTTGGCGGTGACGGTATGAACGTTGCCGGTGCCTTGCCGTTCATACCGTCATACCGTCCCGCCGAATTACGAGTTATGTGCTCGGGTGCCTGACAGCCCGGGAGGTCTTACCTGGCGGGCTGGGCGGCACCCGCGAGCATAACTCGTAATTGCACCAGCACCGTTATCAACGGTGCCAGTGCATCCATGCTCCCCATCCCCATTCTGCCCTATGGGAGAGAAAGGGGATCGGGAGCCCGGCAATACCGCCACCTGCAAATGGGCAATTACCGGCCCATTCAACTCTTAATGGGCCAGTTATTGCCCAATTGCTGGTGACGGTGGCGGTGCCGGTAGCGAGCATGTCGGTAGCCGTGCCTGCCATACAGGTACGGCTACCGCCATGCTCGTAATGAGGACCAATGCCTGGCAGGATAGTTTACCGGGCCTTGGAGGGAGACATTTTGAACCTGAAGAAGGGGTCTGGACGTGAAGATTAAGAAGTTTGAAGAATTACACGTGCAAGATAATGGGCCTCATTATGAGGTTGGAGGTAGCCTTGCCGGTAAAACCGGCACGGCTAACTCCAAACTCGGGAAAAAATCTGCCAGCTGGCAATTAGGAATCACCGGGGTATTCTGACTTTGCCGGAACCAGTAATTGCTGGGTGCCGGTGCATGTCAAATGCAATGGTGCCGCTGCATCCGACTTGCTGTGCTTGCGGGTGCCGCTCTGCCTACCAGGTCAGACCTGGCGGACTGACAGGCACCCGTGAGCACAGCTCGTAATATGGCGGTACGGTAGCAACGGTGCCAGTAGCGCTACCGGCACCGTTGTCACTGTACAGCCATACTTGTAATGAGGCCCAATGCCTGGCAGGATAGTGAACTGGGCCTGAGAAAGAGGCATTTGAAAGCTGAGAAAGGGGTTCGGACCCGCATGACCAGAAGATCAGGGCAAGAGAGCAAAAGTCAGAAGACGACCAACAAAGTCGAGAGAAGACCAGAGGAGGTAAGATTTATCCTCTGGTAAAAATCCAGATATCATTGTGACTGTTGAAAGAGAGCCTAGAAGAGGCTCTGGGAAGGGAGAGACTTTACCCATCTGTGTGGAGCTATATAGAAAGGCCTAGTGACAGCCAGTCGAAGAAGGATATTCCCCCATCATTAATGAACTACCTAAAACCATCCAGAAGGAAGGGGCCACCCTTCTGCAGTGAGGGCAAAACCTGTTATATTCTTTTTCTTTTGAAGTATAAGGGACGGAAATAGGTTTGGGACAGAGGACAGTGGACTATTTACTTTTGACGGATGTTCTGACATTATCCTTAGTTTTATTTGAAGCAAGGAAACCCCTCCTATTTATAGGGCCAGGTAGGGTTGTTCCTTATTTTCTGTTATATAAAAGTCTCTGCCAACAAGCATGCCACCTTAGTGTCCCCAAGTCTACTTCTGCACCCTTATATATGGTGTTAAAGGTGGGATCCAGTCCTGCTGATAAAAACTGGGGTACCCTTAAGTTCACTAGACTCAATGAACGAGCCTCTATCCCATCAACCGCCACTTCAGAGTCTATAGGATTTGGCATCTCCTCCAGTAGCTGGGACATAAAGATAGATCCTAGACAGATAGAACTTGTTCCTACTGACCCGATACTAATTGCCCCTCCCAGAAAACCTATCAGGTTAGTTTCAAAATCAGGTTTGGCCTGGAGACATGAGCTAGACGTAATGGCTGGAGTGGTAGATCCTTATTATAGAGGGGATGTGAAGGTATTAATTCATAGTAATGGCCAACACCCATATCATATCGAGGCAGGTGAGAAGATTGCCCAAGGACTCCTGGAAAGAGCCATCTTTCCCAAACTCCTTGGTGGGGGAGGGGCCAACCAGACCAAAAGGGGAAAGACATGGTTTGGAGAGGCTGACTAAGTCCCTGATCTCCCAAAACAACTACCTTAGAATATACTGAGATTATCCCAAATCTAGCGTTTACATAGAGAATTGATCCCAGCTTGTCCAAAACATTCCTGAAAGTGATCCCTAAGGTAGAAGGTAGAGGAAAAGAAGGCCCATTTTTTTTTTATCAAGTAAGGGATCCTGTATAGAGGGGATAACAACTCGGAGGGAGTTCTTCAGTCCCAAAGTGTCACTCACAGAAGTCACCATAGAGTGGCATTAGAGGTGGCGACTCATCTCCAGACATCTGCGAACTGCCAAGACACAAAGCCAGGTGGTGAATATGTTCTGCTGGCAAGGGGTGTATGCCGACGCGAAAAGTTCTGTTGCGTCCTATTCTATCTGTCAGAAAACTACCCCACATCGTCCTTCCCCAGCACCTTTACAACCCTTACCTATCATAGACATACCTTTCTGTAGGATAGGTATGGATATTATAGGACCACTTGAACCATCTAGACTGGTTAACAGATACATCCTCGTTATCCTTGACTATGCCATCCGGTACCCTGAGGCTTTCTCTATGTGCAACAACACATCCCAACAGATATTAAAACACCTTATACCTTTTCTGTCCCGAGTAGGCTTCACTAAGGATGTTCTGACAGATCAAGCTCTACATTTATGAGCAAGATCATGGGAGGGGTAAAGATATTCTTCAAATACAAACCCTGCGGACATCTGTATATCATCCGAAAATGGATGGCTTAGTAGAACACTTTAATAAGACTCTTAAACGCATCCTAAGAAAACAAGTGGAGGCAGATGGTACAAACTGGGACATGATGAGCCCGTGGGCCACATTTGCAATCTGAAAAGCCCTGAAGACCCCCCTATGATTCTTCCCATGTGAAGTCCTGTACAGAAGAGACCAGAGGGACGCATTTGACATGTTGAGAGAAACATGGGAAGAGAGAGAGAGAGGAGGCTATTGTAACATTGTCCCAAACAGCACAAAGGATCAAGGACAGAGGGCGGCAAGGGGAGTGGGTCTACAGGGAGAGGAACGGTGAAGGGAGGGTAGAGTTTGAATGAAAGTGAGTGCAGTTTAATAAAGAGGAAAAAAGTGCTATAGGGTCTGAAAGTGCATATCAGCTAAGTGCTATTGTGGTAAAAGAGAGATGAAAGAAGGGAAAAAGGGGTGTCTGAATGAAAGTGGGAGTGGAGACATGGGGCTGAAATGTTAGGTATATGAAGGTTGAAGCAGGTGGTGTGTTAGGTTTGTGATTGAAGGTTGGCAGTGCACCAGTCTTTGAATAGTGTTTTGATGGTGTAGAATTTGGAGAGTATTAGGGCTTTGGTGATGATGATATTTTGGTGAAGATCCAAGTCGGGGAGTATCTTTATGAGGATGTGTAGGAGGTTGTTTCTTTTGGTGAGGTCTTTTAAATGTGGTTTAAGGCATAGGTCAATGTCTACTAGGATTCCCAGATTAATAAAGTAGCTTCTAAAGTAGGTAAAAGTGGGTTTCCTAGGGCCATATAAAAGGAAGGTGGGGAATGTGTTGGGTGCCAAAGACCATGGCCTCTGTTGTGTTGGGCTTGAGGCATAAGTTGCATGGGGGCACCCATTTTTGTATGTCTGGAAGTCATTGAGCCTCATTACGGGTCCAGCGGTAAATGTGCCGGTGATACCGGCGGGTTGCCGCCGGATCGTAATGATATACTGGCCCCTGACATCCCGGTAGCACCGGAGATTACAACACCAGTGGACCAGAAAGTCAGGCGCTGGTAAATTGTAAGTCTCCATTCCCATAGAGTCCCATAGGACTCTATGGGAGTGGGGACCACAGAGGCACCGGTATCGTTAATAATGGTGCCGGTGCCTCGTGACAACTCTGTGGGCGGGTGCCATTCTGCCGACCTGCCAGGCTGGACGGCACCCGCCTGCAGAGTTGTAATATGTCGATCCTGAAACAACAGTGCTGGTAAGCTTACCAGCACCCTTGTTTCCAGACGGCAAAGTTGTATTGAGGCCCATTGGAGCTGTTGGATTCAATGTTTGGTGAAATGGAGAAGGCAGGTTTTGTGTGATCTGTGTATTGTGGAAATGTGGAAGTGGATTGTTCTATAATGGGCATGAGCGACTTGATATAGGCATTGAAGAGCCATGGGAATAAGGTGGAACCGTGATGCACTACTTGAGTACGTTCTTCGAGGATTGATAGAAATTCTCTGGCTTTTACCGTAGTGGTGCAGTTTTGGAGAAAAGACTCAATCCATTTTAGGGCAGAGTCGTGTATGGGTAGGTGGAAATGTAGGTGTTTAAGAATTAAGGAGTGACTGACAGTGTTAAACATTGAAGAGAAGTCTAGAAGGACCAGTCAGGTAGGAGTGTTATCTACTGTGAGATGGATGTGTTCTCTCATGTATAGAAGTGTAGTTTTAGTGTTTCTGTGGTGTCTGAAATGGAATTGATTATTGCGGTGGAGGCTGTCTGTTTCTGGAAATTGAGCGATTTGGTTGTATTCTAGTTTCTCCATGATTTTTGCTATGAATGGTAGATTAGAGATTGGTCAATAGTTGTATGGATTCTTTTCATCAAGATGAATCTTTTTTATTAGTGGTCGGACTATTGATTTTTTTTTTTAGCTTGCTGGTGTACGAGCTAGTTGAGAATGAGGTATTCCTGAGGTGTGTTATGTGGACGGCTTGTAGGAATCTATTTTCTTTGATTTTGGAGACTTGGGCAAAGGTCGGTTTGAGTGGAGGGTGCCTTCATGTTCATTATTATCTTTTCTACTTCCCATGCTGATGTGGCCGTGAAGGCTTTGACTGTAGGTTGACTGATGCTGGGGTTGAGCGGTGGGGCTGTCGAAAAGTTAAGGTTGAAATTGTCTATAGTGTTCTGGATTTTCTTAATCTTTGGAAAGCTAAAGCTACATTGTCAGCCCAGTCTTGGCTAGGAGTGGGGAGGTTTGTCAAGGTTTCAGGGTTGGTGATTTAACAGTGTATTTTGAAGAGTCCAGCTGTTTGGGATTGAGCTCTTGTGGTAGTGGATTGGTAGAAGCCTTTCTTTTCTTTCCCTTGAGTATCAAGCTATACCCTCTGAACTGAAGAGGATTTTTAAATTAAGTTTGCCCTCTTATGACTTGGTTTTTCTCCATTTGTTTTTCAAAGTGCACATCCAAGATATAGTCTGACAAGCCCCACTACTTATACCTTAGTCTCTTGGCAGGGAAGCATTAAGGGCTAAGCTGCTGAGGTTCAGATGAAGGACTTACCCGTCTCTCTGTGTTGGAGAGCTGCTCCACCCCTCACTGGGAAGAGCCAGTG
Source organism: Ambystoma mexicanum (assembly GCF_040938575.1). Lineage (NCBI taxonomy): Eukaryota > Metazoa > Chordata > Amphibia > Caudata > Ambystomatidae > Ambystoma > Ambystoma mexicanum. The sequence goes on along the minus strand of NC_090938.1, from coordinate 684,313,567 downwards.
AGGGTGATGAACAAGACCAGAAGCTACAAGTACCACATCTTCAAGGCCTAGTACGTAGCGATCTGAATCGATGTGGACCCAAACTTTCGCAGTCTCCTTGTGAATGCAAAAAGAAGATATCGAGGCTGAGTACCTTCAAAAGGAAATACACCGAACGCAGGTTATAAAGATACACAGATCTTTATTCAAAGTAACTGAACAGTTTTCAAAGAAACAGAGTATCGGATAGCTATCAGGCCCTCAGTTCACCAGAGCGAATACCAGCCCGTTCGGTGTGGGAAGTGAGTGGGGCTGTACATCACAATAGTCACACCTTTTATACACTCCAAAACATGATGTCCAATCCACTTGCAGGTTAATGAGTCTAGGATTTAGGGTTTGTGCCGAGTTTGTTCCTTAATTTATGCAGCTATACATTTAGGGGTTATCCTTAACATATTCGCAAACAAGTTACAATAGCAACAGTGTGTCTTCGGATTTCGCATTGAGCCTCTGCACATAACTTTATACAATATAGTAAAACAAGTGTTCACATAAGATGCTCTAACAGTATTGTGCACAATATACGTTCATGGATTAGTCTCGTTGGTACAGGTAGTCCTTTATACACAGGTCAACGAAGGACAAGGTCTCAGTACATGACCCTAACATTTGGCCTGCAGGCAGTTTACACATTAACTTGTACACAGAGGTCAAGACGGCCATGTTACATTCAAAACGACACTGTCCACCATCTTAGAACACAGGGTGACTTTAGAGAGAGAATCTAAAATGGGGGATGAACCTAAAATGGCGGTTTACACAGATCTAAGGTCAGGACCTTGCAACGCGAATTTCCTCGCTGAGCGACTTGGCCTAGGCCAATATATATACATATATATATATATATTTATATATATATATATATATATATATATATATACACACACACGATCTAGAGGGTATAATATGATTTCACATTTCATGTTCGACAAACCCTCCTTTTGGCCTATGCCAAGCGCTAAACTACACCCTGAATCACCATCGGAGATATCAATCGCCATTAGATTGGTTACCAGAATTGCTTTCAACACATATTCACTATAGTTCTTGCCTGGGGCGTATACCTTGCGTCCTAAAGTACCCATCGCCTGCGCGCAAAACATCCCCCTAGCATCGAACATATACCAGGAAGACACTGTATACAGCAACAAAGGAACAACAGAATTCCCAAAATGATCAGCAAGACCGAAAGTACCTTCCAACCCCAAGATCGCAAGAAGTCCCAGACACAAGCGCTAAGATCCCAGTTTCCCTCGGGAACATGCACTTCTGAATTTAGGACATGCAGATTCTGTATTGCCTTGAAGATAGTTGGGGAGGAATCCAGCACGAAAATGCAGCAAGCGGAACCCCACTAATTTACATATCCCTCCACGTTCAGCCAAGATGACATCTAATGCCATCCAGTTCTGAAGTGCTACTAACCTTATTGCTTTCTGTTCTAGAGTCATATTATAGAGTATGTCAGTGGTCCGGTTGATGGTTCTCTCCAGTACTCTCGCTAGTCTCCTAATATCCTCTGAGTTCAGTATGTGTCCCCAAAATGGCACAAAGGATTTCGCTACGTCTCCCAGAACTTGTGCTGGAGTGTCACCATTCTCGTCCCGCCGCGGACGAGCCTTTGAAACCTCTACGGTACTGGCTATGAATACCCCGGGTAACAGGATCCCTAAGTAACAAGTTCCCTGCCAATCCCTGGGTAACCATGGAAATGCTACATTACCGCAAACAAAGTAGACAGGTTCGCCTACATACAAAGGTCTGTCTTCCCCAGTCGAATTCGCAACGTTGGCGAAACCTTTAAAATCACCCATTGGCTGAGTACCATTCCTCTGTATGCAGAAAGAAACTGAATCGGGGCTATGGTTAACAGTGTAAGAAGGAGGCGTGGCATCCTTATTTCCTATAGGAGCCATTTTAAAGGAAATCAAAGATTGGAAAGGACGAGACAGTCTATCAGAAGGCCTAATAGAAGCAACGTTGAGCTTACTCCTATTTGCAAAAAGCGAACATTCCAAGGGAGTTAAAACACGTTTTTCAAACTGATTCAAATGAGTCCCATCGAAGTTCCCTGAGATGCTATCGGTCCAACGACTAAAGAATAGTGCTCTAAGAGAAGCATAGCATGCAGTTGTCAAAGGTAAAGGATGAATATACCAACCTAGCCCCTTTTCCCTGTGTTGCAGTAAAAGCGAGCAAACCCAACAGTTGGACCTATTAAAGATGGCATGTGTAGCATTCATGATGAGTAATAGCGTGTTGTTGTGATATCTCTGTCTGTGCAGAGAATCCCTAGGAGATAGAGTGTGCAGATGCACGAAAGGAGTAGAAATAGTAGGTACATTTTCAGTCGATAACAAATTCTCAAGCGGATGTACTTCTTATAGATACCAGAAGCCTAAAACAATGACAATTATAAAACCAATTAACATTATCAAAAAACAGCAATACGTTTTGGGGGCCATATTATAGACTGTCCTTTTTCGCAGCTGGTCACACGTTCACTTATCAGTCCTGTACGAGCGGTAGCGGTGGCAGGCTTTGTAATCTTTAAACAAACACGCCAATGTTTTTAGCTGGTGACCTCCAGGCCGAGCGTCTTCTTAGTCCTTCCACAAACCTTAGCCAACAGAATCCCCATATAGACAATAGATCGGGCCAAAAATGCAAGACCTTGCTGATTTTCCTCGATCGCACAGCTGAACCGTGCAGTAGGTCTATTTCGTAGGTCGCAGTTCGTACCTCGTGCTTCCTGGTACTGAGTGATCTGAGAACAACGTGTCGTCACTTCCCATTGGAAGCAACGTATCAAGAACAAGAGAGGATGCAAGTCCGGAACAACAGCTTCCGGAAACAAAACTGTTGGAGAGTGTGGAGGCAAAATGGCTGTTTTCCCAGGCCCCACGGGCTCAGGGAGAGTCTCCAAAGCACTCTTGATGCTGTTTACTGCTTCGGGATCGTTGGTTGCAGTACTTATGATGGGTTCTGTTTCTTCTGTATCGTATGGCACTGGGTGTGGAATCTTCTTAGTGTGCGTTGCATGGATCCAATTTTTCCGGCCAGCCACCCGCACCGCCGTCTGCGTGACCAGCAGGACTTGGAAGGGGCCCCGCCACCGAGGTCCAAGGCAAGAGGATCGCTCGAATGCTTTTGTGAGGACCCAGTCACTGGGCCGTATGCTGTGACCAGGGCCCTCATATTGTACAGGTAAAGCCTCTCGCACCTGGTGATAAATCAAATACAAGTTTTTAGTCAACTAGCTACAGTAATCTGAAAGAAGTACATTTTCTACATTTCGCAGTGAACGACTTTTCGGAAGGTTCCAGATATTAGCAGGCCTCCCCATAACCACCTCAAAGGGAGAGAGCCCAGTCTTAGTTCGAGGGGTTGTACGCATGGATAACAACACGATCGGTAAAGCGTCCAGCCATTTTAGTGTGGTGCCAGCACACGTCTTAGCGAGCTTGTTTTTGATGATGCCGTTGTGTCTTTCTACTAGTCCGGCACTCTGAGTGTGTCTGGCCGAATTGAACCGTTTATCGATCTGTAATTCCACACATATCTGCAGAATTACAGCAGCGATAAAATGTGGACCATTGTCCGACCAGATGACTCTTGGTAGCCCGAACCTTGGGAAGTAGTCTTTTAACATAGTCTTTGCAGTAGTCATGGCTCTAGCGTCTTTAACAGGAAAAGCCTCAACCCATTTGCTAAAAGCACAAATGACAACTAACACGTATTTCAGTTTATTACATCGTTCCATTTCAATAAAATCAAAGTGTATAATCGCGAAGGGGACAGAAGTTGGACCAAAACTTCCCCTAGGAGTTGGCGTTCCCTTTCCCACATTATGCTGTAAACAGATCATGCAGTTTTGGACAAAACATTCAGCTACCTTAGAGATGTTGTCATTCACCCATACATTTTCCAACATTTTTGTAATCTTGCAGGCACATATATGTGTGGGACCATGAGCCATAACAACCATCATCATAATATACGGGTCAGGAAGTAGCCATTTCCCTTCGATTCTGTCAACCCAACACCCATCATCATCAAGTTTCCCCAAGCCCTCAGCCCATTTGTTACTCTTCTAATGTGGCATCGGCTTGGATATCCCTCACAGAATCGATACCTTCATCCATAGTACAGGCATTGGTGGCTTCCCTTGAAGTATACATGTCTGAAAAGAGATCAGTGGCAGTCTGTTTAGCTATCTGGTCAGCAAAAGCATTCCCTTTTCCTATATCATCTACGATCTTTTGATGCGCTGTGCATTTTACAATAGCTAACCGAGTAGGGAGTGCAAGCACTGAGAGTAGCCGTACTATCAGGGAGCCATGCACGATCTTTATACCATGTGAAGTTAAGAACCCTCTTTCTGACCAAAGTCTCCCAAAGTTGTGAACCACCCCAAAGGCATACTGACTGTCAGTATATATATTCATGGTAAGCCCTTCGGAAAGTTTGCAGGCTCGGGTCAATGCTATAATCTCTGCAGCCTGTGCGGAATTATGCGTGATTCTCTTGGTTTCCACGACCGTGCTCAAGGTAGTGATTGCATAAGCAGCTGTGGATGTACCATCCGGAAGTTTGAAGCAGGAGCCATTGCAAAACAGCTCCCCTTGTGGATTGTTCAAAGGAGTATTTTTAGATCAATTCTACCTTTTGTCTCTTGTTCGGTGGTGTAAAGACAATCGTGTGACTCTTCTACCTTGCGGGAAAGGTAAGAGTTCAGCCGGATTAAGAACACAACACCTCTTAATTTGGATGTGTGGTTCAAACAAGATCAATTCATATCTTGTCAACCGTGCAGAAGTGATGTGTTGCGTTTAATTTCTGTTCAATAGAACATCTACAGAGTGAAGTACCATCAGGGTTAAAGCATGGCCTAGGACCATTCCCTCACTCTGTTTTACAGACGCAGCAGCAGCAGCGACAGCTCGCAAACATCTTGGCAAAGCGCATGCTACAGGATCAAGGGCGGAAGAAAAGTAACTGCATGGCCTATTCTTCCCTCCATGTTCCTGCATTAACACAGCCAAAGCACATCCATCACATTCATGCACAAACAACACAAAGGCCTTTTCATAATTTGGTGTACCCAAAACTGGTGCCGAGCACAATGCAGTCTTGAGCAAATCAAATGCATGCTGGTGCTCCATGTTCCACGGCAATGGCGAAGAAATGCCCTTCTTCGTCAGAGCCAACATCGGCTTAATCGTTAACGAGAAATTGGGATCCACTGCCTACAGTAAGAAGCCATTCCTATCAAGGCTCTAACTTCTTCCTACGTATTTGGGACAGACATGCTAGAAATGAGTTTTATCCGTTCAGGCGTCAATCTTCTTCCCTCCTTTGACAGGAGATAGCCTACATAGGCGACCTCCTGGCAACAATATTGAAATTTCTTAAGCAAAGCTTTATGTCCATGTTTAGCCAGGTGAATAAGCAACAACACAGTGCCGTCCTTACAAGCGCTTTCTGAGTCGGCAGCTAAAAGCAAGTCATCAACATATTGAAGCAGTGTACAAGTAGAGGGCAACTCAAGGGTATCAAGTTGTTCTTTCAGAGCCCTGCTGTAGACGCTAGGACTTTCCGTGTAACCCTGTGGTGCACGGGTAAATGTGAAGGAGCGTCCATTAAGGTGAACCCAAACAAATATCTACTGTCCTTGTGTATAGGAATACTAAAGAAAGCATTCTTTAGATCTACAACACTAAAGTGAGTAGCTGAAGCCGGGATCATAGTTAATATTGTCGTCACATCAGGAACAATTGGAAATTGTGGAGCGACGATCTTATTGATGGCACGTAAATCAATGATAAAATGGAAAGGAATTGCATTATCGCCTTTTTTGAACACGGGCAAAATCGGACTATTGCACAAACTACCTGCTATTTCCTCAATCACCCCTCGATGCACAAAATCAGAGACGATGCATTTCAAAGCTTGCTCCCCATCAACTGAAATCGTATACTGCGGAATGTGCGGCAGCTTCACTCCATGCTTCAAAACAATCTTAACAGGCTCAATTTGTAAAACACTGACATCAGTGTCGTCTACTGCCCATAAACACTCCGGAACATCACTAAATTCCGGTGGCAAAGGTCTAGTCAAGAATTGAGAGACAGAAAATTGCTGTGGTGAAATCGTCAAACGCACTCCATCAGAGGAACAATGAATTTCCGCATTTAACTCCTTCAACAGATTCAACCCCAGCAAATTCTCTCCACAATTCGAAGTCAAAAGGAATAGACAATGGTCTGTAAACGGACCCAAAGAAATAGGTACCGGTGAAGAAACCGGACAGACAACCGGTGTGCCAGAAAACCCTACAAAAACATTGGTTTGCCCTGACAGTGGAATGTTTGGAACCCGAGAATGATCAATGGAACACTTTTGTGCCCCTGTATCTATCAAGAATAGATGTTTCCTATTTCCCACTAACATTTTAATGTAGGAACCTTTCTAATTAACGGGAATAGGCGTAGGTTCCAAACCCTGCTTCGGGCAATCCTAACGAAACAGAATATTGTCAAAAGGAAGTCCTTCAGAGAGGTAAGCAGCAGAAGGATGGTCAAATATGTTTCTAGTATCCACACTTGGTGCCTGATTATCCTGTGAAAAAGGTTGCTGTGAATCTTGTGAAAACTGACCTCTACTAGGGCCCCCTACACCCAGGCGACCTCTGGGTCGTCTACCCATATTCCCAAATGTGTTATTTGACCTCTGTCGGAGGATCGGGCATTGTGCACGCCAATGACCCTCTTGCCTACAATAGGCACACTGGTTAATGTTTACAGGACCCAAGGGCACATTTCCTTGTGGAACATACTGACCTCTACTTTGTGAAATACCTCCTCTAGGGCCTCTAACGATTTGCTGTAATAATACTTTTGTCTTTAAATCGCCTTTTCTCTTTTTGACTCTTTCTTTTTCATTATTGACACGATTCTCATAGTACTGAGCCATGTGCAGTACTTCTGATTGAGACTTCGCTTGCCAAGCGCTGTCGGAAGACATCATTTGCGACTGGGTGTCTGGCAGCAATCCACGCACAAATTTGTCTACGAATAATCTTTTCCCAGACTCTGTGCCTAAATCTTGTCCACTGAAGTCCGAGAATGCCTGTTTGAACTGATTAAAGAACTCGGTAGCACCCTCAGACTTCCCTTGGACACAGGCGGTAAGCTTGTCCCAAATAATTCTCTTTTCGGGAATTATAGTTTTCAATCTCGCAACTATTCTGTCAGGCAAAGTTAGTATCACCTAAGGCGGTCTTTTGCCAGCTGGCCTTTCTCCATCGAGTCTAATTATGTTAGCCCATGTATCTCCTAACCCTGGTACGTCTTCTACAGTCCTAACCTGTTTCCACAAATCTACGGGCAGCAGTACGGGGAATAACAGGTCAATATCACTTACTGAGGATTACAAAACAGACTCTATTTCTTTATAGAACCCTGTTGGATTTTTCCTAATGTCGGGAATAGATTGTTTAATGGTGTTTACTTCCTGTCTTGAGAACGGGACGTGAACGAACTGAGACACATAATGTGCAGGTATTTCCTGAGCAGCTGTACCCGCTACAACATTAGAGGGGATCTCAACTTTTGGGACAAGTGTCGGAGGAAACTATCTCATAGGCAACTGAGAAGTAGGCAACTCCGAACACTTACTAAGCAACAGAGCCAAATCGAGCACTAAAGCAGCTGACGAAGTGTCAAATGAAAAAGCTCTCTTGTAAATACTTAATAACTCTGCAGGACAACTAATCTGTCTTTTTACACACTCATCCTATAGGTGTTCTTCCATTACCTGTATCACTTTCCTCTGCATTTCTGGCGTATACTGACTATGCGTGTCATATACTTCAACTGGAGTTATCGACGAGTCTGAGATCCATCTAATTGCATCCTTCATGCAAATTCACATTTCCTCAGATATCAATTTGCGACAAGGAAGGAACCGTTTTTGCACATACATACTATCTTCATCTTCATCCTCATTCTGTAACCTTTCCAACTCCTTTCTATACTCAAATACCCTCTTAGCATGCTCTTGTACTTTCTCCACAGTGTCTCTAGAGAACGCTAAGGTGTTCAGATCCCTCAATCCTTGAGGGAGATCTGTATTGTTTAATCTGTCCCACATTACACACAAATGGATCCATAATCCCTCAATAAAAACATTTTTTCTCAGGAAAATTGTCCATATTAGAAAGAGTGGCAAAAACATTAGCTTGATCATCCTTTTCCATACAATGCTTAGCCCACTCAATCAACCCACGTTTCTTCTCTGGAGGTACAGTATTGCGAGTGACAACCCTCGATCCCGCTCCCTGATCTACTACAAGTGGTGCAGGACCACTTGGAAGAGAGAGAGTAGGCATGTTCAACAGAGGTATTATCACTGGTACAACAGGAAAGATTGGAGGAGCAGGTGGAGGAGCAGGCAGAGGAGCAGCAACAAAAGGAGGACCAACGACTGGAGGAAGAGGAATGACAGGAGGAACGATAGGAGCTTAGGAGTAATAACAGCAGGAAGAGGCAAAGCAGCAGGAAGAGGAACATACGCAGGTGGCGCTGTGGCACCAGGCCTTCGTTCATTTAACAATTTATCGATAAGTTCGTCGGAAACATGAAAGTCTTTAGAAGGATAGATTTTCTGGATACCAAGTGAGAAAGCCCTATCCATATTCCTAGTAGACTCTGACTGTTTATCCTGGTCATACAACAACGCTTTTTTGGCGTTCATCTTATGACGACGCGCATGTTTTTCTCTACTCTTAAGCTGCTGCAAAGCTTATTTCTTCCAATTCTGTAATACGTCAAATGCTGCAGGTCTAGCCTTTTTCTTTAATAATATAGATTCTAAGTATTCAATACGAGGAATTTCAAAAATACCCTTGATTGGCCACTGAAGTTCGGAAGCATGTCTAGTTTGTCTGTGCCAAATATCATTAAACACTATACTACCAATGCCATGCTTACAGTACATAGTACAAGCCGGCGACCCCTCCTGTGGCGCCCGGGCGGCTAAATTCCAAAGATTGTCTGTCACTGCGGAATAATGCCCTAAAGCAGGCAGACAATTTCCCAGGCATGTCAGAATACTGGTATTACCTGGTCAATAATTGTACTCGCAAGTGCAATGCTCCAAAACAAATTATCAGGATACTTAAGAATCAGGTCACTACTGACCTGATCAAGCCTAAGGAGGTCCGATCGGATTTCAAGGTTTTTCTAATGAATTTTACCTCGTGTTTGGTGATTTCGGCAAATCTGCCCGCCTCGATATGTGGACCCTCGTCAAGATGCCGACTCGGACTGCGTGCTCACCATCGAGGGATCGGCTGTGCAGCGCTGCTGAGGTGTCGTTTCTCATTCAGAAAGGGGCCCCTTTTGTCACCGTCCAATCCCGGTCCGATAGCCGCGTCAACCTTCAACGAGCTGGCATCAATCTGAGGGTCCCTATTCGGGCGCCATCTGTGAAAGCAAAACGAAGATATCGAGGCTGAGTACCTTCAAAAGGAAATACACCAAACGCAGGTTATAAAGATAAACAGATTTGTATTCAAAGTAGCTGAACAGTTTTCAAAGAAACAGAGTATCGGATAGCTATCAGGCCCTCAGTTCACCATAGCTTATACCAGTCCGTTCGGTGTGGGAAGTGAGTGGGGCTGTACATCAGAATAGTCGCACCTTTTATACACTCCAAAACATGATGTCCAATCCACTTGCAGGTTAATGAGTCTAGGATCTAGGGTTCGTGCCGAGTTCGTTCCTTAATTTATGCAGCTATACATTTAGGGGTTATCCTTAACATATTCGCAAACAAGTTACAATAGCAACAGTGTGTCTTCGGATTTCTCGTTGAGCCTCTGCACATAACTTTATACAATATAGTAAAACAAGTGTTCACATAACATGCTCAAACAGTATTGTACACGATATACGTTCATGGATTAGTCTCGTTGGTACAGGTAATCCTTTATACACAGGTCAACGAAGGACAAGGTCTCAGTACATGACCCTAACATTTGGCCTGCAGGCAGTTTACACATTAACTTGTACACAGAGGTCAAGACGGCCATGTTACATTCAAAATGACACTGTCCACCATTTTAGAACACAGGGTGACTTTAGAGAGAGAATCTAAAATGGCGGATGAACCTAAAATGGCAGCTTACACAGATCTAAGGTCAGGACCTTGCAACGCAAATTTCCTCACAGAGCGACTTGGCCTAGGCCAATATATATATATATATACACACAATCTAGAGGGTATAATATGGTTTCCCGTTCGACATCCTGAGAACTAGCAGAATGACAGGGATCAGCAAGAATGTACAAAGGAGTTTGAAGTTCCCTTCGACAACAAGTGTGCCCACCAAAGTTCCCTGCAGAAGAACAACCCGCACATCCTGTTCAAACTGGGAGCAGAGAGGTCCACTTAAGGAATCCCCAGAAGGTAAGGATTTCCTGGCAGAGCCCCCACTCGTGGTTGGCCAAAGACTATCTCTGCTCAAAGCATTCACTAAAACGCTCTCCACTGCGGCCAGATAGAACGCTGTCAGAGACACGTCTTTCTCAAGAGCCCAGAACCACATTATTTCTGAACAGAGGCAATGGCCCCATATCTATTTGTTGAGGTTGTTCATGGCCACTCTGTTGTCCATGAAGACCAGCACAGCCTTTCCCAGAAAGAGGTGCTGAAGGCAATCAGGGCCAGCCCGTATGCCACAGCCACAGAAAATTGATGTGTTCCCGAGTCTCCGGAGACAAGAGTCCACTCACCAGAAGATCTAGCAGATGATTGCCCCAGCCCTTCATGGATAATATGTACCAAGAGGGAAGAGGGGTTCACATGTATGCAACCGGAGAGCAAATCGCCGGGATAAACTGCAACAAGCACAGGAGTCAAGTCGGGGGATAGATCAGGTCAAGGAAAGTAAAATTTCATCAATCTTTAATGGACACATATTCAATTATATCATACATAGTGCTGAAATGACAATAAAAGCAGCATAAAAACATACCATCAATACTCCACATTTCCTATTAAAGTGCATATTAGCTTGATAGTATTCCTAACATATTGGAATAAATACACTGGGAAAATTATAATGGTAGTTTGAATTAACTAGAGAAAACAAAAAGGAAAAAATATATATTCAAAAAGAAATGATAGACTATCATGGTCAGATTGGAGACAAGTATTGCTTCTGTTCTATTAAGCTACGATGCGACTACACTTGTCTGTTTCCCATAACAATTTATTGGATTGAATAGGGGACAACTTGTTCACCTCGCAGGAGATACTGAGTGTTCAGTCTTGCCTGGATGAGTGCCCTTGTTTTTCTGTTTTTTCTTTTTCTTTTTGGTTTTTTCTTTTTGAATATATATTTTTTCCTTTTTGTTTTCTCTAGTTAATTCAAACTACCATTATAATTTTCCCAGTGTATTTATTCCAATATGTTAGGAATACTATCAAGCTAATATGCACTTTAATAGGAAATGTGGAGTATTGATGGTATGTTTTTATGCTGCTTTTATTGTCATTTCAGCACTATGTATGATATAATTGAATATGTGTCCATTAAAGATTGATGAAATTTTACTTTCCTTGACCTGATCTATCCCCCGACTTGACTCCTGTGCTTGTTGCAGTTTATCCCGGCGATTTGCTCTCCGGTTGCATACATGTGAACCCCTCTTCCCTCTTGGTACATATTATTTTGGTTCTCCCCTGGGTTCATGTGGTCGGGGACGCCTATTCCAGCCCTTCATGGAAGCATCCATGATCACAGTCAGTTGGGGCCAGTGTTGCCGAAGCTGCACCCCTTTCAGCAGGTTGTTTCACAAGGTCCACCAAAAATGATCTCGAGAGACCTTGTCCAAAACTTACAAATGTCTGACAAGTTGCTCTAGAAATGACACGAGTGATGTTGAAATAGTCACTAGAGTGGCCTCCTGTGCGACAGAGCTTCTGGCACCACCAAGATACAGGGGCCCACGTGGCCCAGAAGATGCAAAAGTTGATATTGAAGACATGCACTATCTGAAGGATGTTTGTAATGAAGGGAGACATCTGTAATAAGGCAACTACATTTCTGTTTGAGTCAATGAGGCTCATTACAACCCTGCTTAGTGGCACCATTGTTACCGGACCGGCAGAGTACAAGTTTGCGGGCCGGGTGCCCTCCCGCCCGCAGGTTCTGACTTGGCAGGCGGAAAGGCACCCGCTCGCAGACTTTGACGGTAGCACCGGCACCATTATGAATGGTGCCGGTGCTACCGTCTTCCCCATTCCCATTGAGTCCTATTGGACTCAATGGGAATGGGGAGTAACTTTTTCTGATGTTTTTACCGGCACGGCTACCGCTGGAGTTGTAATGAGGCCCAATGTATCTTAGTGGCCATCTTGGTTAAATAGGTGCCATTTTGATTTTGCATAGTGTCTGTTCTAATGCTGACATCCATTTTGTGCAGAGGATCAGGTTAATGTTTGTGCGTTGGGGAAGGGTGACATAAGGTCTAAATTTGTTTTGTGTGCTCACCTGTGTTTGGTTTAGTTACTAATTCAAGGGACGTCCTCCCTGGAAAAGTGCACCTACGATTGTTCTGTTGGTCTTTGCTGATCATAAACCATTGTAAGGTAGGTTCTGTCTATGTACACTCCTATGTAATGAATTATTAGCCAGCCCTCTTTTTTCTGTATATAAGTGCTGCTGCTTTTGGCTACCTTGTGTCATACCACACGGTTAAGCAAATCCTCCCAGCCGAAATGCAATAAAAGGATACTTCCTTCGAAGCACGGGCCCCTGTGTCCTATTATTGTGTTTTTCTTTAATATTCCAGTACAGTAACCCGATTCTCAGGTTTGTGTTCCAAGACCATTCAGATGAAGCAGTGGGACTGAGATGGCGAGACAACGGACTTCTTGAAGTTCAGAGAGAATCCCAAACTGTGCAAAAGGCAGCATGTGCGGTACAGATGTTCTGTCACCAGGTGCAGATTCAGATTCGAACTAGGCAATCATCCAGATAGCGGAGAAAATAGATTCCCACCCTCGTGAAATGAGCCACAACCACAGTCAACAGTTTAGTGATGATCCTGTGTGTCGAGAAAAGACAGAACGGCAGGACTCAGAATTGACGTTGTGTATTGCCCAACACAAACCGCCGGTAATTCCTGTGCTTGGGGTGGATTGGCACATGGAAGGAGGCATACTGGAGACCCATCTACACCAACCAGTCCTGCAGCTCGAGGGCCTGCAGTATCTGAGCTAGGGAAATCATTTTGAAGTTGACCTTGTGCAAGGACAAATTCAAGAGCCTGAGATCCATGGTGGGATGTAGACCCCCGTCTTTCTTCAGAACCAGAAAGAAAGTACCAAACCCACCCTTGTTCAAAACAAGGCAGCAGCTCGGTTATGCCTATTCTCAGAAGCTGATTGACTGACCCCAATAGTGGAGGATCTGGAGGCGAGGAAGGAGTATAGTCAGGTGGGTAGTGAAGAAATGGGATGCTACAAGCTTCCGTGGTGGTGAGTTGCCTCCAGGAAGAACAAGGACAATGTCATCCTCCGCACGGACGTCGGATGGACAAAGTCCAGTTCTCAGTGGTTTTGCACTTGGGGCAGCTGAGGGGGGGGGCAGCTGAGGAGGCAAAACTCCATCTCTCTGCTCCACAGCCTCTACGCTGGTGGGCAGGACAATGCTGCTGTTTCCATGAGGTTTTCTGAACCCTGCTCTAGTGCCGAAGATGCTAGCACCTTGGCAAAGATGTTGAACATCTGATGCCTAAATATGTCCCATTTCTCGGGAGTAGAGGATTTAGTAGGAACAGGTACCTGCATAGGTGGCGAGTCCCTGGAGGTGTCCCTTGAGTGAGAATGATGACTCCACTTCCTGGAGGAGGAAGAGCAATACAATAAAGAGTTGCTCGGACAGTGACCTTGCATATTTCTTCTTGCCCCTGGGCTCCCCAACAGCAGTCTCACACAGCAGGGAGACTTCAAAGGGGTCCTCTTGTGGTACAAAGTGAAGAGCTTGGCGACATGCTTCCGGAGGTCCTCCGAATGTATTAGCGGGCAGGATCCACAATCCTCTGTGTCATGGACTTCTCAAAAAGCAGTAAAGGCATATCCTATGAGGATCATTAGGATCCGATACAGACATTTGCATCCTCCGGCTCACACAGTGCTTGAAGCCTGAGGCCTTCTGAGGGTTAGGTATACTTCAGTTAGAAAGAAATTACCTTAGCTGAGCGGCGCTCCAGAAACTTACAAAAAGATTCAGCCCCTCAAAAACCTGAATCTAGTTTGAAACAAGAAGAAGGGTTTGGGTCACCCTAAACCCCAAAGTGGTACAGAGCGGTGAGGTAACCACTTTTGGTGAAGATTACGAAATGGGACACTTGCTTCAAAGTCCAGGAAAGATGGGTTGCCTGCATCCCATGGAAGAGAATGCGGGCGAAGAGATTTCAGAGGAGTAAGGGACCCAACTCTACTGAGAGGAGAACCATCCTGACCTTTTGTTTGGGAAAGATCACACTTTTGAGTTGCCCGACCTTGTAACAAACCCCCAAAAAAAGTGAGTGAACGCTGACGTGCAGTCTTGGCACCCTTCTTGATCCCAAGTAGATCCACGTGACACTGCCCAAATAATTATTGTAGTACTTGAAAGCTAAAATTAACAACTTTTTGTACCAATTAGAGCTTGAAAGGAAAGTGGTAAAGCGCCTAAATAGTAAAGTGGGTTTGAATCCCAGCTTCACCACTTAAACAAAGTGTGTGATCCTAGGAAACTCACAATCTCACTATGCCTACTGTGCAAAAATCGAGAGTTCATAATAGTGATTCAGTTCACATTGCCTATGCAATTCAAAGAAATCCTCACTCATGAGGTAAAAGACCATAGTGTTGCTACATATATCATAATAGCAACCATCCCTGGTAAAAGTGGTTGGGCTGCCACAGCCTATGTACTCTTTTCCTAATGTGCATTGTTTCATTGCAGCTGGTTTCTTCCGATGGCTGTTCTCCATAATTAGGGGGTGTTCCTATGGGGACATGGCACACAAAAAGTAGCCCTGACCACCCTCTGCATGGCATACAAGGATGGGGGTGTGCAGCTTCCATGGCTGGAACTCTACTACCTAGCTGCAGAGCTCCATCACCTGGCTGGCTGGCTGGCTGGCTTTCTGATAAACTAACAGTGAAGTTTAGCTTGTTGAGGGATGTGGTGCACCCCGCACTGCTCAACGAAGCCTTGTGGGTCACAGACCGCTGTCTGGGGCAGGCGTCACTCATGGTTGAACTTGGATAGCAGGTTTGGGACAGATCCATGAGAGTGCTAAAGCTACAAAACCCATACTCCCCGCATGTGCCCATGATGGCAGACGCCTGTGTGGGGGTAGATGAAATTAAAGTCGCTAGGAGGTGGGATGAGGTGGGGCTCGCTTCATGGGGAGATATGTACAAAGATGGGGTGTTTAGGGACTTTGATGACTTGATGCAGACAGACAGAGGGGCTTCCCAAAGGCCAATTTTTAAGATACTTGAACTTGTTAAGACAGCAAAACAGAAGTGACCCGACTTGCCGGGGAACCGGAGCCGGCTGGGCTGCTGGCACTGTTGTATGAATAGGAGGATGGCTGGCGGCCTGTAGCCAAGTTGTATGGGAGCTTGTTGAATGTGGCGTATGAGTGAGGTACGACACTAAGAACGGAATGGGAAACTGATTTGTGCCAGATAATGAGTGGGACAATGCACTGTGCTTTGCTAAAGTCTCACATAATGCCAGATTTCGCCTTCTACAGCTCAACCTGCTGCACAGAATGTACACAACGCCCAGCAGAGTGGCAAAGTTTGATGCTAAGGTGGCACCTACCTGCCCGTGGTGTAGCTTTGATAATGCCGACATTATGCATATGTTTTGGAATTGCTTGAAGGCGCAGACTTCTTGGCACCAGATAGAGTTGGCCTCTATAAAGGGTCCAGGGATATCAGTGGTCCCCGATGGAATGTTTACTCGGTGTTTATCACAGGCCAGATAAAAATAGGCACGTGATCAAATTCATGGACCTTGCTTGCGTCTTAGCCAAGAGTAGTGTTGCCATTTCATGAAGGCCGAAAGGAGGGCCATAATATCACCTCTGGGGCAGTGATCTGAAGATATGGAGTGCAGCAGAAACCATGAGTTGGTACAGGACCATGAGGAAGGGTATCCGAGAGCCCACTGAGCACTTAGCAGCTTGGAAAGCCCTTCTCCTTGCAATGTTCAGCCCATCTGACGATAAGCCCCCATGAACGTGTGGCTGCTCGGTTGCATGGCTGCGTGAGCTAGTGTGGGATATACCGGGGATTTCGACTGATACTGGAGAGTGGTCAGGTGGACACTGGGCTAAGACTAATGCATGGACCTCTCGCCCCACTGTGCACCCTTCCAGACACTACGCCGACAGCATACACCAAATACAATTTTAATACTCTATGATAAGCTACACTTGATGCCTTGTTTTCTTTTTCTTTGGTTTGTTAATTCCTTGCTTTTATTTTGTTTTTTATGGTTTTATGTTCTGTTGAAGACAAGATCACAACTTTGATTTCTGTATGATGATGACACATGCATCCTAATAAAAAAAGATTTAAAAAAAATAACAGCAACCATCCATAAATACATGGGCGAACAATTTACTCTCACTGTGACTTAAGGGCAAAAATGTGAGTCTCTTTTTCTCTGCTCTCCTTTCCTTGTCCTTACTATTTGCCCCTTCTTTTCTTTCCTTGAGTGCTATCTTTTGCTCTCTCTCTTTTCTCTGGCTCTTTCTTTTCTTTTTTTGTACTACATGCTGCCTGTAAAAGTCGTGTAAATATGCATTTATATTGTTTATAAGATGTATCTTTGTTAAAATATGATATTGTGGTTTATCTTTTGTATGTTATAACATTTCAATACAGAAATGTCACCAAAGAAAAGTTATTAAGTTCACACTATTTGGAAAAACCTCCCTTATACAATGGGGCAGATGTAATGGTTTTACAGACATACCGGTGCCCCGCTGTGCGCCTCTATTAGTGCCCCTGAGAGCATCACCTGGAATTGCATTGTGGGACTCAGGAAAAGCCAGTGCTACAATGTCAGTTGATTTGACAGCTCGAGTTCTGCCCCAAAGGAGAATGAGTGACACTCTATGCTGTGCCGTGTTATTGGGTGTAGTATAGCACGGCCGCTGCCTTTACCATGGTTTCTTGGTGCTTGGGAATATTCAATAAGCCAAACCTCGAAGCAGAAGTAGCAGGGCAAGGTTGCAATGTTATGTGCAGATCTGAAAAGCATTGGGCTCTCTCTGGTGTGTACATTTGAGATCGTTTGTGAGTTGTCCGGAGCAGTGGTCAGTAAACGCTCCAGGTTGCTTCTGTGAATTGTTGGTTGTCTGTGGTGTCTCGGTATGTGGCGTAAAAAGGAGACTGTGGAGAGTTTTAGTAATGTGTCCGTGCAGGGCTGGTGTGGTGTGGTGTGCACTTTCCATTGTATTAAACCATGTGGTTTCAGTGCTGGATTCGTGTTGAGGTGTGTTGTTGGTTAGGGTGAACGCTGAGCGGTAGAATGGTTTTAAGGTGGTGTTTTGTTACATACCTTGTGCAGCACACCGCCCAGGAACAAAACCTTTTCCACTTTGGAAACACCCGAGTTGGCTCCCACTTATTTGCTTGTATGCAAGCAGAACACTCCTTGCCCAGCCTTTACACCTTGTTATGTTCTATTATGTGATATGAGGCTATTATGCTGTGTCCGGTTGTACACTAGGTCATGTCACAGATTCAGTGCCCACAATTTGGAGTCTCTAGCCAGGAGCCTCTCCTCTGACTAGCCACTGAAACCTCGAAGACAATCCAAACATATGTGCACTCCAACTTAAACGAGATTATAGCAGAATGCAGATGGACATGCGCAATAAACTAGCAGCTGACAAAAGCCAACCACACACCACAAACCAATCGCAGCATTACCAAACTGGCAAGCACCTTAAATCCCATCAGGTTATTGCGCAACGTTAGTGGTCTGGTGTGCTTTAAAATGCACGGTGTGCTCCTAATTGCACACTAGTGCCCACAAACAATCCTTGCAGTGGACACCCACCTACACACAAGTTTGCTCCGCCCGCACGAATTCCCTGACGGTATTTCCCCTCTGTCCCCCAAGTGTCAGCCTAGTAGCCCCTATGGCCAGGAACACCCACAGACATGATGTTTATAACGTGGACATTATGCACTCCAGTGTAGACCTCCCTAAAACAGACAGGACGTGGAGAGTGGATAATATGCTTGGTTGGAGAGGAAGCACAGGAATGTAAGCAGCAAAACTCGCTTATTGTTTAGGTTGTGCTGCCCTCCTGTGAGCATTTGTGGTATGTAAAACGCGTGCCGGCAGAAACCCATGGAAAGCCATGAAGTAACGCATTCTACTTGCTTATTAAAATGTCATCTCTGCAACTTTGATGCCGGCGTTTCACTGAGCCCTTACACACTGGGACGCTACACACTGGCGAGTATTCGACACTAGACCAATATTCATCCTGGATGCCACATCTAGGACTGAAAATATATCTATTCCTACGGAACCTTTTTTTCACTTAAAAAAAGGCATTTTCCCTTTAAATTTGAAGGCGCTCAGTGGCATGGTCACGGGCACGTGGCGCCTCACCTCTCAGTCTTCTTTTCCACGTCAGCGTGAACGGGCCTACTTCACTGCGCTAGTGGTTGAGGCCTTTTCCCTCGTAAATCCACATGCCAGCAATTCCCCGGGAAAGTTCATTTTCCACATTTGTCCTTGTTTTTGTAAAATACGGTGCTGCGGTGCCTCGCCTCCCCGGCGCATGCCGGTCCAGGCAAGCTTCAGTCAGTGCCTGTCGTGCGACGGGTCCTTCCCGGTATCAGATCCTCACGTGCTCTGCTTCCAGCGCCTAGGAGAGGATCACCATTGAGAAGGCTGCGCCACCTGTGATGCGCTCAACCTGCAGTAACTTCAAAATCGTCTGGCCAGGTGAAGGGAGATTTTTTCCAGGTCACTGCCAGAGCAGTTAATAAAATACGTATGGAGGAAGACAAAGCCTACAGTATGTATCCTGATCAAGTAGGCACCCCCCATAGGGGATTCCTTTCCTGGGGGTACCTTAAGTGGGAGGGATTGTTCAGACCCTAGTACCAGTCCGGGGTCAAGGCTCCAAGAGCTACCCACATTCGGGCCGAGGGGTTGCAAGATCCTACCAGGTCTCAGAATGAGTAACTGCAAGGTTCTGTCACCAGGAGTACTCCAAAGGGGCTTTGCTCTGACACCGGGTCCATGCCTGAGGGGGCGGCTTCACGCAAGGGCACTACCGGGTGCAAGCCCCAGGGCTACACGCCTTCCAGGTCGGTACATGAGGTGCGAACGAGTACTGAGCAGAAGCTCGAGGGCAACCAGGTGCCCACTTATACAGGTTCATTGCAGGACTCGAGTATCCTGCACATTTCTGCAAGGTCAGACAAAAGGGCGGCTTCAGGAGACAAGATGGCGCCACATGAAGGGACACGCCCACCCCAGCCGGAGGGTTCATACGGATGTATGCCCTTGATGTCGAGGCATGACTTCACCCCTAGCGTTGAGTGGTCACGAATGTACATACCACAAATGTGGTGTACGGCACACCCGGTACCGTCTGTATCGGTCTCTTATACGTAGGCAAGCTATGCGCAGGCTAGGGAAGGCCAGTAGGCCACAGCCCAAAACAAACACACCCCCAGCACCAGAGGGGCGTGCGAGGAGCGTTTGAAAAAAATGTATGACCCTCATGAGGTCCCAGCAAATGGCGGGAATACTTAAAGGCCTAATAAAGGAGATTATGGTGGTACCTTTTCCCACACCGGCTCAACCATCAACTCCGGTGCAAGTACCGCCACAATCACAGTCTCCACTACAAGTGCAGCCACAAGCCCCGATACAAGTCCCTCTGCAGCCACCACTGAGGGCAGACCCAGTACCACAAAGGGTACCAGAGGCCCTGCTGCAGCCGGTCTCACAACAGACAGATGGCATAGGCCAGGGCTCTGAGCCTGCAACATGGCCCCAAAAAGGGGGGGGGGGGGGGGAGGTCCTCTGGACACAGACAAGGAGGAGGATGCAGAAGGATCCATGTCTACTAGAACTTTTCATGGCAGGCTAGAAGGTTTGGCAGAGTATTTGGGAATACCGCAGCCTCAGCAAGAGCAACCAGAGTCCGGGAAGAGGTGCTAACATTGAGGGGGATCAACCAGGTCAGGAATACTCCTTCAAAAGCATGTGGCAGCATTGACAAAAAGGGCTGGACCTAACCTCACACGGCCCACCCGCATTCGTCAGTCATAGTGGCTGTGTCAATGTACTCTAAGCCGCAGGCGTTGGGAGAAACCTGAAGGTGTCTCACCCACTAATCCCCGGGGATCTGTCCTCCAGGTGGCCAGGACACGGCCATCTCTTCTGGATCCAGTTCCTGGTGGTGGACCTGTGTGGGAGGGTCACCTGGGCAAGGGGTATGCGGGGAGTGGAAGTGGGACACCGGAGGGTGAGATGCGGTATCTCCTTCATATAACACCTTTTCCCCATCCTACCAGGTAACTGGGAACTGGGAAATCCTACCTGGGAACTCAACCCCCCTACCCCCTTTCCTGACATGAACACTTTATCACGGACAGCCCACCGTGAGTGACAACGGGCTAACACCAGAGCCGTATACCTGACATGTCCCTACACCATGGACAAGCAAATACGGATCATTACACACACCTGACTTCCATCACACTTCCCCACACGGATAACAGGCGCAGCATGCAAGCACACTCCGAGCGAGGCAAAACACACAAGGAGACAGCAGTTCCAAGATGGCAATTTAATACAAGGAGAAAGACTGCAAGACCAGAGAGGGTCCCAAGAAGGGAAGCACCCTTGGACTCTAAAGACCGTTACTTTTGTGAACCTTGGAAGGTAAAAAAACGAAGACCAGGAACGAAGGCTCAGCAAACCTGTGCAGTGTGCCAGAGGTACCCAGGGCTCTCCCGCATCGATAACTCAGGGGGGGAGGAGCGATTGCTGCTGTGGTACTGTCCCTAGCTCCTACAACAAAGCAGCATCAGAAAAGACAGCACAGCCGGTGAGTCGGAGAGACTGATAACGAACCAGCTTGTGTTTTGAATCAAGGTTGCAAGTGGCAACTTTGTATAAAGAGAACAGTGTGTGAGGCATTGGCGATGGGTGACACGAATATAATTAGAAACCAACAAGAGTAATCGGAATTTGGGAGGTCAAGCCAAGATACTATATACAGAGTAGTCCAGCGCCATGTAGCGCTCATTTGAAAGTCTCTGTTTTGTATCTAACTGATGCTGAGTGTAAGAAAAGGAAGATTGAGATCGATGTGGTCATGCAGCCGGTCAAGCTAAACTCTGTGCACATTCAAAAGTCTTCAATACTTTAAAGTACATCGCATTGGTTTGAGCCCGGCTGAGGGAGACTAACTGAGCGGGATCTGAGCCCGGCAGAGGGGGATCCAACCTGGAACTTTTGAGTTACACTTTTGCTTTGACAGGATCCGAGCCCGGCTGAGGGGGATCCAGGGTGAACAACCGAACTGTGTACATTCAAAATACCGTAGGGGAAAGAACGTTTCCTTATTGTTTTGTGCAGCAGACCCTCTGAGTCAAGAGACTTGCAATAGGTAAAGAGGCTTGAACACAGACGGTCTTGAACTGTGGAAATTGAACTGTATCCTTGTGCCGCTGAAGTCAGAGTGTGTGCTTTGCTTGAGTGACCCGCCTTGCCCCGTGCTGAAAACATGGGCAAGGGATGCCGAGCATCCTGACACATGATTTTCTTTTTCAGAAACATTATCCCCAAATTATTTGCAAATGAGTGGTAAGCAGTGGCAATAGGTTTTTTAGTATAGGCCCTTTTTATTTGACAAGACATCCCTAGGACTGCATTATTATTTGATGGTCGTAGCTTGCCCCATCTGTAGATTTAGATAGGCGTTTATCACACCCTTACGAAAGTTAAATAAACACCCTTGAACTGTGGTCACTTACTGTGGTCACTTGTGTCTGTCTTACTATTGCCACCATGCGTTCCTTACAGTGTCCACTGCCTCGACATCCACAACGTCCCTGTTAGCAAAGGAAGACGGGGCACTGGAGGCATTCAAATAGAAGGCATAACTCAATGTGGGCCTACATCTTGGACAGGCAAATGCAGATATCATGCTGGCAGCCTCTAATCAGAGGCTATGTAGAGAAATCTTCATTTTTTGCCAGAAGTTCCTGTTCACAAACAGGCTGCATTCAAATCAGGAATAGCGGAAGCCAAGATGGTGGTGCAGGATATGATGGAAGCAGCTGTGGCCCATATAGACAGTGGGGCGGGCCATCTGCATAGCCACGGACATGAGGCGCTTGGACCGGATGAGGGTCACGAAGTTTAATACAGACACCAAGAGAGACTTCTGGACCTCCCTTTTGAGGGGGTGGAGTTATTCCATTCCTTGACAGATGAGAAGTTTAACAAAAAGAAGGCAAGCTCCCAGACTGCTAAGTCGTTAGCTATATTAGCCAAACAGCAGTCTAAAGTCTTTGAGCAAGTACAAAGCAGATCGGACAGAGGGAGAACATTTGGTGGTTTCCGGGGCTTTCAGGAGCACAGAGCACACCAACCCGAAAGGTCGCCTAGCCTGCATAGGCGCATGCAGCAGCAGTCCTCTACAAAGGGATTCTTCCAATCCCCCTCCCAAGCCCCAGCCTCATATGGAAAGAAACAATAATGGGGGTAGGCTTACCTCCCACGCTCAGTTCTGGGGTGGTCACTTTGCAGACCTCTGGACCATTTCAGTGGTTTCTTCGGGTTTCCATCTACCCCTCCTTCCTGTCCCTCCATTCTCCCCACCCCTCTTACAGATTGGGACTCCCACTCTGCTGGCAGAGGTCTCGGCTCTAGTGGCCAACAGAGAAGTGGGGGAGGTTCCCCTCCCTCAGAGAGTATCCGGCTTCTAGTCGAGGATTTTTGCAATTCAAAAAAAGAGCCAGGCGTGCCATACATAATGTATGTTTGCAGACATACATTAATGCATTAGCGATGATCTCTCCAAATTTCGTTTGGTTTGCCGTAGCCAACAAGAACTCAACCCAAAGTGTTGTGTCTGGCCAATGCTCGTAAATGATAGTGGGGGTGTTGCGGGTTGGTTTTTGCACCAGACGGATAAAGTAATGTCCTTACTCCTTTTGGTTTTGAGATGAATTTGACTTTTTATTTCAAATACCATTCCAAAAACAGATTTATTTAAAAAAATACTTTGGTTTGTTTTTTGATCACAGATCCATTGTGTGTCATACTTTCAACCGTGAATTCTCTATGCAGAACTGTCAATTCTCCCAAAAAGTACTCATAGGTTTCGTTGTGCAAGAAAAAGGTTTTTTGTCCTAGATTTGACAATCGCCGATTTCACCACAAAGTGAAATTGTTATTTAGCCTTGATATATTGTGATTTTAGTTTTCCCTTTATACTAATTGTCCCTCTACGCGTTTTTCACCACACATCTTGCTGTGGATCGTCAGGAGGTTCTATTCCCCATTAATTAAATTGGTAAACCAAACTAAAGGATAGAGGAGAAGGAAACAATAAAATAAATATAGCTAGTTAAGGTTTGTACCACTCACTCACTAGTAGGTTGATTTTAATTATTTATAATATATTAAATAGTGCTCACACATTGGCTCACTATAATGGAATCTTTATGGTTTCATAGATAGTTTCTTTATTCCTTGTGTTGGATTCTTATACTTTTATATTGGGTAGTATCTATAAAGTGAAAACAAGAGATATATTCTGTTTATAAATCCCTATATACCAATTGTAATTTTGTTTCAATCTGAAAACTTCTAGGGATACAGTATCTAACCGACATTCTTACCTTCAGTATTTGGTAACTGGATATGTTAATCCAGATTCTAGAGAGTCTTCCAAACGCTGTTTCTATATGGGACTGATCTTTGGAAGATGGTGCGCAATGTTTATTATTGCGAATTATGCGACCACATTCACGATGTGTCGCAGTGACGTCATTCCGTCTGTTTCAAACGTAGCGGCCATGTTTTTTTTTACATTCTGATACTGTTCGTATTTATTCATGGGGACCATTATTGAACAGCTTTGTTAGATAGCTCTTTTGAGGGAATTTAACATTTTGTTATGTAATTCTCTTTACTGTATATTATTGTTTACATCCGATGTGAATTTAGTAAAATTAATGTTAAGTTTTGAAATTAGATTTAAATTCGAATTCACCTACACTGTGATGAAGATATTCACGTTGTGAGGAAATATGAATGTTTGCAATGCATTAAAGCTACATTTGAAAGTTGAGTTGAAATATATCATTATTCAAAATTAGGTCCTTCCCTGTGTATCCAGAAATATTTTTGACCCGAATTTGAGCCATATTAGTCCTATCAAGACTAGTTACATTAATAAAAAGTATACATTTGCATGTAAACATTGAAGTCCAGGTTCTATAGTTGGATTTCAGTCAATCCTATTTAAAAATAATCACATTGCTAATACATAGCAAAACAAAAGAGGTGATTGCTGCAAGGTTTAGAATAAATCTTAACCTCTGGCATTGTTCTGGGCAACCCTCCAGACCATCGTTCTTCACCTGCCAAGCCATTACAAAAGGGGAAAGACCATATGCAAATCAGGCTTGGTCCCACCCCCAAAGGGGTAGTCCAGCCTGAACTCCTAGGTCACATCCCTTCTGCACAAGACCACAAGCATCCCCAAACATGTTTCAGCCATGTTGGGCATCATCAGTGAGGAGTATCTTGGGTCACTATGCCCAGCAGGCACGGGACGCACATCTGGGCATACCCGTCCCACCCGGAGTGACATTAGCAAAACCTAGAGACCCAAGCTACTCCTCACTGATGAGGCCCAACAAGGCTGAAACATGTCTGGGGATACTTGTGGTCTCGTGCAGAAGGGATGCGACTTAGCAGTTCGGGCTGGACTTCCCCTTTTGGGGTGGGACCAAGCCTAATTTGCATATGGTATTTCCATTTCTGCAATGGCTTGGCAGGTGAAGAACAATGGTCTGGAGGGTTTCCAAGAGCAATACCAGAGGTTAGGATTCAGTCTAAACCTTCCAGCCATCACCTCTTTGTTTTTGCTACAGTAAATACATATGCATGCAAAAAAGGAAGTCAAATTCTATGGTACAATGTTCATTTTTCGCCAGTTATTTTCTGGATTTTTGTTGTTGCTGATTTCTCTAACGAAAAACACCATTGAAAAACATAGGTAGTTGTGGGCCAGGCTATATAAGGGGTGGCAGGATTGGGAATGGAGGTAACTTAATAGGGGAAGTGCAGCCTTGGATGGGGACCTCTCAAAAAGAAAAACATTTTTTGATGTTTTTTTCAAGAACAACAAATCCAGATAAAAGCCCGTCGAAAAAATGACTGGCGAAAAATGAACATACAACCAAATTCTATCGTTGGATTTAGGTCAACCATGTTATTCAAAAAGGGTCCCTTTCTACAAGTTAGACTACCAGAGATTCTGATAATTTCATTGAACTTAGCTGGTTGTCACAATGTCTTCATTGGTACATTTGTTCAGTTAACATTGCTGTAGAATAAACACCATTGGTGCAAAATGTACTCGTGATTTTAGTTCTTGATCTTCATGCGATTTAGAGGTAGGTGTAAATTCACTGTTCTGATTCAGTCCAGTCTGGCATGTATTCATGATGTTAATCCACTTGGCCTCTCTCTGGCGTAATCGGAGTTCTCTATTTCCACCCCTGGGTGGTAGGTTCAATGTCTCCAAACCCATCAACTTTGAGATGTCTGTCAATGAGTTGGAGTGTTCAAAACGAATGTACTGCCAATGGGTATCTACAGTCCTTATTTTTGATTGCACTTAAATGTTCCATAATCCGTATTACAAGGGGTTGCACAGTACTTCCAATATACCATTTTCTGCATCTGCAGAGGACCCCATGTATGACAAATTTAGTATTGCAATTGATAAATCGGTTGATATTCTGCTGTGATCCATTTGGTATATTTATTTTGTCTTCACCTTCCATTATTAGTGGATAGATTTTGCAATTTCCAAATTTTCGGTTGCCCTTAACTAGTAGCATATTCCGCACGGATTGTAAAGTACCTGTTTTTTGCAGACTTTTGGGTTTCAAAAAGCAAAAAGTTGGGACTTATCTGATCCTTTATCGGATTTGCTTTTCCTGAGAGTTGTGCTCGATCTGTCATTCCTCAACCTCTATCTACCTCTTCAAAAATTCAAGATGGTTATGCCGGCACTGATAGACAAGTCTATGCATGGGGGGGGGACTAGATATGCTCCCTGGAACTTAAGGATGCTTACCTACATGTCCCAATATGGCAGCCCCATCTATAGTTTTGGCACTGCATTTTCAGTACAAATTACTCCCATTTGGGTTGAATTCTTCCCCTCGAGTCTTCACCAGGGCTGAAGGACACCATGTTTACCTGTACCTGGACGACTGGCTAATCAGAGTGGCGTCACCAGGTGTGGTGCAACTTACAGCACGTTGTCTCATGGACATTCTATATGAACTGGGGTTTTCTATCAACCAGCGCAAGTCACAGCTGGCCCCCACTCAGTCCTTGTTTTTTTCTGCGACTTTTGTGGGACACACTGGAGCAAAAAATTTTCCCTACTCCAGAAAGAGTCAAAACCTTAAAGGCTTCCATTGGGTACTTTCTCAGCAGAACATCGACGACCGCATGTTGGTTCCAACACTTGCTGGTGGCTTGTCTCCTGGTGGTCCCCTTCACCAATCTCAAGATGAGACAAATTTAGTTGCATCTGGGGAGCTGCTCTAGCCAATAGAAGGACTCCCAGTCCACCAGGATAGCCATACTAGTGGATCTGCACCCAGACCTTTTATGGTGGAAAGAGAAAAACAACTTCGCAGTGGGCATGCCTTTTCTACAACTGCAGCGTTGGTGATGATAACAACAGACTCAACCCTAGAGGGATGGTGGTTCTACCCTAGGCCGCCACTCCGTTCACAGGCTGTGGTCATGCATTGACAAAGACAAACATATAAATGTGTTAGAGCTCACTGGCTATACAGCTAGCATTGAGAGCTTTTCTACCACTTGTCAGGAACAGGGGAGTCTTATTCAAAGGGACAGTTCCACACGTATGTATTACATCAACAGGCAAGGGGGAACCAGAACCCCTCCCCTTTGCAGGTTAACAATCCAGATATGGGAGTGGGCCATCTCTCACAACATTCATCTGACGGATGTCCATCTTCAAGGAAACCGCAATGTGGAAGCAGACAGGGTAAGCAGACTAGGAGAGTAAAACTATGAATGGGAGATATGCCCCAGAGTCCTGGCCGATATATTTCAAGCGTGGGGCCATCTGCCTGTGGATCCGTTTGCCACAGAAGTCAACAAGACTTGCAAACAATTTGTGTCCTGGATGGGCAGGGGCAATCTCTCTCTGAGGGATGCTCTTCACCTCTCCTGGAACAATCTTTGGGCCTCCGCTTACCCGCCAACTCCTTTAATACAGAGAGTAATGTGGAAAGTCAGGGAATCCCAGGGTCTTCGCCTCCTACTAGTGGTGCCTCAGTGGCTAGCCACAATCTGGTATTCAGATCTGGTTTGGCCGGCATCTCAGGAGCCAATTGCACTTCCATTAATGGAAGCCGCCATACTCTTGGAACAAGGAGGGGCAGTGATACACCCAGTTCCAGAGAAGCTAGCCCTAGCGGCTTGATCCCTGAGCCTGTAACTCTACAGCACTTAATTATCAGTGGAAAATATGAAAATCGTCCAAAAGGCGAGAAAGGATTCCATGCGGAGCCAACATAAAAGCAAGTGGACAAGGTTCTGTTTCTGAGCAAGAGGTAACAAGATAGAACCTATGGCTTTCTCCCTGGACCAAGTACTGTCATTCTCATGGCACCAAGCAAAGTCAGGAGTTCTCAGAATCTGAGGATCCTTCCCCTTCGCCATCCTCACCTTCTTCAGAGGAATCCTCTGGTACCTCACTCTTCTTTCTTCTTCTTCTGGATTCAGTCTCCTTAGCCTTCTTTTCTTTCTTGGGGCGAGCTCCTCCGGAGGCCACTTTAACTGGGCGTGGAAACAATCCATGCAGTGGGGACTCCGAGGAGCCGACCCCAATCAGGGAAAAAGCCTTGTAGCAAAAAATTCGAATTGAGCTGTGTGTATCTTGATAGTAGTGTGCTCCGGATGGGAGGAGCAAGAAGCTGTTTTTGAAAGTCTCAATATCGTGGCAGGAGAAGCACAGGACCTTTTGGATGCGCCGGGGAATCTACTGTCCAGTGGAAGGTAAGGTTTCAGCAGGCCAATGGTTAAGAGGGAAATAATCCTTAGCGGTCTCAGAAAGACACCGAGGAGAAACAGGTGAGTGTGGGGAAGAATGCCAAGAAGATAGAGAATGAAAGAACAAGCTGCAGTGGTGACTCAATTGTACAAAATGGTCTCCTGAAGAAACAGGAAAGCAACAGAGAATGCTGCATGGGGGGAGAAAGAGGTGGGAAGGAAAACAGCGTGCATGAAGGCACTAACAAGGGAAGAGAAAACCACAGCCGGAGCGGATCAGAGAGAGGGGGGGGGCGACAACCCTGTAGTGACAGGACACCGAGAGGAAGGATGTGAAGAATACCGGCAGGCAGTGGAAAGGAAGAAAACAAACTTTGAGTGTCTAACCTGAGGATACGGGTTGCAACGCACAGAGCCATGTTTCAGATGCCGGTAAATAGTGGCAGCAGTCATCTTGGAAATCAACTAGACTTCTGAACTGAACTTCAGCGAAAACGTTGCAGAACCATCAGCAGAGTCGCCAGAGTCTCCCTAGACCCCGCTGGCGGCGCATGACAGGAGTGCAGGTGAGCACATTTCGCACCTATCTTGCAGCTATAGGCGCTTACAAGAACTCAGACTCCACATCATACTTCATATCGAATCCAGTGGTGAAGAGACATCTTACTGGACTGACAAGGCTGTATTCACCGGTTAAGCACCCGCACCCGGTCTGGGATTTAAATGTGGTGCTAAACGCACTGGTGCATAAGCCGTTTGAGCTGATGGCTATGGCAGACATTTGACTAATCACCATCAAAACGTCGTTGCTAGTTGGTCGTACATCAGCATGCAGAGACAGTGAAATACAGCAATGGTTGCGTCTGAACCATACACTACCTTCCACAAGGATAAGGTTGTGCTTCACACTCATCCAACATTCTTACCAAAGGTGGTCTCATTATTGCATTTGAACAAGGAGATTGTGCTTCCAATGTTTTTCTCAAATCAGCAGTCAGACGTGGAAAGGGTCCTCCAATGTCTCGATGTTAGAAGAAATCTGATGTTCTACCTTGAAAGGACAAAGGAGCTCAGTAAGTCTGATGCTATGTTCGAAACCTTTGGAGGATCCAGGCCGGGCTCTCAAGCCTCGAAAGCTTCCATAGCAAGATGGCTCTCCAGGAAGCTTACAAGCGGCAGAAGAAGGATTGTCCATCAAATTTACATTCCCATTCGATTAGGACAAAGGCCACCACAGTGCGTTCCAAAGGCATGTGCCTTGGCAGGTCATCAGCAGGGCAGCAACATAGGCTTCCCCGCCCGTCTTTTGCAAGAATTATTGTCTGGACAGCAGCACAAGCTCAGATGCAGCTTTTGGCCAAGCAGTGCTGAGGAATTCATTTGCGTAAGGCTATAGGTCACCTCTCCTCCCTAAGGGCTAAGCATCAGTTGTAATCGCCCATGAAGTATGGAGGAAAGGGGACGGGATATAGGAGTAATTACAAGTTACTCACCATAGTCCCCTTTACTCCATATGACCCCCATCATCCTCCCTAAAATGTAGTTAGTTAGTAGTCTTAAACTGGCCGAAGTGTAAAAGGGGACTGAGGTGAGATGCCGGAGGGCTGAGTCAGTGAAGTGCACACACCCGTGATCACGCATCCGCACGCCTTTACATTTAAAGGGGAATACTTTTTTAAGTGAAAAAAGGTTAAGTTCCCATCCCTAGTGAGCAACGCCCATGAAGTATGGAGGAAAGGGGACTATGGACTAGGAGTACATTAGTCACTATGGTGAGTAACTTGTCATTTTTCAACAATGTGCAATGCCCCAAAATAACAAAAAATAAAAACGCACAAAATACTGCAGTATCTAAATAGCTATCTCCAAAAGGTAGAACTCTCACCTGAAAAGGTCCATAGAGGTGACACACTGTAAACTGTGCTATAAATCTGTCAACGCTTTACAACGTCTACCCAATGAACCTAAACAGATTAAACATACAGCGTTGGACTTTCCCCAGGGAAAACTTATCTTCCTAAGACAAAACATGCACCTGCATGGCGTGCATCCGCACTGGTCGTGCTCCAGCACCAGGGAGGGTTTACTGATGTGAACCTCCATCATGCAACGGGGCATACTTTTTCCAAACACACCAAGCAGTCTCAAGTAGCTAGGCTCTTTTCCACATTTTTTCGTGTTGCAATTTGTGTTTAACTGGGCCAACACTGTCATGGTACTTCTTTAGCAGGACAATTTTCCAGAGGCAATGAAAAAGTGGCATGGTCATTTTCTAGCAGCAGTGTGGCAACGACCACAAGAATCGGCAGTGCATGGCAAGGATAAAACAGGGATTTACATATTCAAGGCATGGAAAATTTGCTACGGTCACTTTCTGGGGCAACGTGAAAACTACAGTACTTATCCTCATTTCTAATATCAGCTCACACTTAATGTAACTTTGCCATGATAAGATAACCTTTGTGTCAGCAAGCAGCCTCTGGGAATGCATTTGATGTTGTGATTTGAGGTGAGCCTGTTTTCACTGCGACCATCCTTGGCCTTGTTTTTCTGTATTTTCACCTGCCTTTGCAGCGCTCCATCGCCGTACGCCTCTCTCTCTCCCTCCCTCCCCTCTCCTACCTTCCCTTCCCTTCCTTCCCCTCCCTTCCCCTTCCTGGCATCCATTTCCTGGTTGCTGCTCCCTCCCTCCTCCTAGTCCGCCCTCCTTACCCGATTGGTGGATTGTGTTGGTGCTTCCAGAGCTTAACGGCCCGTCGAGCTCCCTCCTCGCCACCTTGGCGTTGTGATTTAAGGTGAGCCTGTTTTCACTGCGACCCTCCTTGGCCTTATTTTGCTGTATTTTCACCTGCCTTTGCAGCGCTCCAGCGCTGTATGCCTCTCTCCCTCCCTGCCCTCCCCGGCATCCTTTTCCTGGTTGTTGCTCCCTCCCTCCTCTCAGCCTGCCCTCCTTCCCCGATTGGTGGGCCTGCTGATCTTCACTGACCCTTCCATCGCAGCCCTCTGCCCATGCAGCCCATGCGACTAAGGGCCCAAGGCAAAGGTTGGCTCCTTCAGAGGCGGCTCCATATTGTGTCTGCAGGTGTCAGCATGGCAGGCCAGTGGCCCAGCCGTCAACCATCAGCAACTAAGGAAGGTAGGAGTGGCCCGTGTTAGGTTTAGAACCTCACTCTTACATACTAACCTGTCCCTATAGCAGACTCTCAAACTTAGGTGTGTTTTTCTCCTGTATTTAAAATTGCACTGTGAAAGTATTTAAAATTGCACTGTGAAACCTAGGCCTTTTCCACACTATTCAGAAGTCTCAAACTTAGGTGTGTTTTTCTCCTGTATTTAAAGATGCATTGTGAAAGTGTTTAAAATTGCATTGTGAAAGTGTTTAAAAATTGCATTGTGAAAGTAGTGCCGTGCTGTGACTTGCTTCCTAGTAAAGCATTCATCTAGTGAACCTTTCTACCACTAAGTGCCTGTCGTCTTGTCCATTTGTCTACCTGTCCCATCTCTCTGTCTCGTCTGCTTACACCCTGCCCTGTGTCCTTCCCTAGTGTTCTGCCCTACCCCTTCCCACTCCCCTCCTCCTCTCTCCTCTCCCCACCTACTCTAGTGTGCTATCTGTCTCTCCTATCTTTTCTAACTGCTTCTCTATCGACTATCCTGCTCTCCTCACTAAAACTGGTGGGAAGAAGTGTAAAAAGGACATCCTGGTCTCCAACCCAGGCCTCCCTATCACTGATATCTGTACCAGTCCCTCCTCCAGGCAAACTTTCACTGACATCCTCTTTGTCGTCCCCTCACCAGACCGATGGACTCTACATTCCTGCCTCTGTCATTCCTACGCAGGCCTACTTCTCTTTCAAATGCCTCGTCTACAGGCTCTCTCTCTCTCCTGGCCACTCCCTTACTGTGGTTGCCATCTATCGGCCACCTGGTCAGATCTCCTCCTTCCTCTCTGACTGGGCAGACCTCGCCTCTTCCCTCCTGGTCTCGACCACTGAACTTCTCCTTCTAGGAGACTTCAACATCCGCCTGGATGCGTCCTGTCCTTCCATTGGACTCTTTCTTGCCCTTTGCGACTCTCTCTCTCGCTCTCTATTCTCCCCTTTGGCCCGACTCACTCTGCAGGGCACACTAAGGATGTTCTGATCTCTTCAGACCTTCCCCTTTCGATCCCTCTCACCACTCCTCTCTCCTGGAGTGATCAATTTCTCCTCTCCTCCCATCTCACCCTCTCCGCCCCTCAGGCCAGGCCAACCATAGCACTGCCACCTACCTTCTCGGTTATCCGACCCATGAAGTGTGTGTCAGTTGAGGCTTTTGCTGCCAATTCCCCCCCCCCCCTTGGCGGACTCACACCCTGACATAGCACTTTCCATGCTCCACTCTGCTATATCTGATACTCTTGATGTTCTTGTCCCCGTCATGAGGATCTGCTTAAAACCCAAATCCAATTGCGACTCTTGGTACGGCTCAGACCTCTTCACCCTTAAACGTAAGTGCAAGGTGGCTGAGAGGAAATGGCGCACTTCCGGTACATCCTATGACAAACTGGCCTGCCGCCTGCTCCAAAGGCAATACCAACTCTCTGTCTGCACCAAGAAGAAAGCCCACACCCAAGCCAGCGTCTCCGCTGCATCTAACAATTCGGCCGAACTCTTTAAAATCTGCAAGTTTCTGGCCAATCCTGCTGCAGTCTCTACCTCTCCTGTGCCCTCCCAGGCCCTATGCACGGCCCTGCCTTTTCATTTCATCTCTAAAATTCAGGACATCCTGTCCTCTCTCTCTCTCTTCCTCTTCCTCTCCCCCATCTCCCCCACCTCCCTCTACTCCCTGCTCCTCCTCTGGCCCTTCTTCAGCCACCTCTCCTTCTCTGCCTTTCCCCTGTTCTCCTCGGATGAGATTTCTAGACAAGCCGATTTATGAAAGTCTTGTCAAAACAGGTTCACCCCTGTTCCTCCAAAACCATCAAGGACCACATTAACAACCTGGCTCTTGCTCTGGCTGATTTATGCAACCACTCCTTCGCCACTGGAGTCTTCCCATCACCCCTGAAGCACTCCCTTGTGCACCCCCTGCTTAAATAAACTTTCTGCTGATCCTTCCTGTCCGTTTAATTATCGTCCAATCTCCATCACTCCTTTCCTTGGCAAACTACTGGAAAAGCTGGCCATCTCCCAGCTTAATCTTCTCAGAGAATCTGTTGGTTGTCTCCATGACCATCAGTCTGGCTTCAGAGCTGCCAGAAGCACGGAAACTGCTCTCCGGAATGTCCGTGAACACCTGCTCTCCAACCTTGATTCCAACACCCCCTGTGTCCTCATCTTACTTGATCTGTCTTCCTTGGCTGAACTCCTTCTCCGATCGACCCTCCCAGGTCCAACTTGGGTCCTTCCTCTCCTCTATCTCTACCTGTGGTGTTCCCCAGGGGTCAAACCTCTCACCCTGGCTGTTCAACCAATACCTGGCACTTCTTGCCGACCGCATTGCCGCTCTCTGACCCAACTTTCAGTGCAATTGCGGATGACATTCAACTCATTTTCAGGCTCCCCTCCACCACCTCTTCTTCTCTCATCTCGGACTATCCGCCATCCAGGAGTGGTATGCCACCAATGATCTCTTCCTTAATGCCAGTAAGACTGAGATTCTCCTCATGGGCACACCTGCTCCCTCCTTTCCTGTCACTCTCTGGCCGGCTTCCCTTGACCCTCTTCCTGCTCCCACCTGTGAGGCTAAAAACCTCGGGATTATCTTTGACTCCACACTTTCCTTCTCTCCTCACATCTCCAACGTCTCTAAAAAGTCACACTACCAGCTGCACCTCCTTAGAGGTATTCTTCCTTTCCTCTCCTTCCCCCAGAAGCTCACTGTCTCCAGAGCTCTGGTTCTCTGTAGGCTGGTCTACTGCAACAGCCTCTTCCTAATCTGCCTGCCTCTACTCTCCGCCCTCTGCAACTCATCCAAAACAGGACTGCAAGACTTGCCCTTGGCCTCAAGCCCAGGGATCATATCTCTCCAGGACTGAAATCTCTGCGCTGGCTCCCAATGGAGGCGAGGATTAAGTTCAAAACCCTCTGCATTGTCCACAAGGCCTTCTGGGGCCTGGGACCTCAATACTTTCAAATCTCTCTTCCTAAATATCTTCCTTCTCGAGCTCTTTGCTCATCCGCCTCCAACTGCCTCAGGTTCAGTCGCTTCTCCAAGCAGCGAGTTGGTGGTAGATCTCTTTGTTCTGCTGGGGCCTCCCTCTGGAACAGCCTCCCTTCCTCTCTGAAACTTGAGGAGAATAACCTCTGGTTCCGGAAGCACCTCAAGACCTTCCTCTTTGCTTCTGCTTTCTCTACTCCTCTCCCCTGCTGATCTCCTGGATGAATCTGAAACTGCACTGGTTACCTGGCTACCCTCTAATCTCGGGCCCAGGACCCCTCCCCGCCAGTTGCACACCTGCACTGCCCACCTGGCAACCCTTGCAATCAGGGACTGTTCCTGTATCCCTACAGCACTTACTAGCACTTGACCCCTGTGGTCTGCACTTACCCTTGCACTTGCCAGCAGCTGGATGCCCTTTTATTTATTGTCTTATTTATTTCACTGTTATCCTATGTACTGCACTGCCCCCTCCCCTTTCCCCCAGCACTTTTCCCCTCCACTGCACTTGCGCGATCTCAATGTCACCTGGCCTAGTAGGATCGTTGTCTGTCTTCCCTACACTTTTGTATAGGCCCGTTATAAATGCCATATCATATTCTTCTGCCCCTACCCCATCACTGATAGACTTAAAGAGAAATTAACAGCAACTGTCCATTCCCTCTGCAGTGTAGTGCTAGACACAAACTGCACTACCTATGCACAAGCTTTGTGAGATCAGATGATGCTTTGCTGTGTTCTGCAGGCAACAACATCATAGCAGTGATTGTGAAGTGGTTCGAATGCTTGCCTCCGAACAAGTGAGCAGCAATGCGAGCATTCAGTGGGCCTCATTACACGGTAGGCGGTGAGCCATGGGGCTCTATGGGAATGGGGAAGGCGCTAATTACGGCACCGCAATTTTGCGGTGCCGTAATTAGCTCCGAGGTCCCTTTGCGGGTTGGATTTTAAATAGGGTTGCAAATAGCAAGCGTTAAATCCCCCAACCCGCAAAGGGACCTCGTAGTAAGGCGGTAAGGATTTTACCGGTACCGGTAAATCCTTACCGCCATCCGGGTAATGAGGCCCAGTGCCTTTTTGAACTGGCCTTTTTTTAAATTTTGTTTTGTTACTTTTGTTTTCCCATCTACAAACAGTGCAAAACACAGATAATATGGTGCAGAAACGTATGAACACTTGGCACAGCGAGGAGCCTTACAGCTGGTTAGCCGAAGTGATCTGCTAGGTGCCCAACTACATTGGATAACAAAGAAGTCCCTCCTTGGAGGTGTACCCAGCCTCAAACCTCCATGACAACCAAAGCCAGTTTTTTAAACAAACAAATTACAAATAATTACAGGCACTGGCCCTCATTACGACCCTGGCGGAAATCGTGGTGCAAAATGAACCATGGAGCACGGCGGAAAGCTGCCGATAGCGCCATGGGGGTTGGCGGATTTTCCGCCCCATTCCGACCTTGGCGGGGCGGTAAATCCCCATTCCCCATTTTACCCTTCCCCATTCCCATTTTTGCCCCATAGGGTATAATGGGAGTGGGGAAGGCGTTAATTACGCCACCGTAAAATACGGTGGCGTAATTAACAACAAGGTCCCGTAGCGCCATGGATTTCTCCGCCCGGAAAAACCAGGCGGAAAACGCTCCATGGCGCTACGGGAACTCGTAGTAGGGCGGACGGGTCCGCCGCGAATACCGCTGGCGTAAACCCACTCCGCCAGGGTCGTAATGAGGCCCACTGTATTTTTTTTTAATCTAGGAGCAATTAAGTCTTGATATTGCTACACTGAAATTAATTGTCTTTTCTTACCTTTCACTACACATCCCATAATGCATTGAACAAGGTAACAATAACCTGAAACCTGACTGCTACAAATATGCATTCAAAATTAACCATCTGGGCTGTGCTTAGCCTACTCCCCCCCCACAGCTCTCTGTCAAGCACCATTGCGATATTGATGGTCAGTTCCGTTTCAGGATGTGATGTCTTTATCGCATGGTGGTCCAATACCATCTGGGGGTATGCAGTGATAAAATCGCGACAAAAATATCGCCTGTAAAAGAAAATCGGGGCAAAAATGCAGTGGTTTGACCCGTTAAAGCTGTACCCCATTACACCATTTAAGGGGAGCGGGGGTTGCGGGAGTATCCCCCGGTCCTCTTAAATGGTATAATGGGTCTGAGAGTTGCGGGGGTGTCCCCCGCATCCTTTACATGGATTGCGGCATCAAAACCACAGCATTTTGCAGCATTTTTGCAGCGATATTTTGTGTTCACTGCCATTTTTGCCGTGATTTTAACACATGGAACCCATCTGGGGTACCTACCTGATATGGAGTCATGTGTTAACCTCCTCTTGTTTCTTGAGGTCTTGTGCCCTTTGGCCTTTTGTCTCTTGCAAACGTGTGGATTTGCACCTTTCCATTGTAGAAATATCTCCATGAAATATCCTCGGAATGCAAAGGCAGTTGAGCCGCCTTATTACAGAAGTAAGCTAATGGCCGTTTCTGCATAGCAACTTGTATGGACGAGAGAGCCATGGTACCAACTACATTACAAAGTGGTTCCAGCAAAACCTCCCAACACAATCATTCTGTGGGAGCAGCTCTCACACGTCCTGCATGATAACCGTGTCCATGGACCAATGTAACTGCACAGTCATGCTATTGTGCTCTAAGCAAGGTCAGGCCAGGTTCATATTTCTATATATTTATTTTTTTAAAGAGCTTGTTGATTATAGCGCTGCATATGGTGGGTTATGTCCCTAATATGACTCAAATACAATCATCTGCAGTGCAGGGTGGTGCCCCTATTTCAGTGATCAAGTAAATGCTATTAAAAACCTATTCTATGTCAAGACCAGAGGCGAGCATTACAGTGTGTTAAAGACCTTTTATTTCAAACCGGTCGCATCAGTGGCGGACGTAGTGGTGCAGAGCTTTGAACAAGCATAATGATCGCCTCCAGTCTTGACATAGAATGAAGATTACCTAGGCTTACAGCGCTGGGAATCTTGATTCTATTAAAGACACAAAGGCGAGCATTACTTTCCCGCCCAGCGCATGCAGTGTATTTGTGGTATTATTCCAACGCTGTGCTTTCTTCAGCTGCGAAACAGGGCAGTGCATTCTCCCTCCCTAATGGTGTTCTTTCCGATTTAAGAGGAGATCACCAGAAGAATGGTTGAGAGAGGCCAAGAACAAGAGATCGATTTGCAAGCCGGGTGCGTGGGGGAAAGGATCTTGTTCCGTTGTGGAGTTGGAGCCCAAGCCGTTCGATCAGGATTCATATTGTGTTTCGAGTTTGTTTGCAATGGTGATATGCGTCGATCAGTTCAGAGCATCCAAAGAAGAGGAGGAGTTATGGACAGGAAGTAGCTAGAAAGAGAGCTACAGGGCAGGAAGTGAGAAGGACTACAGAAAAGATTAAAGAGTAAAGTTTGGGAAATGTCGTTTTCAAAAAAAAAAGATGGAAATGTTTGTTTATTTTTCTGTTTAAGTTGAAACTGCTGAAGAGTAGAATTAAAGAAGTGAAGCATAATGCTTGCCTCCATGTCTTTAATAAACTCAAGGCTCCCAGCGCAGCACATTTCTTTGTGCTTCGAATAATGTGCAATTTCAGCTTGTCTTTACACACATGTGTACTGTGGTATAAGAGAGTTGTACATAGTGAAATGTTCTGGGGGTTTCAACAAGGGGCTTGAATATTAAAAAGAACGTATACATAATGCTATGCAAAATGGCCAGTCCAGATTAAGATACTTGGGGCCTCATTCCGAGGTTGGCGGTAATGGGTTAACCAGGCGCCCTGAGTGGGAGCTGCTAAAGGACCAGGGAGCTAACAACGGGCCCGTTATTAACGTTGTTAGCTCCCTCCCCATTCCCATTGAGTCCTATGGGGGCTCGAATGAGAATGGGGATGGGTTCCCTGAATGGGGAAATACCGGGTCCTCCATGGTTGGAATGACCCTGTAATTCCCCATTCAGGGAACCCGGACCCGGTATGCGGTAAGGGGGTAGCCATGGTGCTACCTCCAACCTAGGAATGACCCCCTTGGACTCTTATGAAATATAAATGTTTCTGTGTATGTTTATGTCGGCCATTGAAATAATGTGTGTTGGGACGCATTTTGTGTTGAGTTGCTGTTGTTTGTTTTGTATGTATGTTGAGCATGTTACCCTATACCGGCACCATCTTTTGACCCTGACGAAGGAAGCCTTATACAGTGGGCATAGCCGAAACTAGTTGGTCTTCTACGCTGCTTCATTTCAACACAGCATCAAAGTTTGAACGTCACAAGGACTGGATTGGTATAGGCCCTATTGTTGAGAACTGATCTATAGTTTGTTGCTTTGTATTGCTGTATTGGTTTTTTTTTTTAAGGTTTTTTCCTAAGTGTGTTTCCTGTATTTGTTGGTGGTTTCTTTGTTTCTTTGATCCTTCACCCATTGGTGTCATGAATTATATGAGGTCATTGTTTGTATTCATGTGCTATATTAACATTTGATAGCTTCTTACTTACATTGAGCGTCGGACAGTCTGTGCCCCACAGTGGCATCGTTTGATATACATAGTGATTCAGTCAGTCCAGTCTGAGAGATATTCATACTCATGACCGTGATATTATTTGGATATATGGTTGTCTCTACCCGGAGTATCGCTTCTTATTGTTACCTATTACTGACCCTGGATACTAGGTGTAAAGAGGGTTTCTCCTATGCATTGTGTACCAATCTACCAGCACATACAGTGTGAGACTTTTAGAGACTGTACTTTAAGGTACAGTGTAGAGGACCCTCGTACTGTGCGCAACATGAATACATGTTTGTCCTCCAGCTATGCCTTGTCATTCTATGTTGCTAACCTTAGAAGCAAACCATGCCCTCTCCCTCCACAAGCCAAACTCATTCTGATAAGCGATGCCTTCCTCCTGCAATTGCGACCAGAGAGTGCATATTGTAGATAGAACTGTAGTTATGCAGACGTTATGGCACAATGGGGGAGGCGGGGCACAGTCTGCACCATACTCTACTCCATGGCAGAGCCCGGGGAGGGGCTGAGATGGTGGCTGCTCCCCTGGGCCCTGTAATAGCCCATGTGCGCCCCCGCCTGACACTCAGTGGGCAGCCTGTTTGTTTTTAAAATGTTCGGCTCACCTCCAGATTCATGGCCGAGAGGCGATTGAGTGAAATATGCGGCTCCCTTTTTGGACAGTGGTTGCTTGGAAACC
This sequence comes from Ambystoma mexicanum, assembly GCF_040938575.1. Classification (NCBI taxonomy): domain Eukaryota; kingdom Metazoa; phylum Chordata; class Amphibia; order Caudata; family Ambystomatidae; genus Ambystoma; species Ambystoma mexicanum. The sequence goes on along the minus strand of NC_090938.1, from coordinate 684,273,742 downwards.
GCCCTCTCAGCCCAGCACGTGTTCCCCCGCAATACTGTGGCGTAGCAAAATCCTGAAACTCCAGACCGAGAGGGAAGTGAAGGCAAGATCGTTGCATGTAAGGTACTTGTTTTGGTTTTGTTCTTAATGTGTTTGTATGCATGCGCGGTTGTGTTTTCTATTATTTGCGTGCGTGCAAGAGAGTATGATTGAGCATATATGCCTGCAAGTGATAGTCTGCGTGAGTGTGATGAGTGAGTGAGTGAGTGAGTGAGTGTAACAATGCGGGCATATGAATAGCTGCCATCTCACTGGCCTGACACTGAATAAAATCTCAAACATGGCAGCAAAGAAGTTAGGAAACGTGCGACAGAGCGCAGTGCGAAACTGTGACGTCATCCCTTATGTGACGTCTGCTCCCCGTGCCTCTGCTTCCTCTCCCTCTCTTCTCCCGGCCCTCCCACCCCCTACACCCCTGATAGGCTAACCTCCACCGTGCCTGAGCGTTTTGTTGCACCAGCTACTGAGTGCCTCTTTAGCTTCCCGGCACCTCAGGTGAGCTTGGTGGTACACAGACCCTCCCAGGCCTTGCATTTTCTTATTTGGTTTGACCGTTGAGGGCCCCAGGCCGTGCCTGCAGCCCAGTTTGCTCACCTTGCCTCTGCTTCCTCTCGCTCCCTCCTCCCGCATCCCAGCCCTCCCACCTCCCCTGACTGGTCAGCCCACCTGGTCATAAGTGACCATTCCAGGGCAGCCTTCTACCCGTGCAGGCCCTGCGGCTAAGTGGCCCAAGACAAATGGTGGCTCCAACAGAGGCGGCTGCACATCATGTCTGCAGGTGTCAGCAGGGGAAGCCAGCCGTCAACCAGCAGCAACTAGTACAGTAAGAGGGACCAGGGTGGGGAGTTCAGCAGCTTCTCAACCCTGGAATCCCAGACACTCAGTAAACATACCTACGCCTGTACAATACTGTGATTACTATCCTCTGCCACCCTCCCCCAATGTACAGGATTCTCAAATCTAGCCATGTTTAGTCTTGTACTCAATTCTAACTGTATTTAGTCTTGTACTCATCTCACACTTCTAGGGGTAGGCAACTCTCCCACTATACAGGATTCACAAATCTAGCTGTGTCTAGTCTTGTACTTAAATCTAACTGTATTTAGTCTTGTACTCATCCTACACTGTTAGGGGTAGGCCTCTCTTCAACTATACAGGATTCTCAAATCTAGCTGTGTTTAGTCTTGCACTCAAATTCTGTTTAGACTAACTTGACACACATCTTGAGGGGACCATACCGTGATAGTATTGCATCTACCTGCCACCAATACCTTGCAGAACAACATAGATAGCAACCTCAACTGAGTCCTAGACTACCCGACAACCGTACGCCCAGTACCCCCCAACTCCCCCAGACAGTGCACCTGTAGGATACACACCCAACCCACCGACGGAAGAACAGACAATACCCAAAAGCACCAAGTTTACCAACACTAGCGGAAACACCAGTACTGCCCTAGCTCAAGACATTACAGTCAACCACTTGACCCCGTTATCTGTGCACTGAGTACCAAAATGCCCTGCAACAGGAATGGGCACTGAGAAAGAGCACAAGATCATGCCACAATGGACATGGATACACAAATCCAGCTGACCCCAGCAGTAACAGCCGCAAATGCAGGAAACACCCCGCCAAAAATCAATATGATCAGAACAAACTTCGAAAGAGAAAAATCCTTATATCTCACACCCACCATACCTCGCGATAACCCCAGAACATGGATACCCCAACGATACCGAGACTTTGAGCCAAGCAAAGAATCGCCACAGACAGCCAGAAAAATGACGGGAACACCCAAGAAGAGGGTGGGAAGACTCCAACCACACCACTCCATACATCAGAAGAACAGAAGGCCACCACCAACACCCATGTCACACCTGACAAAACGACGAAGTACTAGTAACCAACAACCCAAGCATTAACCTAATGGACTGATTCAATGAAGAAGACTTTGCTGATCTTCAACCAATTGGCATGAGTAGGGAAGCACCGCTATTGAACAGCCAAGCTTTCAACCTAGCAGACCACTTCAATGAAGATGCAGCCTTCGCTGATCCTCATCCTCATCCAATCAACGTCAACACAGATGCACTGCGTCCGAACAACTGCAAACCAAAACAAGGCACTAATAAGCAAATCCACACCAAAAAGATCCACTGCAATTTAATCAATGCAAGGTCAATGTCCAAACAAGCCACCGAAATATATGATCTCCTCTGCGACGGAGGTATCGACATCCTATTTGTAATTGAAACATGGGTAGACGACAACTACAAGATCACCCTCAACAACTGCCTGGTGGAAAACTTTAAATGCCTCCAAGCACACAGAAAAAACAAAAGAGGGGGGGTCTGGAAATCATCCACGAGGAACACGTGGCTATCAAATTGGAAGACCCACTAAACATCGATAAATGCGAATCCTTAATCCTACGCCTATCAGTAAACGCCCAAACTAACCTGAAATTCATACTGATATACAGACCACGAACCCACGATGCAACCTTCGTAGACGCCTTCACGGAAGCAATCGCCATCCTAGCCATCAATCATAACCACTTAATCGTCCTCAGAGATTTCAACATCTGGTTCTATGAAGAAACCACAACCACACAAACATCTCTCACCAGCCAAGTAGCACCAATGAATCTACAACAACTAGTCAAAGGAGCAAACCACTCGGCAGGGCTTACACTTGACGCAATCTTAGCAAACAAAGAACTTGTTAAGACAGCACCCCCAATTCAAATACTCTGGAGCGACCACCTCATCATTCCCTTCGTAATCACAATGACCACTCCAGTAAACAAGCAACAAGACAAACCACTGACCACCATGAAAAGAAACTGGAGAACCATCAAAAACTCCACCCTAACTGAACTCCTGGAGCTCAGCAAACCACCCCCAACATTTATGGAAGAAGCATACCTGGACAAAAAAGTAGCCTTGCTCCACACCTCAACAACCATCGACAACATCACCAGAGAAAAACCTTTCACTCCTTCTCATAAAAGAGCAATGGCAAAATGGTTCACCCCACTACACAGCACCATGAAAAGGAAAAACCGAAGACTAGAACTAGATTGGAGAACTAAAAATGACACTGCAAATAAGCTAAAATTCCTGCAACATAACCGAGCATACAAAAAGGAAATACAGAAAGAGTAGAGGAAACACTACGACAACCGAATATTCAAAGCACCAAACACTTAAAAAGAAATCTTCAAAATCATAAATGAAATAAAAAATCCACTGGTCTGCAACAATACACCAATTCCTTCGATGAAACTATGCAATGACCTAGCAGACCCCTTCAAAAAAAAAATCCTCAGCATCCAACAGACTATACAAAGCAGACCACCCGATCCTGCTACAAACCCCACCTATCCTCAAGTGGAACATCCAAACAAACTACGTAGCTTTCCGGAAATATCAGTGGAAACTTTCGCCAAACTGGTAAATAAAAGCAACAACTCAGGTTCGCCTGAGGACCCCTGGCCCCGGACATATACAAATCAATTCTTAGACAAGGAACTCCCATGGAATATCACAAGAACGTCCTCAACCTTTCAATCATGACAGGGAAAGTGCCACAATACTTCAAATCAGCGTACATCAGGCCACTACTCAAAGATACAGCGGGAACCGTAGAGGACCTCTCCAACTACAGACCCATCTCTAACATCGCGTACACAGCCAAATTGCTTGAAACATACATAAACAAAACAACCTAAGAATTCATAGAAGAACACTGCCTACTAGACCAGTCACAAGTTGGTTTCAGACCAATGAGAGAAACGGAATCAGCTCTCCTTTCAATATGGGACGTCCTTAAAACGAATGCAGATTCGGACAACAGTAGTGCCTTGATAATTCTACACCTAGCCGCAGCTTTCGACACAGTTAATCACGGCATCCTCATAACGAGATTAGAAGGACTGGGAATAACAGACACTGCCCTACTGTGTATCAAATCCTTCTTAACAAACAGAACGGAAACTATGTGGATGAAACCTTTCAAATCCAACCCGGGAGACTCCACCTGTGGAGTACCACAAAGATCATCCTTCTCCTCGCTATTATTCAACATCTACCTATTTCTACTAATAAAAATCATCAAAATTCACGGCTTCACCTGCTACAACTACGCCGATGACACACAAATAATCTTCAAAATACAAGACACTCAAGAAAAAAACTCAACGCTAGAGAACTGCCTTTGTGATGTATTCAACTGGATGAACTCTAACTACCTCAAAATCAACCCAGGCAAAGTAGAAATAATGATCGTCACAAAAAACGGAGGAGACAACCACTTCATCCCTTGGCCAAGGGAACTCGGTACAACCCCAGCACCATCACCGATTGTAAAAAACCTGGGGGTCCTGATGGACATCAATCTTGCCTTAGAGCCACAAGTAAACGCTATACTCAAGAAATGCTTCTTTCTCCTGCGAGCGGCAAAAAGGATCCTACCATTCCTATCATTTGCCAACAAAACAACCACCATCATAGCTGTCGTCATGTCCAGAGTAGACTACGCCAATAGCCTATACTTGGGTATGCCTGAATGACTTCTAAAAAAAACTACAACACATACAAAATGCGGCAGCCAGACTGCTTCTCAAACTACCCCGAAGAGAACACATCACACCTGCACTAAAAACACTACATTGGCTACCAATAAAACAACTAATAAAATTCAAAACAATGTGCATTGCGCACAGAGCAATACACAAACAAGGCGCTGAGTTCCTGAGAGACAAATTACATCTACATCAACCAACAAGAACGCTCAGATCAAGCAACGACATCCGCCTGGAACCGAACCCCTACAGTAAACGAAAACTCAGAGGATCTTCTTTCTCTCACCAGGCGGCAAAAACCTGGAACAACCTACCTAAGAACATACGCAACACCAGAAACCACCTACTATTAAGGAAACTGCTCAAATCCTGGCTCTTCACTTCTACTAAAACAACAATGAATGAAGACACAGATCCAGCCTCCCACTAAGCCATCGACTGAAAAAGATTAGAAGGAAGACACTCCATTACACACCAAAATACTAACCGAGAGATAGCCATGATAGGTCACTAAAGACCGAACAAATAACCAGACAAATACCGAAGTTCTAGGATGACTCATCAATCGAACCCTGACCCAAAACCACACCTTAGCCGCAACAGACCCATGCCACGATAGATAGCAAGGGAATAGGGAACACCCAACCCTCTGCTCCGACACCAGGAGGAGAGAAATAGACATACCCAATCACAGACAAAGCTCATTAGGATACAGCTGGGAGCGCGCCGCGCCATCACACACAAGCAACCAACTAAACAATAGAATTTAAGGAAGACGCTCCATGACATACCAAACGACTAAGAAGATGTATTGGAACCAGGATACAGACCCAACTAACCCAACTTTCAAATCTCTGCATACCCAAACCACTGAAAACCTCACACAACCATCTCTCGCCCAGCAAACCACACGCACTTTACCGCACTGCATCAACACCAAACAAACAATACATGAACAGCACCTACAGCATACTAGGTCTCGCACGGTCCGATACTCGCACCAAAAGCTCAGCGCACGGTGTATACCAAACTGAAGCTGCAAACAGCAAACCACTTCACCCACTCTCCTACTCCCCCTCCACCCGACTAACCGTACCCGCCCTGCTTTTTGTTTACAGATCCGCCAGAGCACCTGGGAACCAACTCCGTCGATGACGGTGCGCTATTTAAATACCTTTAACATTAACATTATTAGTAGAATGACTGCGACTGTTTATAGCCAAAGCAAGTTTTTCTTCAGTTTGCAAGTGAATTGCGAACAATCCCTGGCATTTGCAAATTCAAGCTCCTCAGAATAAATCCTCTGGCATGGAAGCCTGTCAGCTCAGGAATTAATCTTGTTTTGGGTTTTCCTCACATCTGCTTGTCAGCAAAAAGAATGAAACAAACAAGCTATGTAAGTAAGTGTTATGGGTACCATGTTCAAAGCGTTATTGTGGGGCCCAGTAAAAGCTCACCTTTGAAAATAATGCCAAAAACGTTAACGGTAAAGCAAATTGTTGACAATTTAATTGACTAAGTCTAGAAGTATTTGCTCTTTTATTACATTTTAAATAATGTTAAAGGTATTTGTACCGCACACAATCATCATGGGAGTGGTCCCCAGGCGCTCTGGCGGATCTGAAAAACAGGGACTGGGGGGTTAGTAGGTTGTAGTAGGAATAGGACAGTGAGAGTTGTGATGTCCTATTGGCAGCTTCAGTGCGGTTTGCACCGTTCGCTGAGCTCGAGTGCGATTTTTGGTCAGTGCAATTCCCATGTACTTTTGTGTCTGGTTATGTGTTGTTTGTCTGTTGTTGCCACATGGTGAATTACGTGTGGATTGCTGTGCAGTGAAGTGGTCATTTGGGTTTCTGTATGAGAAGTGTATGCGGAAAGTAGAGATATTAGAGTTGGGTTAATTCTATCTAGATGCGACTCATGCCAAACCACACAGTTCTATTCAGACATGATGCATGCTAAACTACACAGTTCTATTTAGATGTGACGCATGCTAAACTACACAGTTCTATCTAGATGTGACTCAGGCCAAACCACACAGTTCTATCCAGACCTGATGCGTGCTAAACTGCACAGTTCTATCCAGACCTGATGTATGCTAAACTACACAGTTCTATCTAGATGTGGCTCATGCCAAACCACACAGTTCTATCCAGATGTGACGCAAGCCAAACTACACAGTTCTATCTAGATGTGACGCACGCCAAACCACAGTTCTATCCAAACGTGGCGCATGCTAAACTACACAGTTCTATCCAGATATGATGCATGCCAAACCACACAGTTCTATCCAAACGTGACGCATGCTAAACTACATAGTTCTAGCCAGACGTGAAGCATTGTAAACTACACAGTTCTATCCAGACGTGACACATGCTAAATTACACAGTTCTATCTAGATGCAATGCATGCCAAACCACAGTTCTATCCAGATGTGACGCAGGTCAAACTACACAGTTCTATCGGGATGTGACGCATGCTGAACTACACAGTTCTATCTAGATGTGACGCAAGCCAGACTACACAGTTCTATCTAGTTTTGACGCATGATATACTACACAGTTCTATCCAGACGTGGTGCATGCTGAACTACACAGTTCTCTCTAGATGTGACGCACGCCAAACCACACAGTTCTATCCAAACATGACGCATGCTAAACTACACAGTTCTATCCAGATATGATGCACGTCAAACCACACAGTTCTATCCAAACGTGAGACACGGCAAACCACACAGTTGTATCCAAACGTGACGCATGCTAAACTACACAGTTGTATCTAGATGTGACGCATGCCAAACATCACAATTATGACTAGACGTCATGTAAGGCTAATCTTGCAGTTCTATTACATATCTGTCTAGGAGTGGCAAATGGTTATCTGGGAAAGGTGGGGCAATTAAAAGCTTATCCCAGACAAGTATAAACATGATAGTACAACTGCGGGATATGACCATCATACTGTGGGTTAATTTAGAAATATGTGGTCTGAGGGGTGGGTCAGAGACCGGCATATTGATAGTGATGTTTAATATGTCAACAAATGCCCACATAGAGACATCAGAATGCACAGATTCTTTTTTTTAAAGTAAACAATGAAAATGGCCACCATGGAACAGAGCGAAGGGAAAACACGTAGTCCCTTCTCCCTTTGTATGGCGGCCAGTCACAGATCAGGAACGATCAGCGATGCACGCAGCGCAAGGGAACGGTTACCAGCTTTGTGGGGCTGGTAACGACCCGGCGAGGGCCAATCAGATCGATTGTAACAATCTGATTGCCCCTCTCCGGGTACTAATATTGCAAAGAGGTAGACCCAAGTGAACTGTGCTCCTAGTTCTGATTTGAATGCCTTTGTCCTCACTCTGTGTGGTGGGTGGGTTCACAGCACAATGTGCCTTTCTTTGGTGGCAGGCCGGGCTATGCAAATTACCCAAATATGCACATTATTACAGGATGTACCATGAAGAGGGTGTGGGCAATCCACGAGTGACTGTTAAGCCTACTGTCAAAAGTTGACTTCTTTGAATGCATGTGTGGGTGCACGCGGGTGTGTCTGGACATGCTAGTTTTGCTGGAGTGGTGCGTGGACCCTCACCGGCAGGATGATGAATGTGTTTTTGATCATTGGCATATGTTGTTGGAGAACTATTATGAAAGCGTTTTACAGTGGCAATGCATTTGGGCAAAGCTAGGATTAACAATGGTTTAGTGGCATCATGAACGTATACTTTACAGTGGCAGGCCTGTATACACTGTGGGCACCACTATGAAAATGTTCTACATTGACACTAATGGGATATATTTTTGACACTATCATGAAAATGCTGTAGAATGCTTTTGTGTATTGTTGGTGGTGACCTAGAATGCCTCTATTGGATATTTCATAAGGACCCCTCAAATCAATTGTAAATAATATTTTGTTTTACTGAGTTATTCTAATAAAAATGTGCTGGTAAAATGCACCTTTTCAACACATTATTGAAAACAAAATTCTCTGGAGGAAACTCCCCAGTTCCGCTGTAGACGGTCTAGAACTCCCTCACTAAACTCGGATGCTCGCACTTATTCAGGTGATCATTAGTATATCTCCAAGTAGCCATTGACCTTAAATCCATTATACTGGAGGTGTCCACCCAGGATCCCCGGCACCAAAGGCTGCCTCTGCCACTGACTCTACTCTTAGTTGTGGCAGCTGCTTGTCCAGTCTTTAGCGTGCCAAATCTTGGACCGCAATTGTCATCAGCCCTAGCCGGTATAATCAAGGGCGAGGACAATGGGAGTTGCAATTAAAAAATTTGAATGGAAATGTCATCAGGGCATCCACAAGAAATGTATTTATCTTCTCCTAATTTGCTGGGTGCGATCCCTATGAACCTTGCCACAGATTAAGAAGCAAGAATGACTTCTTGTCCGGCACAACCAAGTTGACTTTTGCATACCATTCTTAATACTGTTCAATATGCAACCAAAGTGAACAGAATTCACACCATCTCACCCGAAGAATGTTTACAGATGTTAACATTGGCCTGCTCGTCTTCCCAGTTGACAACACACAATAGATGATGGGGCACCTGTGTTCATCTTCCTTGGAACCATGTGGCAGGGGCAAGAGATCTGTGGTACAACAGGAAGCAACCAGGACATGGGGCTGCACGGAAGGGCGCTGTTTTGCTGTGGCGGCTGGCCTGACTGCTGGTTCCTCCTAAAGGCATTTTGGACTTACTCTGGTATTGCTACAAGCTCCTTTGTGAAGCTCTGCCAATTTTTACGGACACAGTATTTAAAGTAGTGCCTGCGCGCATCTGGCGCGCGCGCAACCGGAAATGTGCACTGTTTTGCTGTGACAATCAGAATTATGGCATTGGGCTGAGGTGATGAAGGGAAGCTGTCATGGGGTGCTGTTATGGGTGTCATGGAAGGAGCAACAGTGAAGTCGGTAGGAAGGGAGGGTGCTGTGGAGAGGATGACATAAGGTCATTGGAATGATTGGTAAACATGTTGAGGGGACGGTATTACAACAAGCACTCGCAGTGACATTTGAGGGATGAGGGGTGAAAATCAAGGAATGCTGGGGCACACCTCATGGGCTGTTCATGCTGGGGCTTATCATTATATGCATCAAATTGGACAAAGGAAGCCCATGAAGTGTGATTGGTTGACAGAGCCTATAGCTACAATAAAAGCAGACTTAAATGATACAATGCCTCGTTCTGATTTTCTACGTTCTAGGAAGAGGACGGTGACTCTGAGCACGTGGAATACTGCTAGGCATATTGATTGTAGAAGAAGACCGGCAAGAACTGTGAGAAGAATCTAAAGGAGGCCTTATACCCAGAACACCACTGGAAGATTACCTTGAGAGACCTCATTTTGGTTTTCCGTTATCCTTACAACTTGAGGCTAATATTTACCTCAATAAACCTCTGTTATTTTGGAAGCAATTTCTGTGTCTGCCTCTCTTATCGCCCACAAACCTTCATAAGGGAAAGGGCTTTAATGGGAAGAACACAACACTGTACCCACATACAACATCATACCCTGCCAATGTACAATAGAAAATGAATGACTATGACGGATGGCCAGCTGCAAGGGTGTGAATACCTAGCCTTTTTATTTAATTTTTTGTTACATGATGTAGGTAATTCTGTTTCTTAAAGGGAAGTCTGTTAATCCGACCCCTTTTAACATTGAACCATTGACCACTGGCACAAAGATGAAGGATAGCTACCAGCATTGCGACCACCTGCTTCACTTTATACCAGATGTCTGTGCCTGTCCAGCTCCTGAGATCAAAGGGGCCCATCGCCATGCTGCCATTTGAAGGGTAGGTAACCCAATGTGCTGTTACTGACATCTAGTCAGTGCTTTGGCTGCTCATCCACATGTCTGTTGTGAGTGGAAGTTTCCTTCCCCGGATCTGTCTAAAGTCTCTCCCACCACAAGCACTACTGCATCAGAGAACTCAGGTAGAACTTTCAATGCAAAGTAATTCTGGCTGGACATTTTTTCCAGAACGCGTCAGCACTTGCCATGAGCTCCCTAAAAAATGGGTTTTTAACAAAAGCATGTGGCAGAAGGTCTACTGCCAGCATTATCACCAGTTCCGCATTCAGCTGCCAAAAACATGGATGGTTTCAATGGTATATCTTATGCGCTGAATGACTCGCTGAGACTGAGCTGGAACACACCCATTGTTACCCTGACACTATTATAGAGGTGCTTGCTGCTGTGAGTAGTTGGCTGCCCACAGGCTAAACACACCTCCCACTTCTGGGATGATAACAGTGAGGGGCAGTGCCATCATGGGGCACAGTGTTCAGTTATTCTTGGGGGCGGTTGCTGTGCATGTTGGTCCCAGTCGTGTGCATGAGGAAGCATCATATGGCCAAGCATCAATGAGGTAGCCAGATTGATCACTAGCTTTCCATGGTACACAGATTTTCTTTTTGCACTGTGCAGATGGCAAAACACAGCTTCTAAGCCTGAGGAACATCATTTCACACAGAAGATATGCACTGTGGGTCTTCAGTAAGTGCCATTGGCTGTTGGGCTGAGGCAGGAGAAGAGAAAACCTGGTGCTCCTCAGGTGTCATTGGTCGGTGTGAAGGCCTGGTTGGTACTGCCATTGCTTGAGGATGATTTGCCCTACTGATAGCTTGGTATCTTTGATTAGGTGTTGCACTCAGAGCATAAACGGGAATATCGTCACTCTGATTGCTCTGAGGGCTTGTTACTGGCAAGTGCTGTTTCAGAGTTTGCTTGCTCCTCCATCAACACCTCTGGCTCACTTCCGGAGATGGCATTGGACTCACTATCAGTGTTCTCATATGCATCTCTCCTCCTTCTCTTTTATTGCAAAAGGGTGGACTATAGTCACATGTATTGGTCATCATCACCATTTAAGACGGAGGTCCAAGTATGACCCTCATGACCCCTACACGACTCTCTTGCACATCACTTTTAGGCCCTTCATCACCATCGTCAATGTATCGCAGATATGAAAAAGGTTACTCTCTCAGACAGCCATTCAAGCCATACCCAATCAATGATATGGAGGAGATGGAGATGTCATCAATCGAACAAGTTGACTCTCTGCGACTCGAGAAATCAATGATGTCATCACTGATATTACAACGAAGCCGCACTCCGACATGAAGTACTTAGCGATCCATTCATGAAGTTGCACGAACATACATTAGCTTACTGCACATAGAAATGAAAAACATGCTTACGACTTATGCAGGTATATTTATTTTTATTTTTATTTTAAAAACGTATAAAGCGCAAACTAAGGCCTGCAAGCATCTAGGCACTAACATTGACAGTAAAGAAAAAGATGTCTGCAAATTCGCACACTACCAAATTAAAACCGCTGGGTTTTAAGTACCCTACGGAAGGGAAGTTACTACTCCATGGGCCTCATTACGAGGAAGGAGGTAGCCATGCCGCATTTTGTGGCATGGCTACCCCCATTCCTGGTACCAGGTCCGGGTTCCCTGAATGCGGAAATACTGGGCCATTCCGACCTTGGAGGGCCCGGTATTTCCCCATTCAGGGAACACGGACCCGGTCCATCCCCATAGGGCTCAATGGGAATGGGGAGCATGCTAACAACAGGCCCGTTAATGACGGGCCGTTGTTAGCATGCTGGACCACTCGCGGGACCCGCTAAGGACGTCTGGTAAAACCAGGCATCCTTAGCAGGTTCCACGAACGGACCTCGTGATGAGGCGGTAGGGGATTAACAGGGCCGGCAGCTCTACCGGCCCGATTAACACCCTACCGCCTTCCTCGTAATGAGGTCCGATGACTCTCAGCAGTAATGGGAGTAAATTTCATAGTGTAGTAGCCATTAATGAAAAGGAGTCGCCTTCCGACTGGGCACGCTGTTACCTCAGTGTCTTGAGGAATAGCTGGGAAGAGGAACGCAATTGCCTAGTGGGATAGTAACGCTCCATCTTATATTTCAGATAGTCTGGACCTGAATGGTGACGAGCCCGGTGAGTGACACAGAGGATCTTAAACTCAATCTGTGCTGCAACTGGGAGCCAGTTTAGCTGATGCAGCAGAGCGACAGAGGGAGTCAGATGAGGCGCGTGAATCTCCAATCTAGCTGTAGAGTTCTGAAGTACCTGCAACCGTTGTATCTGGTACTTAGGTTGCCCCAGATAGATCCCATTGCAGTAATCCAACAGCCCCATTATGGTTGATGTGACCATCATAATTCGACTGTCCAAAGGAAACAAAGGCAGAATCTTCCTCAAAATGTTTGAGTTTCCCAAAACCTGCGTTACAGACCGCTGAAATCTGTTACAGACCACTGAAATGTATGCTTCACGCAAGCTGCTCAGTAAAAGCCTTACCCCAAGATTTTTCACCGACGCACATGGTGCTGGACAGGCCCCGAGAGAGTCGGCCCAATATTGGCAATTCCAGAGACTACTAGCAGTTTGACGACCAATCATCAGCACTTCTGTTTTATCTCAGTTTAGCTTTAGCCCATTGGCAGACATCCACTTGCCTATGTGGGCCAGGCAGTTTTGGAGTTTGCTGGAAGGCTCAGTTAATGGGGAGTCCAGGCAAAACACTAATTGAGTGTCATCGGCATAGGTGTAAAATAGGATTCCAGACTCCACAATCAAGTCTGCCAATGGACGTACATACTAGTTAATCAGAAAAGGGAGGACAGAGCTGATCCTTGGGGAACCCCACAAGTCAATCTGGAAGTCGGAGATTGACAAGCTTGAAAGGACACGTCTGAGATCGTTCTGCAAGAAATTACTCAAACCATGCTAATAATGGCCCAATAACCCCTGCTTGCTCAAGACGGGTCAACGGGATGCCATGATCCACAGTATCAAATGCTGCAGAGGGGTCCAGGAGGATTAACACTCCAACCTCTCTGTGATCCTGGAGAAGAGCTAAGTCATCCAGGAGTGATATCATGACGGATGCTGTGCCCCTCAATGGTCTAAATCCAGATTGAAATGGATGAAGGCAGTTATTGATTTCCGAAAGCGGAGGTGTAATCACTGCCTCCATGAGTTTCTTATAGCTGAAAGTAAGGATATGAGTCTATAATTGGCTGCCACCAAAGGGTGCATGTTAGGCTTTTTAATGAGAGGGGTATCTACTGGGTGTTTCAGAGCATGCAGAATTTCCCCAGAGTTAAAAGAATTCTGTAAAGCTGCTGTTAGCAAAGGAATAGTCCTCTGTGGAAGTGCCTTTAAGCAGTGTAATGGTAGTGCATCAATGGATGAGGATGATTTCAGACCACTCAAGACCCTCATTGTATCACCACCTATGCCTCATCATGGATGTCTGACACACATACATATCTCCATATATATATATATATATATATATATATATATATATATATATATATATATATATATATATATCTATATCCTTCACCAAAGCTGAACTGCAAGACGTCAAGCACATGTATACCTAGCTTGCACATGCTTGATTGCCACTAACATAGAAAGCCATAAGGATGAATATGGAAGCTATAGGCACACTGAGGTGAAAGAGGAAGGGGAGGACAGGCTTTGAATACATGGAAGGGCTGACAAGATCACTGCAGTCAGAGGCAGGCAGACATGATGCACCCCAGCCAAGGACGAGTGGAGATGGAAAGATCCCGATTACCAAGACGATAGGTCACCTGCAAGAAATTCAGGCTAAAATCCTCATAATTACAAGCAGAAGAGCTCTATTTAGTGGTCTCAACACACGTGATCTATCAGAGCAGGACAATGCCCATTCAATCAAGGTAGACAGAGAGAAGCTGTTCCCATCGAACCAGAGGTGGAAAGAAGTGTTGCTCTTGAAATAACAACTGAATGCACTCTCCCAGACTTAGGTGATCAGATATGGCAACATTAGGGAACACACAGCACCTCCATGTTCATTCCCATTGCCTTTAGAAGGTACATCCAGCCTGGTAACCGTCCAGGGTCCCAGGGCTGGGAGGACACACACTACCCAATCCAGTGCCACTTTTCACGTGAAGGCATAATATGTTGCAGGAGCCAATAGTTTCCCCACAGCCCCGGAACTTTGTATTCATTATGTGTAGAGGTGGTCTCATGAGGAGCCACCAGATATGGCTATCCAATAGTAGAATGAACCTGTATAGAATGTGTACATGATTCGCCTAAACTGACCAACCTGCACGTTTCGGGGATGGTACTTGGTTTTGTGACAACCCTCTCGGATAAAACCAGATGACACACGTTCGCTAACTTTGCCCTATGGCTGTGTCTTCCGTTTTTGCAGTGGGGAGTTTTTGATTGGCCTGCAGATCTCTCGGCTGGTAATCGGGGTGACTACTAGAGAGCCCCTTCTGCTCCTTGACACCCTCGCCAAATTCATCACCATTATTATTATTAATATGGGATGCACAGGCCAAAGGAGTGGAAGGAGAAAGTGGAGATGCATTTGGGTATTGCAGGCTTAAAAACAGGCTGTAACTCTAACCTGGGCATTGGCCATGGCCATGGTCCTGGTGCCTTCGGCCTGCTGCTGAGAGTTGCAATTCCAAAGAGTCTTCATTTAGGAAATTCCCTCACAAAACAGATTCAGGGGGGCTCAACAGACCACTGAAAAACTTGGGCATGTACTGTGGTCTGTTGTAACATGGGAAAATAGCATACATTCCCACTTTTGCCAGATCCAGATGTTCGGAAAGGTGTGCTTGGGACTGACAGACACAGCACCAGCTGGTCTATTGTTTCAATGCTCTGAGCCGTGGTCCATGTGCTACTTCTGGTTGCTACCTGTTGCTGTACTATGCTGCCTACCCTAATTCTTATATCCACGACAATGGCTGCATATGCAGTTTCTGCTGTAAATCATGCAACATTTCCACGCCTTCCTCTTCCCCTTCCACATTTGGCTACTGCCATAACATCTTATTTGTTGTTGATTTTCTCCACACACAACTTAAACACCACAGACAGCCCTGGGTGCTTTTTATCTAAATGTAGTAGGTATTGCTGTGCCAATTGATCTTGCTCCTGGCCTTAACTACAAGATCCTGCACACAATGTCTAAACAACAATGTTCCCTTTCCCTGAAACTGTGTTAATAAATTTGACAAGAAATGTAAATGCTTTTGTATGTTCGCTACTGCATTCAAGCAATGCATGTGTGAAGCAAGCCTTCAAATAACCAGCACTCCCCGAGGATGTTGCCCTTCCCTCATTGTTGATTGTTCTAACAAATTTGACAAGAAATTCAAGTGCTCATGTGTGTCAGTTTCTGTGTTTCACCAAGTCGTGTCGGAGCGCATGTTCAGTCAATCCGTGCGCTCCAAAGATATTTGCCACACCCTTAAAGTGTGCTAATACAATTTGACAAGAAATTCAAATGTGTGTCAGCTATTGTGCTCAACCAAGGTGTGCCTGAGCTTACATTTTATGAATCTATCCGAGTACAAAGAACTCCTCTCTCCATGCAGGTGGTGTGTTGCATCACTCACCAAATCACCCTGTTACGAATGCCGCTGCCTGAGTTATCAGAAAAACAGTGACATTATAGTACCAACATACCCCCAAACCCTTTCCTCAAAAGTGTGCTAATGCATTTTAAAGGAAATCCAAGTGCTCATGTCAACTATTGTGCTCCACCAAGTCGTGCATGAGCGAACATTCAACCAAGCCACCCCAGAAGACAATATACAAGGCTTGACTACCCAGCCTTTATCAATTCAATACAGATATTTTTAAGAGGTTTGCAAAAATAAAACCTAAACATACATTTTTTAAACAATACCTAAAGTTGCCCTAAAATCAATGCATGAAAGCCCAGGCCTTTCAAACAGCAAGAGAACTCCCCCTCTTCCCTCCCTGAAAGATTCCCAGTGGCCGTTGAAGAGCTCAAGAAAAATTCCTAAAATAGAAAGGTGAATCTAGCTAACCAAATGCGATTACCCAAATCTCACAGAGTATCCATAGTTTGGTAGATCCCAAATACATTCACCCACGCTTAGTCCAATGATGGTAGGGGGCCATTGACCCCTTACTGTAGGTAAATACAATCATCTGCTTCAGTGGTTCATGTGTTACACGTACTGTATACTGAATGAATGAATTAGTAGAATAGAGCCCATGCTTATATGTGGGGGAGGGGATTCACTGGGAAGGGCAACCACTGAGCAACCTAAGAGGGCTCCACTCATTCCAGATTCACGGGAGATGTGACTAGAATTCAGTTTACCAGCGACACTTGGACAATAAGTGTAATATATGGCTTTAAACCACCTCTTAGCACAGTCCTTAGAACCAGTGGCAGAGCAATTTAGGCCTCATCCAATGGACCTCGACTACAGACGTCCTTCCCAACTCAACGCTTTTTCAGTACCCATTCACAGGAACTTTATGGGCAGCCTAAGAGGGGAAGAAAGATAAAAGTGTCACTTCTGGCAGAGAGGAATCTCACTGTGGTCCCAAGGCTTGATAATTGAGGTCATTCTAAGCACACATTCAATCCAGGGGCTTAGCAGGACAATGGTAATGAATGGCGCCCGATTGTCTACATGCTCTTGAAATAAATTCTCTCACACAGTACATTAAGCAAATATTATCAACCCTATACTGTTCTGTAGTGTAGATTAAATGTACACTGTGCGTATTCGCTGTAATAGGGCCACTGCGTCTAGGAGTTGTGTGCTCCATAAAATAATTGTGTGAAAATGCAATTAGGAAAAAACTGTGATATAATGTTTGACATGGGTTCAAACAAGCAGCACCAATAAAGTGACCCAACCACAAAATAGGGCATTCAAAAAAAATGCAATACACTGGGCCTCATTACGTGTTTGGTGGTATTCCAGTGGTAGACCTGCTGAAATACCAACACACTCAATTACTGTTACTGACACTTGGTCCCATGGAGTTACCACAGCATTACAAGTAGTGGTAATTCCCCAGTTTTGTAGTCCATAGGACTCTATGGGGATTTTTGGGGGATTTACCGCCAGTGGAATTACTGTGTGGTAAATCTACTGATTACGAGAGGTAAAGTGGAGGATTTATCTGCAGCAACAAGCTGTAGTTAAATCCCCCACTTTTCCATGAAAATTGGCAGATTTACCACGTGCTAATACCATTGGCAGTAAATCGGTGAAAAATTATAATTTGGTGGTGCAGGAAAAGTGGTGGTAATGGAATTACTGCCAATTATTTTCCACACTGCCAACCTTGTAACAAGGTCCACTAATAGGTACCTACTTGATACAGTGAGAAAATAGCATTGGTGAAGCCGACCGATTTCCATTTGCTTGAGGGTCCACCCAGTTGATTGTGAATCTGGGTCAAATCCTGGTAAACCCCTCTATTGATTGCCAAAATAATAGAAAGGATCTTCGAAGCCTGTGTCAGTCCAGCACGCACCCGGGACAAAGTAGTGTGACATGTATTGGTGAGATCACCTGTTCTGCTAATGTTTAAAAAAAGAGCAATACGGACCAAATGTCCCTCTAGTGGCATGGCTATGTGTTTGACAATAGTCAAACTGACAGGATGGCATATTGAGCTGAACTCATATTTTGTGGTGGCAGCACCACTGCATAATGTAGCAATTCTAAATTTACTTTCTTTTTTGGTAATTCCGATAGTCATGGTATTATTTAGTAGACACAGTTATGTGAAATAGGTCAACAAGCACAGTATTTAAAATTGTTGTAGTTGTATATTGTTATGTATTATCTGATTAAATGTAAGGTCTACTATTAAATGATAGAAGTTCAGTAGGATATCGCACATTGAAATAGCAATTATTCAATAAGCAACAAAACAAACTAAACATGAAATTCATCAGTTTCCCAGTGAAAAACATGCCGTTTAATGTTACCACACCTGATGGATAGACATGCCAGCTGAAATATAATTATTCCAATATTTTATTTTTATACATGCAAACAAAGTTAAGATTGTACCCGTTTGTTCTGTATAGGTATTGATATTCACTAATAGTTGGAGGTATTAATTCTGAATGCATGAACTAAAATACACTTTCCCTTGATGCTGGAAAATGTTTAGTCTGGGGGTAGGTCAGTGTTGGTGTAAATTAATTAGAATTTCCACAGGTTTAAATGTAATCCGGCCTCGGGTTTGAAAGGATTTTTGAAGAATGTCCCAGCTTTTTTTCAGACAGGTTTTAATAAAAATCTGCCTGTTGCTTAAGACTTTTCAAGTGCATAATCTCACTAAATCGCCATATCTCTTGCATTTGAGTCGATATTATGAACACATTCACTTGTGTTTCCAGCCCATTCTCTCCATTCTGGGCCTGAATACTGTCCTGGGACTTTGGGCCTGAAGACTGTTCAGTACTGTATAAAGAGCAGGTTGTCCATTAGCACCCTGGGAGGCACCATCAACCAATGAGAATGCCCGGAACGTGAGCTGTGTTCACAGATGAAAGCCTGCATTCTGAGCATTTTCATAGGTATCGAGCGCTTCCCTTCCCCGCTCTCCCTTCACCTTAGCACCCATGTAGCTCCCTGTAAGGATGTTATTGGTGGGTTTTTTTGTTGTAAAATAAATAAGGCTAACTTTGTTGTGCAGCCCGGGGCCGCTCAGTGCTGCTATCAGCGAAGTCCGTTTTAATGTGGTTGACGACACAGTCATCAACATGAAAAACAGACTTCAGGGACAGCAGCACTGCCGGCGCCGGGACGTGTGAGCAAGTTAAGGCAAGACATAACATTTGCTACATTCATTCTGTCCATCCCACTCCTTTGTCTTACATTACCAACATCATTCACCTCTTGAATGTGCTACCATTTGGTTTGTCCACCTTCTGAATTGGATTGGCAATCCTAGAAATAGTGTTCCAAAATCTACCTGCGGTACCATAATTAGACAAAGCAGGTATTTTAAGCCTAAATATCTACCAGGAATGCCCAAGCATGCTCTCGTGCCTCTCACGCACCCAACACTACCCACAACACTACCAGTATAACATACATTACTCACCGTAAATGTATTTCTGGTGCTTGTATCTGCTTAGATGTACATGTTGTGCATATAGTCTGACATCTAGTGGTAATCGCAGAGTTTTGCATCTTTTTTTTGAAAATCAAAACTGGGCGTCGGACTGGACATATCTGTAACACTATCCCTATTGTGAGGTGTAGTGTACCCAAGATCACTCACGTTTCAGGATCACCCCGGTTGTTTTTGTTCTGCCAGGAGGGGTCTGAAGAGAATGGGCGAGTGAGTGCAGACAGGGGTCAAGTCCTCAAAATTAAAGTAGGGGGACTCATCAACAAACGCAATGGGATGTGACATCGCCAGAAATTAGCATATCAAGGTGAAGTATGCACATTTCATTAAATTGGCTTTGCATAACTACCCAAATTGCACAGGGCGAATGCCATTTGACTTTTATAAAATCAACACACACACAAAACCAAGAGAGGATATTTTCTTCGAATAGTGTTTTTGAAAACGTTAAAAAGTGTGCATGTTTTAAATTCCAAGAACCCATACAAATGTTTTCCATGGAACTTGCAGTACCGAAATTGGACATTTCACCTTTAGTTGTTTGTTATTTTTCATCAGTTTATATAGTGCAGTGGTGAAGTGTCCCGCTTGCAAACCTGACTGCGGATCGATCCAGAGGTTGGCTTTAATTCATAAATTCAAAGAAAACATTCAATGTTTCATTTCAGCTGGGGGGATGGACTGAGTTCACCCTCTGAAAAAAGTGGATGGTCTTCATCCACCCGCGTGTACCCTCGGCTTGAGCTTTGAGTATAGAGAAAGAAGGTGCTAGATGTCTACGTTCCTTCAACTCCAAAAGGGGAGGAAGGGTGGGCGCATGTGAATCTAAGCAGATACAAGCACCAGAAATACAATTACGGTGAGTAATGTATGTCTTCTTATGCTTGTGAATCTGCTTAGAATCACATGCTATGCATAGACTAGCGAGCAGTACCAGAAGATGGTGGTAGGCGGTGAGAAGGAACAGCAGTGAGGAGATATCTTAGCACCACCTTACCCAGCTGAGAATCAGTATTAGAAAGGTTATCTAAGCCGTAATGTTGAGTAAAGGTGTGAACAGAACTCCAGGTAGCTGCTTTGCAAATATAATCAAGAGAACCATTTGCAATGAATGCGATAGTAGCTCCTGTGCCTCGAGTAGAATGGGCTCTAGACGTAAAGGGTAACTCTCTCTCTTAGACAGAGAGTAACGCCCTTAGATACATTTAACAATCCATTCAGAGAATGCCAGCTTAGAGACAGGGTCCCTTCTCTACCAGAGGCAACAGAGACAAATAATTGGTCTGTCTTTCAGAGTGGTTTTGGCTTATTAAGGTAATACATGACTGCTCTCTTGACATCTAGTGTATGTAGGCTCCTTTCAGTTGAGTCAGTGGGATGCTGAAATAAAGTCAGAAGTTTAATGGACTGGTTCACATGAACCTTGGATATAAAGTTTGGTGCAAAGCGTGGATGTGTGTGCAAAACAGTGGTTTTGTCCTTATGAATAGTAACAAATGGGTCTTGAACTGAGAGAGCCTGCAGTTCACTTACTCTCCAAATGGGCATATGGGCCACCAGAAAAGCAGTCTTATAGGTGATAGCCTTCAGACTAGTTTTGTGCATTGGCTCAAAACGAGGGCCCATAAGCTTAGTAGGATACTATTCTAGTCCCATCCGGGAGTTGGATTAGAAATAGGTGGGTGAAGTCTTTTTACCCCTTACATGAAAGCTTTGATCTCTGGGACCTTCCACCAGGACATCTTGCTTTGAGAGGTGGTGTAAGCAGAGAGGGCAGCAAGATGGACCTTCAGCGAGTTGGGCGGTAGCTCTTAAATGCAGCGGTAATGCTAGTAATGCTGCATTTAAGGGCTGGCCCTAATATGGGTTGGGCGGTTAGTTGGAGTTTTACCTCCAGAAAAAAGCTGGAGGTAAAAATGTCCACTTACCACCTGTTTCGGGCGCTATTAATGCTAGCGGTAATAGCGGCCCACCAACCCCATTGGGTCCTATGGACACAATGGGGAATGGGCAATAACCGGCCAACCAGTACTCGTGATCCAGCGCTAAAAGCGCCAGACTGAGTACCGGTAAAACTATTTGCACTGGCGGTATTTCCGCCGGGATATCTCAGACTCATGATGATGCCCTATATGTGTGGGTGAACAGTCAATTGGGTTGATGTTTTGAGTGTTACACCAAATGACAAAACAATTATATTTACTGGAATAACAGTGTCTGGTATTAGGTTTCCATGCCTCCCTAAGAATGTCCATACACCTTTGGGGCAGATGTCCCAACTCTATGACCTCAGGAGCCATGCTGCTAAATTGAGAGTTTGAGGGCAAAGGTGTAGTGCTGTCCCCTGTTCTTGGGACAGTATGTTGTATGGACAAGGCCGCTTCACCGGAGGGCAAAGTGATATTTTCATGAGATGTGAGAACCACGGCTCACAAGCCCACATTGCAGCCATCAGGATTAGTGTAGCTTGTTCCTGATGCATCTTGTGAATTCTCCGGTTGAGGAGAGGAGTTGGGGGTAAAAGCGTAGGCAAATCTCCCTGACCATTTGATCCAGAGACTGTTCCCCTTGGATATTCTTTGGGGAAAACTGGAGGCGTAGTCTGGGCATTGTGAATTCTCCAGTGGTGCAAAGAGGTTGATGTCTGGATGTCCCCATTTTGCAAAGTCATTGTGCAAAATGTGTCTGTATAAGTGCCACTTGAGTTCTACCGGTAGCTGAATGTCTCTGCTAAGCACGTCTGCAAGGAGACTGTGTCCCGCTGGAATGTGCTGTAACGGAAGGAACATGTTGTCTTTGAGTCACATTTCCAAATGATCTTTGAGTTTGGACAGTCCTGGAGAGGGAGCGCCCCCCTGTTTGTTTAAGTAAAGCATGGCATTGGTTCTGTGTCTAAGGATTAGAACGATCTTCCCTTGCAGTTGGGTCTGAAAGGCTTTCAGGGCTTTGAACACTGCCAGTAATTCTAACAGGTTTATATTTATGTTTGCTGCTGGTTGTGACCACGTGCCGTGCGCTGTTTGGTGTAGAAGGTGAGTTCCCCATCCTGACAGGCATGCGTCTGTGGTGAGAGTGGCCTCTACTGCGGGGGTGGTGAATGATTTCCTCTTCAGACGGTTGTCCTTCGTCCACCACTGCAGTGATAGAACAAGGACTTTTGAGACAACCACCAGATCATCCCAATCACTACTTGCCTGACACCATTGGCTCGAGGGCCACTCTTGCATAGGACGCTTGCGCAGACGTGCGTGTGGAACCAGGAGAATGCAGGACACCATCACTGCATGGCTTGCCGTACAGTTATCTGATGCCAGCCTACATACTGAGGGATCTGGAACAACATGTTTTGGACCCTCTCGTTGGAGGGGAAAACAAGCCTGTCTTCTGTTCGAATTAGGGACCCCAGAAATTGTTTTACTTAGCTGGGGACAATACTTGATTTCTCCTTGTTGATGGAGAACCCCAGTTGAAAGAGTAGGTCTATAGTCTTTTGGGTGTTCACCAGACACACTTGATGTGTGTCTCCAGTTATGAGTCGGTAGTCTAGAAAAGGGTACACTGGGCACGGACTGCCTGCACAGCTGCCGCCACTGCCAGGAGCTTGGTAAAAACCCTTGTTACTGAGGCAATGCCGAAGGGGAGTACTTTCAACGGATAATGAACGCCCTCTATCTTGAACCTCAGATACATCCTGTGCGCCAGCAACACTGAAATATGAATGTATGCATCTTTCATATCCAAGGTGGCCATGTGATCCCTATGCGTCAGCAGTGGAATTACCTCCTGCCAAGTTGTCATCCTGAACCTTTGAGGCTTGACAGACTTGTATGCAGGATGCAGTTCTAAGACAGGGCCCGTGGTTAGATCCTTTTTGGGTACAAGGAAGTATATGGAGTAGATACCCTTGTTTATATGGTGATCTGGGGCAAGTTTGATCACTCCCTTTTGCAGCAGGGCATCCACTTGTTCTTGAAGGATGAGGAGATGGTCCGGAGCTAGTCATCTATGCTTTGGTAGGTGATATTGAGGTGTTTGGAGAAACTCGATGCAATACTCTTCGACAAAGGTCTTGAGCACCCACTTGTCTGAAGTAATCCCCTCGCATGCGTGGGTGAAGCATATTGTCTGACCTCCTACTGGAGATGCATGGGAGGGGATCTGAATCAGAGAGTCATTTGCTGGCAAGGTCAGGGGAGCCTCTGACGGCTACATTCCCACCCCTTACTTTGCCACACCACAATTCCCACTGTTGAGAGGTTTGATAGGTGGGTTTGATAGCTGGAAGCATCTTGGCCAGAGTACCAGGGTGATCCTCCTGTACCGTAGGAACCATAAGCGGTTCGAGAGAAGAATTGCCCATGGAAAAACCATTGGGTATTGAACACCCAGCGTTGCACATATGGCCTGCTAGAGATTTGGTTGAGAGATTTCAATCTCATGCTCTTTCTTTTTCATCTCAAGAGCATTGCCACTGCTTTGCCAAAGAGTGTCGACTCCTCAATGGGTTTATTAAGGAGGGAGACTTGCGTCTTGGGCTTAAACCCAGAATTCTTCAGCTAAGGATGGTGTTTCAAAAGAGTGCCTCTCACCGACATCCTCTTTGTCGTGCCTTCACCTGACTTATAGACCCTTCATATGGTCTCTGTACTCTCTTCTTTCTCCTCTTCTCCCATTAATGGTGGCACCCGTTGGGACGCCCTCCTGGCCTCCTTCCATTCCTCTAAGGTCATCATTAATATTTACTCTATGGAACCGTCTTGGTCCAAGGCCCTCAGGCCAACCTTCACCTCTTTGATAGACGCTTCGGGCTCCTCATCAACTTCCTTTCCTCTACAGCTGCCCCCCCTCCTCTTTCCTTGGCTACCTTGCCTTCCTCTTCCTCTCTGCCCCCTCTTGAGCTCCTTCTACACCTCCGCAGGGCGTACCTCTGATCTGTACCCCTCCCGGGAAGTCCTTCAAGGATGGCAACCTTCTCCACATTGTCACTCTTAACTCTCGCTCTGCTATCGAACATTCCTCTGATATCTGCCGCCTTCTTGAAGAACTTGACCTCAATGTCCTCGGTCTCACTGAGACATGGTTCACGGCCAGCTCTGTCCCCAGCTTTGACACGCTCCTACCTGGCGGCTACAAGATCCTCTCCGCGCCCAGGCCCAACCGCTCTGGTGGGGGTGTAGCCCTTATCTTCCCTGAGTGGATTCCTGCCTCTGTCACTCTTATGCAGACCTACTCCTCGTTTGAATGCCTCGTCTGCAGGCTCTCTCTCTCCACTAGCCATTCCCTTACTGTGTCTACTATCTATCGGCCACCTGGTCATATTTCTTCCTTCCTCTCTGAGTGGGCGGACCTCTCCTCCTCACTCCTGTCCTCAACCACTCAACTCCTCCTTCATGGTGACTTCAACATCCACCTGAATGCCTCCTGTCCCCCCTCTGGACTCTTTTGCGACCTCTGCGCCTCTCACTCACCATTCTCCCCTCTGGCTCTTCTCATTCTGCAGGGCACACTCCCGATGTTCTGATTTCCTCAGACCTTCCCCTCTCTGTCCCTCTCTCCACTCCTCTCTCCTGGAGTGATCACTTTCTCCTATCCTCCACCTACCCCTCAGGCCAAGCCACCTCCATCACTGCCACCCACCTTCTCGGTCATCTGACCCATGAAGCGCGTGTCAGTTGAGGCTTTCACCACCACCCTCTCAACCCCTCCTCCCTCTTTGGCTGACTCTCACCCTGACACAGCCCTCTCCACGCTCCACTCTTCTATATCTGATACTCTTGATATCCTTGCCCCTTTCATGAGTATCCGCCTGAAGCCCAAAGCCAAGTGTAACTCCTGGTATGACTCAGACCTCATCACCCTAAAACGCAAGTGCAGGGTGGCCGAGAGGAAATGGCGTTCTTCATGTTCATCTGCTGACAAACTGGACTGCCGCCTGCTGCAAAGGCAATACCACTTCTCCGTCCTCACCAAGAAGAGAGCTCATATCCAACTCGGCTGAACTCTTTAAAATCTGCAAGGAACTGGCCAATCCTGCTGCAGTCTCTACCTCTCCCGTCCCTTCCCAGGCCCCCTGCACGGCACTGGCTTCTCACTTCATTTAAAAAACTCAGCACATCCTGTCCTCACTCTCCTCCTATTGCCTCCCTCCCGCTATTCCCAGCTCTTCCTCTGGCCCTTCTGCAGCCACCCCCCTCCCTCCTTTTCTGCCTTTACCCTTTTCTCTGCAGCGCGGTTTCTAGACAAGTCCGATCTATGAAAGTCTTGTCGAAACAGGTTCACCCCTGTTCCTCCAAAACTATCAAGGACCACATTGACTCCTTGGCTCCTGTCCTTGCTGATTTCTGTAATCACTCCTTCGCCACTGGAGTCTTCCCATCCTCCTTGAAGCACTCCCTTGTGCACCCTCTTCTTCAGAAACCCTCTGCCGACCCCTCCTGCCCGGCTAACTATCGCCCAATACCCATCACTCCCTTCCTGGGCAAGCTCCTGGAGAAACTGGCCATCTCCCAGCTAAATCTTCACACTGAATCTGTTAGTTGTCTTCAGGACCATCAGTCTGGCTTCAGAGCTGCCAGAAGCACGGAAACTGATCTCCTGAACATCCGTGAAGACCTGCTCTCCAACCTCGACTCCAACACCCTGTGCGTCCTCATCTTGCTTGATCTCTCTTCTGCCTTTGACACTGTCAACCATGCCATCCTGCTCAACCGTCTCCGGGATAACCTGGGTATCACTGGTTGGGCTCTGGCGTGGCTGACTTCTTTCCTCTCCGACCGACCCTCCCAGGTCTAACTTGGGTCCTTCCTCTCCGGTATCTTTTTCTCTACCTGTGGTGTCCTCCAGGGATCTAACCTCTCTCCCTGGTTGTTTAACTAGTACCTGGCACTCCTTGCCCACCGCATCGCCGCTCTCTGCCCCAACTTTCAGTGCTATGCGGATGATACCCAGCTCATTTTCAGGCTACCCTCGGCCTCCTCCTCTCCTTCCCTCATCTCTGACTGTCTGTCTGCTATCCAGGAGTGGTGTGCCGCCAATGACTTCTGCCAGTAAGACTGAGATTCTACTCATCGGCACACGCACTCCCTCCTTCCCTGCAGCTCTCTGGCTGGCCTCTCTTGGCCCTGTTCCTGCTCCCACCTGCAAGGCTAAAAGCCTCAGGGTCATCTTCGACTCCACACTCTCCTTCTCACCTCACATCTCTGACGTCTCTAAGAAGTCACACTACCAGCTGAACCTCCTCAGAGGTATTCTTCCATTCCTCTCCTTCCCCCAGAAGCTCCCCATCACCAGAGCCCTGGTTCTTTCTAGGATGGACTATTGTAACAGCCTCTATCTAAATCTGCCTGCCTCTAATCTCCGCCCTCTGCAACTTATCCAGAACAGGACTGCGAGACTTGTCCGTGGCCTCAAGCCAAGCGATCGTATCTCTCCAGGACTGAAATCTCTGCACTGGCTCCCAGTGGCTGCGAGGATTAAGTTCAAAACCCTCTGCATTGTCCACAAGGCCTTCTGGGGCCGAAATACCTTCAACTCTCTCTTCCCAAATATCTTCCTTCTCAAGCTCTTTGCTCATCCGCCTCCAACTCCCTCAGGGTCAGTCGCTTTTCCAAGCAACGAGTTGGTGGTAGATCTCTCTCTTCAGCAGGGGCCTCCCTCTGGAACAGCCTTCCTTCCTCCCTGAAACTTGAGGAGAACCATCTCCGGTTCCAGAAGCACCTCAAAACCTTCCTCTTTGCTTCTGCTTTTTCTCCCTCTCTCCCCTGTTGAATTCCTGGCTGAAACTGCACTGGTTACCTGGCCACCCTTTCTGATCTTGGGCCCAGGCGCCACCAATTGAACACCTGCACTGCCTCCCTGGCAACCCCTGGACCTGGGGACTGTTTTCTGTCTCCCTACAGTCCCCCTACCAGCACTTATGTCTGCACTTACCTTGCACTTGCCACCATCTGGCCGTTTTTATTTATCTTATTTATTCTACTATCCCATTGTACTGCACTTTCCCCTCTGCCTTCCCCCTCGCACTTTTCCCTTTCCCCCTTACCATGCACTTGCGCAATCTGAATGACACCTGGCCTAGTAAGATCGCTGTGTGTCGTCCCTTTTTGTTCCCCCTCCCTTGCCTCGTCGCTCCTTGAAACAGCTGTGTATAGGCGCGTTATAAATGCCATATCATATCACTGCTAACACTCTGACAACCGTCTCTGCAGCACCAGGAGTGTTATTTAGGCTGTTTTTGCTTGACCTGAAGTCCCTCCTTCAAGTAGTTGCGATTTGGTTGGTTCAGGAACATTTTGAAGTCCGTCGTGTACCAGACCCCACTGGACATCATTGAAGCTGGTAAGCAGAGTGGTATTATTGGCAATGCAGGTAGTGTAGGTAGCGGAATAAATAATTATCTTGCCCAAGTCGTAGAGTTTCTTACAGTCTTTATTGGGAAGGGCCTCAGTTGAAGACAGGGGAACGCCTGCGTGCTTCCTAGTTGTAGTGACCACCAGGGAGTATGGAATGGAATGTCCCTGGATATAAAGGGGATCAGAAGGCACGGGACAAAACATCTTCTCCATGTGCAGATTCACTGCCCGAGTAAGGGAAGGCGTAAGCAGAGAGGGTGCAATATGCTTTTAATGCAATTGAGAAAGGGGAATGGGGTGGCTGACAGGAACCTTTTCATTGAGGATGCCCTCCACAAAGTCTGAGTCAGGCACTACGCTGCCATCCTAAACATATTGTTAAAGAGCAGCTGGTCATTAATGAGGGAAGCCTCCCTGGGCTGCGTAACAGGAGTGGCGTGCAAAAAAATATTGTCTGGCTCAACCTAATGAGCAGGAGTAGTGGGCCAGTTTCCCTGGTCTTTGGTAGTAAGCCAGGCATCTGGGTAATGGGAGGCAGGGTCCTGGGAGCCATCATCATGATCTGGGACATAGAACACATCATCCCCTTGATCATATTGACCATCGTGAAAAATGTCATCAGATGAAACAGGCAGTGGGAGTCCAGGAGAAGTAGGGCGTACCACTGGGGACTGAAGCCTAGGAGACTTGCAGGGACTAGGGCCCTCCTCAGAGGAATGAGACCTCTTGTGAAAAATCAATTTAGCAGAAAACCCAATACATTCAGAGACTTTGTCCATGCATTCTTCAAATCTCTCCCTATGCCAATAGCTGGTAGTAGGACTTTCTAGAAGTGGAAAGGCCAACTCCTCCTGAATAGAACCTTTAAGCCCCTGTAAGAACTGTGACAAAAGAGAGGCGGCCTGCGTATAGCCATGAGGCAAAGAAGAGGGTGTCTGGGGAACAGAACCATGGCACAGGGCATTAACATGCTTTTCCCGTAATTTAGAATGAGGTTTGCTTAAAGAAACACATTTCGAGGTGTATTTTGCCGCTTTGGAAAAAGGCACTGAAACTTTAGGGGAGACACCCTGGGAAGCGGAAGACTTGGTACGATGCTCCACATGCAACAGTGGAGGCGCAGCAGGCTGAGAACCCTCAGGTTCACCAGATCCCGCCGAAATGTTTGACGGGCCTGTAGGTGCCGAAGGCTTTTTTTGACTGCAACGTCGAAGGAGGCTGAGGGGTTGTGTGTTTAGCCCCTTGCAGTTATACACCCTTTAGGAGTGTCCTTCCATGGAAACTTACCATTGCAGGAAGGATAAAATGTAAATGGAGTCCTCTCCATCGTGAAGTGGAAAGAAAGCAGCCAGACAAGGGAAAGAAGAGGAGGGGAAAGAGAGAAAAGGCATTCTCCAAAGAGAAACGTAGAAAGAGGGGGCCCCCACTCTCCCTACTGTAAAGGCCGAAACCTGAAGACAACGGTCACCACCAGCCATCGAGAAGTCAATCAGAGGATGGCAGGATGGGAAACAGGAACAGTTGCAGATGAAATTGTCAGACAAGTGCATCGAAGACGTGAGGAAATGGCAATAATTCTCGTGTAACACGAGCTCCGCATGAAAATCTTATGACTAGTATGGCAGAACAAAACGACCTGGGTGGCCTCGACGAGCGAGGGATCTTGGGTACACGAGACGTCACGATAGTGTTACAGACATGCCCAGGTCGCCGTCCCTTTTTGATCTTCGAAAAAAAGATGTAACACTAGATGTCGGACTATATGCACAGCATGTGATTCTAAGTAGATTCACAAGCATCAGAAATGATGGTATTCCAAACCTGCCTTGGAATCCCATTGTGTATTTAAGCTCGACCCATACGCCTCTGTGTTGCCTCTCTCTAAAAGGTAATGGATGCAAAATCAATCCTATTAGCATAAGCATTTAGCTGTGCCTAACTCCCTCCATGGGTCTGCAAACTCCTGTCCCACTTTCCCTCCCATTTACCTCACCCATGTAATTCTTATTAGCAGACTATGGTCTACTTACCCCATGAGTGGGCACAATATGCCTTTGACAAGGATTCTGTGCTTCTAAACCACTACTGTGGCGATTTGAGCAATATGCGTATTAGTTGATTCCGGAAACAGACCATTACTGTACATTTGAGATAAAACCCTATTGCTAAATATAATATATTGGGTGAAACCTTGTTGTATATGTTTGCAAATTACAGAACATAACTTTAAAACAAAACCTTCTTTGCCACAGAACAGATTTTGTTTTTTTAGCTAGGCACAAAACTACATTGCAAAACCGCAAGACATTTTTTGGTCCATGAAATCGGGGATGGCAGTCTTAATTATTGTCTCTACTGAGCAGGTTAGCAGTGTGTATACTATTTAGGTGCAAAGAGCAGGCTGTAAAACTGCGTTAAACCCAGCCAGTAAAACAGACCTACTTACAAAAATTTCCAAAGAAGGCAAAATAAACTCAAATTCATGATCTCTCCAGTGAAAGATACAAAAGAGTGTGGGATCCCCTCTAATGAGAACGAACATGGGTCAAATACCCTGTTCTATGGAATTTCTTCCACTCAGGGGGATCTGCAACCACGTTTTAGGTCACTGCACCCGTCACACAGGAGAAATATCCATTTGATTATTGGCCTTTTTCCCACCCACAAGTGCAGTCCAGCTTCGTAATGCTAGGCAAATCTCATCTGAACAAGAGGTTCTACGTTATTTCGCCGAATGATTTTTCATCGTGGGACTTTTCATTGCCACCCTTTCATCGCCAAAAACTCCTTTTTTTTTATTTATGGGGGGGCTTCCCCCCCCCCCCAAACCTCCCTTACTTAAACATACCCCAAACCGCACCAAACACCCCCCCATAAAAAAGTTTTAAAAAAAGGTTTTTGGCGATGAAAGGGTTGGCGATGAAAAGTCCCATGTTGTAAAATAATTCGATGAAATGCGTGTATCTGTATTTTGTATTTTATTTATTTATATTGCACACCTAACCCCAAAGGGGTAGCAAGGCGCAGGGGCAAGAAGAGGATTGCAAAGCTTGGTTACGTACAGGGATATTGATATATATATGTATACCGAACAAGAGTACCATCAGCAATCCCAGACAAGTGTTTCGGCCTAGTCGGGCCTCATCAGTGAGGTGAAGCTGAGCCTCTCTAAGACACAGTGAGCAAAGTTACCCTCGGTTACTTTCATCGATGTCGTTCACCCACACAGTTTTAGGATTAATTTAGCTGTTTATGTTTGCATCAATCAGAATCATGGCTGGGCTCAGCCAGCAAGTTTTCTATGTCATTTAGAAAGTGAGTCAATGCAAAGATCAGTTTCAGATCGACACCATCAAACATTTTCAGCCACCAATCCTGTGCACTTCGAGTGGGTTGCTTCCAGAGCAGAGGTCCCAAGTGTCTGGTCCTTAATGTTCAAATTACAGCAAAACAGGGTGAGAAGTTTCAATGTTTCGTCTTTTAGTGCACAAAATCTGCAGGCTGGTTTTAGATCTGCATATTTAGCCCAGACTCGAGGTCTCTCTTTCGTTTGAAAGGCATTGAGACACAAACACATGTACAGTTGTCTTTGAGTCTGATCAGGGAAAAGATCCACATAGTTTTACAGTTTCCCAAAGCCATTTGCATCTCCAGGAACGTCTTTCATCACCTTGCAGGCCCCCCTCTGCTCCCCTGTTAAAGTCCAGTCATTTTGCCAGATTTTGCTTTTGACGAAGTTTGGATTGGTATTTAGGGTGTCTATATTGATAACAAGTTCCCTTAGCATTTCTTCGCAGCGTTTATTCCAACTACTTAATGAAATAGTCCCATTGTCAGCGCCAGAATTATGCAGAATTTCGAACTGAGGAATATTCTCTTTTGCTTTCGTTTTTCGAAACAAAGATAATAGGTTCCAGCTTATTCTTACATGGATGGTAATTAGGGATAGTTTGTACCGTATGCATGAGGTGGACGTGCCTTTTGGCAGTTGTAATACTTTGACCCAAATTATATTTTCAAGCGTTGCCCACAATTCGCAGGAGCATCCAATTGCGTTTTCGGCCCCGTAGCCAAGAGCTGGAACTACCTTTTGTTGGTCAAAGTTAATTACCGGCCTTAGGAAAAACTTTCCATATTTTTTATTTAAGGCATAAGCCTGAGAGGCAAATTGTCTACATTTGCTTTTAGCAATTGCAGCCCATGGTCCATCATTAATGCGTGCGCTGATTTGCATACCAAGGTATCTGTATCTAGCAACTATGTTTAAGGTTTCATGTCCTAATGTCCATGTGAAGTTTTTTGCCATTAACCTTGTTCGATGTTTTAAGGTTATGGAGTATTAGAATCTCACCATTTTTTTGTTTATTTGTAGACCGTTGTTCTCAACATACACTTCAACTGCATCTAGTTTTCTTTGTAGGCCGATTGGTGTAACATCTAGCAAGATTAAATCGTCGGCATATAGAAGCCAACTTATATGGGACCTGTTGATTTTTGGTGGAAAATAATGGGCACCACCTAAAGTTTCACCAATACGAGAAAGGAAAAGGTTAAATATCACTGATGGAAAGGGGAATCCTTGTTTCACACCTCTAAAGGTGTGAATCAGTGCAGAAAGAGTACCTTTTTGATCCAACCGGATCCTGATGTTGGTGTTCGTATGAGGTTTGCGGATGGCGTCTGACAAAGGGCAGCCCCTTTTCTTCAATTTGTCCCAAAAATGTTCACGTTCGATGCTGTCGAATGCGTATGAAAAGTCAATGAGCGCGATGTATATCTTAGATTTGGTTCT
Organism: Ambystoma mexicanum; assembly: GCF_040938575.1. Taxonomy (NCBI): domain Eukaryota; kingdom Metazoa; phylum Chordata; class Amphibia; order Caudata; family Ambystomatidae; genus Ambystoma; species Ambystoma mexicanum. The sequence continues at coordinate 684,240,955 of NC_090938.1, read as the reverse complement.
CAAGGCCTCCGTTTTAAGCAAGCTTAGTATTAAAAGGTTCAAAGAGCATCCATCGCCTTTCACAAAACCAGCTTGTCTAGTGTCGACATGATTGGATTCTACTGCCCATTCGACAAGCTTTTGTTGCAAGAGAGATGCATAGATTTTGCCTGGAACGGTTAATAGAGCTATCGGACGATAGTCTTTCAGATTAGCTCTATTTCCTTTTTTAAAGATTGGCACAATTACCACACTTTTCCAGGACTTTGGGGTACTGCGTTGGATAGTTATCCTGTTGAATAGGGTATGGCAGATGTCTGTCTATAGTTCGGGATTTGGTTTGATAGTAAAGTTTGTCAACCCATCAGGGCCAGGAGCCCTTGAGGCACTTGCTTTGAGAATGGTGTTCAGGATGTCTTCCTTTGCAAAGATAAGATCCCAATGAAGAAGTATAGGTGGATCAACAGTGTGATTTTTCCCTTTTCTGCTGTACAAGTCGGTTTAATGCGATATCCAGGCAGCTTCAGATACCAAGTTAAACTGAAACGCCGATTGAGGAGCATTCTCACTATTGATCAATCGCCAAAACTCTGCTGAGTTTTTGTTTTTAATTTCCCCATCATTGTTTCTGCATTATTTTGCATCATTAGATGTTTATGCGCTTTAAGCCAGTTTTTGTATTTTTGTTTGATGGCTCTTTTTTGTGTCACAAATACTTTTTTATCCACACGCGAGGCATTTCTAATTACACCACGCATTAGTCATTTTTTCTTTAAGATTTCCAAATCGAATTTGTGTTTTTGTACAAAGGCGGGGTGTTTTAGACCCTGCCTCTTTTTTACTAATTGGATTAGAAGATGTTGGTATTCTACCAAATTTCCTTCCATGGTATATTGAGTTGCGATTTGGGAAATGGCTGAGTTATTTAGTTTTAGTCTGACCCTATTTGATTTGACTTCTACCTTGGGTTTCCACCGAGGAGAGCTTGGTCTATCATGCATGATTAATATCATTCTCAGCATGTCGTGGTCACTATGAGTCATTGGAACCACCTGCATACTTTTAACTCGAGTGTGCATAGATTCTGACACAAACATATAGTCAATCGTGGATTGTTGGTCGCCTCTTCTCCACGTTGGTGCAGCTGGTATGTCTCCTGTCGTGTTTCCATTTATCATAAATAACTTACTTTGGTCCATTTCCAAACACCACTCTTTTAATAGTGTCTTGTTAGGACCCTTGCTGATATTTACACAGTCGATGTTTAGGTCTCCACAGGACTGATTCCCTTCCTCAAGAAACCCATCCAATGTTGTGGTAAACTGATCTATGAAGGATCTTGTGCCGGCTCCCTTTCGATTCCAATACAGATTAACTACCAACAGGAGTTCGATATGTTTCGGATCCTCGTCTGGTTTCATAAAAGTTGTAGCCTGAATGAAGGGAGAAAAGTTTTTGGTTTCCAAGATCCTAAAACCAGTGTCTTTTTTTTATCAACGCTATCAGGCCTGCCATAGGAGGCCCGTTCAGTTGTTTTATGGACGGGTTGAAGGCGACTTCATAACCCTCGACGATTGGGCATTCACCCAACCAAGTTTCCTGTAGACATAGCAGTTCCAAACCATCAAGTCATTTTGTTTGAAACAAATGAGAGAATCCTCTCGTGTTCCAGGACCCGCAGAAGTATTCACTGGGTCCCTCCGGACTCTGGCATTACTGGCGGGCTTGTGAATTAAGGTTGAAGCCAACCAGTGCCAATCATTTAGAGTGTCTACATTTTTTGGTACAACACTTCCCTCAGTAACACATTGTTCAGTCTTTTCTGCTCCTTTAACAGTGATTTTGATTCGGTCTCTTGGTTCCAGGATTGCGACCTACAATGTAAATATTTTCAAGGCTTCAAATGTAGCTTTATTTTTAAGGAATGCATGAATCTTATCTTTAAAGAAACATGTTTGTAGCTTGTGTTTGGAATAATGCATTGAAATGCAAACTTATGACAGGCAGAAACGAAACTGCTTGATGCTTTGAAACAAGGAACTTTTAAAGAGGATGTTTTCAAGAGTTAGAACATTGCATAACCCCACTATTTTACCTAGGAAAACAACAAAATAGGACTGTGGTACACAGGGGGAGAATATGTTACTTTGATAGAGATGAACAAGTTACTTACCAACTGGTAACATTCTTTCGATTGGATGTTCCTCCAACGTATTCCTCATCTTAGATGTATTCCATCCAGCTTTGCTGCTCTCGGAACTTTTTTCGGCAGAGGGCGCCGTGCGTCGATATCGTCAAGTCGATGGTCCCTCGAAGGCCTCCGTCGAGAGTGACATCATCGGGTGTATAAGTAGCACGCGCAGCGCCCGTTGGACTCAGTTCCGTTTTTCCCCCTTTTTATCTTTGATCTTGTACTGTGTAGATTGTGCCAGCAGACAGGTATGAGCCTTGCGAGATTTGAGATGGCAATAACCCGGAAAAATCTACAGAGGGGTAGGTTGGCAGGGCGATGAGGAATACGTTGGAGGAACATCCAATCGAAAGAACGTTACCAGTTGGTAAGTAACTTGTTCTTCGAGGGGATTGTGTCCTCCAATGTATTCCTCATCTTAGATAGACTCCCAAAGGAGTATGGACAATTCCTCTGGAGGAGGGGGTAGATTTTTCGATACTCTTAGATGGCTGAGTATAGTACTGCTTTTCCAAAAGTTAGCTCCCTAGAGTGGGAAGCATCCAGGTTATAGAATTTTGGGAAGGTGTGTAGCGAAGACCAAGTTGCTGCTTTGCAAATGGATCTTATTGGAACACCTCTTTGAAGGGCCGTGGAGGAGGCGATGCCTCTGGTGGAATGAGCCCTTAACCCTTCCGGAGGGTCTTTTTGAGCTAGTCTGTAGCATTCTGAAATGCAAAGCACAATCCAGCGTGAAATTGTCTGTTTTGTCACCGATTGACCCAGTTTCCTTCCTGTGTAACCTATAAACAGCTGGTTGTCCATTCTAAGTCTGGAAAGTCTAGAGATGTAAAAGCTTAAAGCTCTTTTCGGATCCAAACTGTGTAATCTTTCCTCCTCCTTCGAAGGATGGGGTGGAGGATAGAATGCGGGTAAGACAATTTTCTGACTTAAATGAAAATCAGATATTACTTTCGGTAAAAATGATGGTTTTACCCTCAACACAACCCTGTCCTTATGGAACACAGTATAGGGTGGCCCAGAAGACAGTGCCTGCAATTCGCTCACTCTTCTTGCTGATGTTAGAGCAACCAAGAAGGCTGTTTTCCACGTTAGTAATCTTAATGGACACGTGTGCATAGGCTCAAAAGGAGCACACATTAATAATTTTAGGACTAAATTTAGATCCCAGATCGGTATTTGAAATGGGTGAGGAGGAAACACATTAGTGAGTCCTTTTAAGAATTGTATCATCAAAGCAATTTTGAAGTAGGAGCATTCTTCCGATGAGCGCTTGAAAATGGAAAGCGCCGCAAGGTAACCTTTTATTGTTCCAATATTCAGACCACTATGTGCTAGGGTCAGAAGGAAAGATAACACTTCCGGAATAGAACATAGAAAAGGATTGACATTCTTTTCTCTGGACCAGTTGCAAAACTTTTTCCAACGGCAACGGTATAGAGACTTTGTTGCTGGCCTTCTTGCCGAAAGCAACACCTCCATAACATCATCTGGAAGGTTCTAATCCCTGTATCACAGCCTTTAAGATACCAAGCATGAAGGTTGAGCGTTGTGACCTCTGGATGGAGAACCTGACCTTCCATTTGAGAGAGAAGGTTCTCTCTCTGAGGAAGACGTACTGGAGGACAGATGGACATGTCTAGAAGGTCTGGGTAGCACGTTCTCCTGGCCCAATCCGGGGCAATTAGGATCATGCGGCTCCGAAACCTTCTCAGCCTCCTGATGACCTGTGGAATGACGGGAATTGGAGGGAACGCGTACAATAGTGGGAAATTCCACTCCACCACGAGCACGTCCCCCAGGACTCGTCTCGGGGGAAATTCCCTTGAGCAATACCTTTCGCATTTTCGGTTGATTCCGGTTGCAAACAGGTCTTCTTGAGGGGTTCCCCAAAGGGCGAAGATCTCTTGAATGACTTCCTGAGCCAGTTCCCATTCGTGGGATACCGTGCTCTGCCTGCTCAGAGCATCTGCCGTCATATTCTCTTCCCCGGCTAAATTAATTGCCGTTAAGAGATTCCCTCCTGAATCGCCCAATACCAGAGCTGCATTGCCTCTCTGCACAGGGGTAGTGACCCCACGCCTCCTGTTTTGTTTAGGTAGTGCATGGCCACTGTGTTGTCTGTCATTATCAGGACATTCTTTCCCCTGACAGATGGCAGGAAGGCCTTCAGCGCTAGTCTGATTGCCCTCAGCTCTAAAAGGTTGATATGTAGTTTGGACTCCGATGGAGACCAGCGACCATTGATTGTCAAATCGTTGGCATGAGCTCCCCACCCCAGGAGTGAGGCGTCCGTCACTACTGTGATCTCCGGCCATGGTTGCCAAAAAGGTTCTCCTTTTCGGATGTTCTCTGTACAGGTCCACCATAGAAGGTCTTGTCTGACCTTGTTCGGAATCTGAAGAAGATCTGCCATTTGACCCGAGAACTGGGACCACTGAGTCTTTAGGGCCCATTGAAGGGATCTCACCTCAAGCGTGCCTTTGGCACCAGAAAGATGCAGGATGCCATGAGGCCGAGCAACCTTAAAAAGTCGTAAGCCTGGAGATTTTGGGCATTTTGGAATTTGGAAACCATCTGAAGAATGTCTTGAGCCCTCGTCTTGGGAGGCGAGCTCTTTCCCAAGGATGTGTCTAGTACAGCTCCTTTGTACTGAAGCTGTTGGGAAGGTGTCATTTGAGACTTCTTTAAATTGAGGGAGAAGCCCAGTTTGTGGAGGAAGTGGCAGGTGACTTTCAGATGATCCAGTGCTTGCTTGGCAGAGCGCGCTCTGATCAACCAATAGTCCAGGTAGGGGTAGACATGAATCCCCCCTCTCCTGAGGTGCGCTGCCACCACTACCATTAACTTGGTGAAGACCCTCGGGCGGAGGTCAACCAGAATGGCAGGACTCGAAACTGATAGTGTGAGTCACCAACTACGCACCTCAGGTATTTTCTGTGTTTGAGATGAATCAGCACATGAAAATAAGCATCCTCGAGGTCCAATGACACCAACCAGTCCTGGAGTTGAAGGGCCTGAAGGATCTGGGAAAGGGTAACCATCTTGAACTTGCCCTTCCTGAGGAACTTGCTCAAGCTTCTTAAGTCCAAGATGGGTCTCAGTCCCCCGTCCTTTTTGGGGATCAAAAAATACGGGGAGTACCAACCCTTGTTCCTCTCCGCTGCAGGTACTGGTTCTATAGCACCTTTCCCCAGCAGGGTTAGAACTTCCTGCTGTAGGAGCGGGTTTGAAAGTTTCAACGGGTGTCTCCCTGGTGGATTGCTTTGAGGTTGCTTTAAAAAAGGAAGGCAATAGCCTTGGGCTATTATTTCTAGAGCCCAAACATCTGAAGTAATGGCTCGCCATTCTTGCAGATGCTGCGACAGCCTGCCTCCTACAGGTGTTTTGTGGTGCAAGTCCTCAAAGTGGTTTTGTGGCGGATGTTGCAGCTGCTGATGGCAAAGAGGCTGGAGCTGGCTTATCACGTTTTCCTCGTCCACCACGAGTGGCCTTTCTTTGTCCCCTTTGACTGGCCAGTCCACCACGAGTGGCCTTTCTTTGTCCCCTTTGACTGGCCATTCCTCTCGTCTTCCCTTATGAGGTGTAATAACGATAGGATTGTCCCCTCCATGATTGCCCTTGCGCACGAAAAGGCTGAGGTTGCCTAATAGCAGCTCCTAAGGATTTTGCCGCTGCTTTTGAGGTCTGCAACCTCTCAAGGCTCTCGTCAGCATTGTTGCCAAAAAGGTGAGACCCGTCAAAAGGCATGTTCAGGAGGCGGTTCTGTACGTCCGGTGCAAAACCCGACTTCTGTAACCACGCAAACCTGTGCATTACCGTGCTAGTGCCCATGGACCTGCTTACACTATCCGCAGGGTCCAATCCAGATTGAAGGGATTCCTGCATGGCCACCTTTCCATCTCTAACGATGGCTAGGAAACCTTCCCTTTTTTCCCCTTCTGGTATGTGCTCTGCCGCCATTGGGCCCAAATTCTCTTCCTTTTATTTCAAAACATCTTGACCACTCGAACGCTCCCATCTTCATGGCACTCGTCTATTCTCGTGCCTATTTACAAAAAGGGAGATCGTTCGCTCCCCGAGAATTATCGACCCATCGCGCTTCTTGACTCGCCAAGCAAGATTTTTGCAAAGTTTTTGCTGCTTGAATTTTCTGCATGGACATTAACCCATTTCCATCGCAATCCGTTTCAAACAGGTTTTTTTGCCGGAATGGGCACAGCAGTCAACTTGTTCCTCCTAAACTCCATCAAATCTCTGTGTCACATTCAAAAACAGCAGGTCTACTTTGCTTTTGTGGACCTGCATTCTGCATTTGACTCAATTTCTAGAGTTAAACTTATGCCTAAACGTATTCATGACAAATGTCCCCCCTCCATTACCGATCTTATTTATCATTTCCATTCTACCACCACGGTTCTGGTTAGATTGACGTTGAATGGCCTACTTTCCCATCCGATTCCGACTTCACGCGGCCTTAAACAAGGCTGTTTGTTGGCGGCAGCCATTTTTAATTATTACATCCAAGATATCAAATATACCTTTGAACCCATTCAATCAGATTCTCCGCAAATTAATGTTGTCCCTATTAAAGCATTGTTCTAAGCTGATGACATCGTTCTCATCTCAAAGACCCCCAATGGTTTACAAAAACTTTTATCAGCACTAGACCACTATGTCGCAGAGAACGATCTAAAAATTAATTCCACAAAGACTCAAGTCTTGATGTTCAATCCTCATCTTGGCCTCCACACTCGGAAACATTGGTTGATCGGTAATAATACTTCACTGTCCCTGGTTTCATCATATACCTATCTAGGTATCATTTTCGAAGCCTCTCTACATTCATTGAAACACATGGCCCAGATCGAAGTCAAACTTCTTACAGCGATTTCACAATCACGTATTCTCCTTGCAAAATTTGGAAAATTCTCCATAATCCCGGCCTTAACATTTTGGCAGATGAAAGTCATTCCCACCGTATTTTACGGCTTGGAAGCAGCACCACCCATACCATCTACTACTCTTGATAAATGGGAGGCTAAATTTTGGCGGAATGTGCTGCATCTGCCTCAGTGTATTCCCATCTCATGGTTACGATACGAATTAGGCCTCTCTTCCCTGTCAGCGCACCTTAACTGGAAACAATGTTAATTTTTCAGAAAATGTCTAATAAAATCTCAGATAGACAACCTACTTAAGGTATTGTCGAACTACATCTTTACGACAGATCACGTCTTTATCCAAAGATGGCTGTCAGCAGTTTACAAGATCTTAGCTGAGGCAGATATTTCAATTGAAACCCTTCTGCAAAACCCTGATAAGGCTAAACTAAAAATTCACCAGACCTCCTGGATCATGAACCATCAGAAATGTCTCACCTATAAACATGCCTCGAGTTTTCGTTTTCCACCACATAAAAGAGGCATTACACAATCCTATTTATCAAGAGCCCCTTCACCGAAATATAGAAATCTAATTCCTCCGTTTCCAGCTACATATATGGGAAACAAGAGATCTCCTTTATACGCATCACCTTATAGGACCTCTTCAAAAATTTTGTCGGCTTTGTCAAACAACCAAAATCCCAGAAACCTTAGCCCATCTAATCACTACATGTCCTAATCTTACTAGTCAGAGGCAATTGCATTTTCATAAATATTGCCCTGGATTTGCTATGTATGAATCCGATGCTTGTTGGAATCGCATTTTTGGCTCGACAGACTTGAAAATTCAGATAGCCACTGTAAATTTTCTTCTTTCCTTAAATTTAGATCAAGGGAAAATTCATTGAATTCGCGATCGAATACTTTTATTTGGACCGAGTATGATGACATTTTAGATACCGTGTCCTTTTCTTTGAAGATACTTTGGTCAAATTGTGAATATTGGATTGTTTAATATCTATTTTGTATTTACTGTTTGTCCAAATTGAATGATCTTAATTTGTTTTTATATTATTTTAATCTACCATGTTCAGATTGTGTTGATATGTCATTTTATTGAAAAGTTGTAACAATAAAATGCAACTAAATCAATAAAAAAAAAAAAAGAAAAATTGCGATGCACTCCCATAGAGTGTACGAAAATGTAGCCAAGGCATATGTGGAGTTGGCAGATTTTAATGCCATGCTCCCGGCTGAAAATACCTTCCGTGCCCAACCATCCACACGCTTATCGTCCCTGTCTGGAGGGATAGACGGGTACGCAAGTTTGTTGGAAGCTGTGGCTGCCTGTATGACCAAACTCTCAGTAGTTGGATGTTTAGACAGATAGCCGGGGTCGCTACTGGCTGGGCGGTATTTTGATGTGAGGGATTTATTTACCAGAGGAATAGAATCCAGAGTTTCCCAATTCTTGGCCACCCTGTTTTGCAAGGCTACATGAAAAGGTAGTACTGGGTCTTCAGTGGGACCATGGTCCAATATGTCTGTTAAATCATCCTGGATGAATTGGGCTGGTGGTCTAGCCCATCCCAAGTAATCTACCACCTTGGGCATTAACTGATGGTAAGATGGACTGGCATGCTCTCCTGGATCTGGTCTGCCAAAGTCATTCTCAGGAGAGGTGTCAATGCCACTTGCATTGTGTAAAGACTCCACCAAATCCCTCATTCTGCTTTCCTCTGAGATCAAGCATTCTGGGACAATTGGGTATGCCATACTCCAATCCAAAAGGTACATTTTCCTCCTCGGATCTCTCCTGTTCCTCAAAAATTGAGGTCAAGGATTTGAAAAACTACTTCCTAGGGAGAGGCTTGAAAACCTTCTCTGGGAGATGAGGAGGAAGAGGTGTAGTACCAGGCTATGAAGGAATTACATGTTTTTTAACGTTTTCCTTCTCTTTTTCTGGCTGCCCTGGTTGGAGCCTTTGGCGCTGAGGGTTTCGGCGTCGATAAAGGCGTCAACGGCGCCGATGACATAGTGGTCGTCGACAGGGTCTGCTTCGAGGGCGTCGAGGCGGCCTTCGACGGTTTCCCCTTCGAGGTGTGATAGGTCTCGGACGGCGTCGGTGACCTCGAGCGTTTATCGCTCGGCGTCCTGGAGGGTTCCCTATCCTTCCTTTTACGATCACCCGGGCTCGACGGCGCGCGAGTCTTAGAGTGATGACGCTCTCGGCCGGCTTCCGAAGTAGGCGCGGACCGAGGCTTTGCCTTCTCAAACACCTCCATCATTTTGACCCTGAATGCTTCCCACTCTTCGGTAGATGAATGTTTTGTGGGGCATTTCATTTTCGGAGGCTCGTCTGACGATGAGGTGGAGGGAGACCTATGGCGTCGTTTCTTCGACTTTTTCGACGAAGACGACGAGCGATGAGAATCGCTTCGGGATCTAGATCGATGCCTTTCGCGTCAAGGAGATATTTCCCCATGGGGTCTCGACTCGTCGCTAGAGGCTTTTCGATCCTTCCGACCTACCTGTAGCTTTCCTCTCCTTTCTCGCAAGGCCTTCCCCGTCATCGCCTGACACTTCGAACAGGCCTCCATGTAGTGGCCTTCCCCGTGACACCACAAACACTTGCGGTGTGGGTCCGTGATCGACATTTTTGAGCCGCACGACTTGCATTTCTTAAAACCCGATCTCGGGGTCGTGGTCGGCGTCGATGACGAGGACATAATTACTTCTTTTCGTTATATTATATTTCTTGACAGAACTCAAGGCGCGCCGAATGTCCGAAGCAACGTAACTGCGGAAAAACGGAACTGAGGCCAACGGGCGCCGCGTGTGCTACTTATACACCCGATGACGTCACCCTCGACGGAGGCCTTCGAAGGACCATCGACTCGATGACATCGACGCACGGCGCCCTCTGCCGAAAAAATTTCCAAGAGCAGCAAAGCTGGATGGAATACATCTAAGATGAGGAATACGTTGGAGCACACAATCCACTCGAAACTTCCATGTTTTAGCATGAAAAAAAAATTGAGATAACTTCTTTTCTATTTAACCTAGCCAAATCTAGGTCTCCCAGGAAACTGTTCACATTCAGAAGTCTGATGCTGTTATTTTGAAGGCGGTGGAATTATTACAATGACATTTAAAGAAGCCCACACTTATTTTGCCGAATTGTTTTACGGTGGTGTCATTTCGCTGAGAGGCATGAGTACAGGGAACGTGTGATCTCTTCTCCAGTCTAGGGGAGGCAGAAATTTGAGAAATCCTTCAATGCCCAAAATATTCTCACACTTTTAGCCACTCAGGCGTAGAGGGTGTGATGTGTTCATCTATCATGCAATCAGAGCATCCAGCAACACATAAGAACAAATAGAAAATAATGTCATAACACATACCTCAGTATGGGATGCCTATCCCCTTTCAAAGGTCCAACTCTAATCATAGACTGGAGAAATGTGGGAAACCCCAGGAGCGGAAAACAGAAGATCCTGGAAGAATATAAGAAATCCCATATGTAGACTGCTTTTAACAGAAAAAAGAAAGGAGCCATTATGGAAGAGAGGCTTCAGAGCAATTTTTGGGGAAATTTGAGCCAGCCAGACTGTGAGTGAAGAAGAGGGAGTCTAGTGCTTATGAGCAGAACCAGATGAGATACAGCTGGAGTTGATTTCTGGGAGGAGCTGAGGGCTCTGCTCATGACCCAACTGTACATGGACCTGCTGACTTGGGTCCAACTAAAGAAACCTTCAAAATAAGTAAATTGATTCCCTGTAAGAATACTTAAAAGTACATCTCCATAAGAATGTAATATAGTGCAGGGCGTACTGGCATCTGTTTAATCGACATGAATTAATGTCCTTAGTTTTCACAGAGGCAAAGAAATATCTAGGTCTGTCAGTTACTGTAGCCAACACATCTTATACATTAACAGTGATTAAAAACCTTTGCTCTGTGAAGGCCATAGTTCAAATAAAAGTCTTGCAGGAACGTACATGCTCGTCCTTAAAAGGACTGGAAAAGAGGATGGTGAAAGAGGGGGATACAATCCCAATAGACACCTGTGGGTGGGTTAGTGCCCCACCCCGCCCACTTAGTTTTCCCGCCCACTTAGTTTTCCCTAGGAAAGACATAGGCATTACAAAACAACCCATTTTGATAGAATTGCGATTTAAAACGCAAACGTCACGTGAAGGTGTTGGTGCCCTAAGTGAACGCCTGACACACATATAGGGGACGACATGTTGATTTCTTCACTATTCTGGTAATGTTGCGATTGTGACATTTAATATAAATTGCCTTTTGTTTCCCAAAATACTTAAAATGTTAAAAAAGAAGAAAAATGCTGTGATTTTGTTTTTACCTGTAATGTTAAGCAATCGTGTTTGTTTTGAATGAATGTGTATTGCAAATGGAACTGTGTTGTTATGTTATGTTATTTTGCATTTATATAGCGCCTTATATACCATTGGTATGGTCTGAAGGCGCTGGTAGGTTGAACTCCCTTGGGAACCGAAGTTCAGATCAGTAGAGAGAGTAGAAGGAGTCAAAAGGTGCATGTGAGCACTGGGTATGTGTGCAGCTCATGTGGTATTCGTGTTCATAGAAAGGCAGAATTAGACAGAATGAATTGGATATGGTGGTTTATTCTGCACCTTTTGGCAACAGTGTATATTCCCTTGTATTGGGAGTGTGGGGCAACCTGTCATTTATTTTGTTTGTCCTTTTAAAATAAAAGAAGTCTATTGTTCCAAAACAGCTGGTTTCTTGACCCAGAGGGTCTCTAAACATGAATTTAAATAATTGTGCAAGCCTTGTTTGGGGGTGGGTTGTTAAAATTCCTTGAATGAGGTCCTGTGCAATTTAAATTGTTACAATACCCTGGCACAACATTTACAAATGGTGTAACATACATGTGGTATGGGCACACTGTACTAGGCACTGTTTTGGCGATGTGACACAAATAATGACCTACTGTGCAGTAAGAGTTTTTTTATTGGGCCAGAATATCCTGATGGGCTCATAAATAATTTGTAGTGGAAAAATACTGTCTTCTGTGGCAGACCAGATACCTGGAGAAATGTGATATTTCACATGTTCCTCTTTGGAACTGCCTGTGCAGCCCCATTAGTTATTATTGAATTTCGTCAGAATACCGAGTTATGATAATGCCTTATTGTGGCCCGTTATTCTCTACATGTCCTTGGGTTGGTGGAAGGAGTGGGCAGTGAAGTCCCAAACACTCTCTTTAACTCCCCACCTATGGGAAGGGAGAGGCCATGCTTGTTCACTTCTATTGGAGGCATACATTCACCCTAATTCAAAGGTTTGGTTTTGTTGCGCCACAACTCTCACATATTTTAATAAGATATGATTATTCAAAGGAGATTCAAAAATCTGCCAAGTCCATTCCATAGAATGTCTATTGTGCTATTTATTAATAGTTGCCGCCACGCGTTTCAACCAACTCTACCACGGTACACCACTATAAAGCTAAATTACAGTAAGAATGTAATTCATCCTACTAAGAATAGGATGATCAAAATTGGAAAATACTAAAAGAATATGAATGTTTAATGTTATGATATGATGTGGCATTTATTACGCATCTGTACACAAGTGTTTCTATGCGCGACAAGACAGAGAGAGGGAACAAGGGACAAAATAAGGATCTTACTAGGCTTGTGTCATTTAGATCGCACAAGTGCGGGGAAGAGGAAAGGGGAGAAGTGCCAGGGGGGAGGGGAGCGGAAAAGTGCAGTTAACTCACAAGTGCAGCCAGCGGGTGGCTCATAAGTGCAGAGAGAAGGGACTGTAGGGTTGCAGATACAGACACTTAAGCGCTGGGGAACCCGGAGGGAGTGCAAGAGCAACTGGACATGCAGGAGCCTAGGCCCGAGTTCAGGAGGTGACCAGGTGACCAGTGTACAGAGCAGTCTGGTGCATCAGCAGGGGAGATGAAGAGAGAACGCAGAAGCGAATAGGAAGGTCTTGAGTTGCTTCTGGAACCAGAGGTGGTTCTGCTCAAGTTTGAGAGAGGCAGGGAGGCTGTTCCAGAGGTGGGGCCCAGCCTATGAGATAGCTCTGCCCCCAAGAAGCGTCTGACCCGCAGAGAGTTGTAGGTGGATGAGCGGAGAGCTCAAGAAAGATGATGTTTTGGAAGAGAAGGTTAGAGGTAGAGCAGTCCCAGGTCCCAGAAAGCCTTGTGGACAATGCAGACGGTCTTGAAGTTGATCCTCGCAGTCACTGGGAGCCAGTGAAGACATTTCAGAGCTGGAGAGATACGATCCCTGGGCTTGAGGCCAAGGACAAGTCTTACAGTCCTGTTCTGGATAAGTTGCAAAGGTCGAAGAGTAGAGGCAGGAAGATTTAAAAAGAGGCTGCTGCAATAGTCAAGCCTAGACAGGACCAGAGCTCTGGAGACAGTGAGCTTCTGGTGGAAAGTGAGAAAAGGAAGAATACCTCTGAGGAGGTACAGCTGATAGTTTGACTTTTTAGAGCCGTCAGAGATGTGAGGTGAGAAGGAGAGGGAGGAGTCGAAGATGACACGAAGGTTCTTAGCCTCACAGGAAGGAGCAGGAAGAGGACCCAGATTGGGCGGCCAGAGGGACAGAGAGGAAAGGAGGGAGCGTGTGTCCCAATGAGGAGGATATCAGTCTTATTGGCATTAAGGCAGAGATCATTGGCGGCACACTATTCCTGAATTGTGGCCAGACAGTTTGGTATGACAGAAGCAGCAGAGGTGGCAGAGGGGAGCCTGAAACAGAGCCGAGAGTCATCCGCATGACATTGAACATTGGAGCAGAAAGTAGCAATGCAGTGGGCAAGAGGTGCCAGGTAATGGTTGAAGAGCCAGGGAGAGAGGTTAGACCCCTGGGGAACACCACAAGTAGAGAGAGAGAAGAGAAGAAAGGCCCCAGTTGGACCTGAGAGGGTCGGTCGGTGAGAAAGGAGGTCAACCAGGCCAGGGCCTGATCAGTAATACCAAGGTTGTCCCAGAGATGATTGAGCAGGATGGCATGGTTGACCGTATCAAAAGCAGAGGATAGATCAAAGAGAATGAGGACAGAAGGAATATTAAAGTCAGGATTGGAGAGCAAGTCGTCACAGGTGTTCAGGAGAGCAGTTTCCGTGCTTCTGGCAGTTCTGAAGTCAGACTGGTGGTCACGGAGGCAACCAAAAGATTAAGTATGTAGATTAAGCTGGGAGATGGCCAGCTTTTCCAAGAGTTTTCCCAAGAAAGGAGTGATGGAGATTGGGCGATAGTGAGCCAGAGAGGAACGATCGGCCAAGGGCTTCTTTAGAAGGGGATGCACAAGAGAGTGCTTAAGGGGGAGGGCAAAGTTCCAGTGACAAAGGAGTGATTGCAGAGATCAGCCAAGGCTGGAGCAAGGGTGTCGATGTGGTCCTTGATAATTCTGGATGAGCAGGGGAGAACCTGCTTTGAAGAGACTTTCATAGATCGGACTTGTCTAGAAATATCATCAGGGGTGAACAAGGGAAAGGAGGAGAGACAGCATCAGACGGGCCAGGAGTGGTAGAGAAGGAGGTAGAGGAAGAGAGGGTGGACAGGATGTCCTGAGTTTTAGTAGTGAAATGAGAGGCCATGGCCGTGCAGAGAGCCTGGGAGGGAACAGGAAAGGTAAAGACTGCAGCAGGATTGGACAGCTCCTTGCAGATTTGGAAAAGTTCAGCTGAGTTGTTAGATGCCGCAGAGATGCGGGCTTGGACGTAGACTCTCTTCTTAGAGAGGACAGAGAGTCTGTACTGACTATGGAGCAGGTTGCAGGACAGTTTGTCAGGGGGTGTGCCCAAGGCCTTCCACTTCCTCTCCGCCAGCCTACACTTGCATTTAAGGGCAGCAAGGTCAGAATCGTACCAAGAGTTTCACTTGGATTTGGGCTTCAAGCGGATCCCCATGACAGGGGCAAGGACATCCAGAGTGTTAGAGATGGAGAGATGAACGTTAGAGAGGGGGCTGTGTCAGGGTGTGAGTCAGCCAAAGGTGCAGGAGGAGGAGAGAAAGTAGCAGGAAAAGCCTCAACTGACACACGCTTTATGGGCCAGATGACCGAGAAGGTAGGTGGCAGTACTGGAGTCAGCTTGACCTGCGGGGAAGAGGTGGAAGGAAAGGAGAAAGTGGTCACTCCAAGAGAGAGGAGTGGTGAGAGGGTAAGATAAGGGGAGGTCTGAGGAGATCAGAACATCCAGGGTGTACCCTGCAGAGTGAGTCGGGCCAGAGGGAAGAATAGAACTTAATTTAGGGTTAGCACTAGAGATATGCACACAAAAAAGAGTTCAATGAAACTGGAAATTCTACTCACATAGTAGTAACAAATAATTTAAACTTTGTGTGACCTGAAAATGAATTAATGCATTGATGAAGACCAGTTGGTCGAAACATGCATCAGCAACTTATAATAAATAGCACACTTATTCTTTGAATAATCATGTCTGATTTAAATACGTGAGAGATTTGGCGCAACAGAACCAAACCTTTGATTTATTTGCTATATTATCGTGGAATATGCAGTTAACCATTTGGAGCACTGCTACCACAACGACTTGAATAAACAATTGGACATGGGCGCAGGAGATTTGCTTTTGTGGAACTAAAATGGTTGTACTTTGTTGAGATGCATTTACCCTGCCTGTTGAAAAGCTTAACAGCCACCACCAAAAAACGCGAGGTGATGCGCAGAAGATTAAGATGCCATGAAAGTGTACGTTTGCAGAATCATGTGGCCAACACAAGTTGCAGAAAGTGCACTGCAACAATGGCTGTTGAATCTGCAGATGAGGAAGCGCTTTTGACGCTGTCCCCCCCCCCAATCTCAAGCAATGCACCAAAAGGCCCCAGCAAGAAAAAGCTGCATAGATTTCACCGCTTATATGTGTTGGGGACAATGATATTCTATTTCATGTTCATCCCCATGGGGGTTTGAAGTACACCTTCTAATAATAGAAAATTTAAAACAACATAAAATACCCATCTCAAGAGCCAGAGAAGGGTGCCCACATTTTAGAAAAATAAAATGTACAGCAGTCTGGCTGCCAAGAACTCAGCAGACGAGGCCAGAGGTCAGCTGTACACAATGGACACACCTAGCAGCAAAGTATGACAGACGTAACACCACCAAGAGGGCACTGTCCTCCATAACCACCTTCCAAAAACACTTTTCAGTGCTTAACCTCCTTTGTTCCAGGTAGCACCCAGAAATGTCCCACCTATTTTGTAGGCTCTTCTCCTGAAGGTCAAGCCCCAGTTTCTGTTAGGTTGATACAAAACTGTTTTCACATCTTGCCATTGTTTCATACCCCTTTGTGTTTTTGGGAATCCTCGCCTGCTGCTTTCCAGTCTGTCTGGCAGTCTTCCGCAGAGTTCAGCTGCACAGAGTGCATATATAGAGGAATAATGAAATGGCATTCGGATGAGTGCTATTCTATTGGAGCGAATGGGGTATGTCGGTGCTCCTGATCCCCGTTTAGTGCATCACTGGGTTTGCTGCCCGGCTCCCGGGAAAGCGGCCACAGCTTTCCGGCCTTCTTAGTGGGGCATGTGCCCTGTGACATGGTTCCAATGGGGGGCAGATGGGAAGTGGAGCCCTTTATGTTTCATCTCATCCCAGATCCTAGTAAATTGAGGGCACGACACACAGCCCTCAGCGTACATTTTGCATAATTTTAGGTTCTCTTCTTGCAGTGCCTACAAGTTATGGCCTTCTTGTACAAAGCATATTTCCATTCCATTATTCTCGGTTAGGAATGTTGGCATCGGGCAAAGGGGTCAAAGGTCCTTTTTACTGACACTATTGTTGTACAGTTTAGTAAAATGTTCTCGGCAGTCGCTGGAACAGGACCGCTCTAAATTCTCAAGCCAGGTCCAATCCACCAATTACTCAAAGGTTTGGGGGCGTGCTGTGTTTCAGCTGCAGGTGCCTTGGGTCCAGTTGGTGTTCACAATAGCCATGATGTTGAGGGCACACTGTACAAGCAATCCAGTGCCATAAAGTCCAGGGAAGCCTTCAGCCCACACCTCAATGATCTGGGGTGAAATGGATCACTCAGAAGGGTCCCCCTTAATAGCCAGATGATACAGTCTCCACTGGAATGGATCACCTTGGTCATCTTGTCCATTACGACTGTCTTCAAGAAATCAGCGTGATGTGTTGGGACAATCCACCAAGTCTAGAGAGGAGACAAAAAAAACAAAAGGAGCTCAGAAAGAAGCTTCCTGTACTACAGAAAAACACATATAATACAAAACACCCATCGAGTCTCAAAATTCAGGAAGAGGAGCATCAGAGATCAATCAGCATCCAGGTCAAGCATTCTATCATAGGTAAGCCCAAGAGGAAGAGGCAGGTGGGAAACAAACATACAGGAGGAATGCATCCATGGTAAAAATACTACAGGCATTTTATTTGTGTAAAAAACATGACGTTCCGAATAGGTAAACATTGCAGGGGTAGGAACAGTCCTGCGAGCAGCTGCCTTAATAGTAGGCAATTCGTTATTGTACTAGCGGAGGTTAGGAGTAGAATGGATGGATGTCTCTTGCCTATAACTCTTATTCTCCAGCATAGGTCTTGCATGGATTCACATGCTCATGAATATTCCCTGTCGTCAGGCTGGGACTCCTCAGTAAAATGAAAGCAGTTTAGCTTAAAGCTAAAAACTGCTTGTCGCCTCTATAGCCTATCAGTGTCACTTTGGGTCACACTGCCCCAGCCAAAGACACTTGTACTCCTAAACTCCACCCCTAGTGGCCGTCGTCAGATTTGGCCGTGCTTGTAAAGTGGCAGTATGAACCAAGAAGAGCCAGAGAGGGGAAGGAGGGAGGCTTTGCAAGTCTATCCATGCAAGACCTAGGCTGGAGAACAAGAGTTACAGCTAAGTAACTTGCTCCTTCTCCAGAATGGGGTATTGCATGGATTTACATGCTCAGGAATACGATTACACAGCAGTACATATATAGAACCAAGGGAGGTGGCAAGGCTCACAGAAGCAATACACTTACCACTGGAACAAACAAACTGGTTGTGCAGCACTGCTTGGCCGACTCAGGACTCCTCCCTGGAATCCCTGTCAACACAGCATGGAAGCGGTCTGTTGGCCAGACAGTGGCAATGTATGGTACAGCAGGAGAGCCACCTCGAGATGGAAGCATTAGACAGGGCCTTCCCATTTCCCACAGGTCCAAAATTGACGAAATGTTGAGTCTTTCGAAAGTCCTTTGTGCCTGCAACATAGAACTTCAGGGGACGCGCAACTTCCAGCAAATGCAACAACCTTTAAGCAGGTGGACAAGGATTTGCGAAGAAAACTGGTAGAACCAAAGGCTCGTTTAGATGAATGCCCGACAAAATCTTTGGCATGAAGGATGAGTTTGCTGAACCACCTTAGCTGAGTGGAAGGGCAAATACAGAGGCCTACAGGAGAGAGCCTGTATCTCCCCTACCCACCTGGCCAAGGTGATTGCCACCAAGAAGGCAGACTTCCATGACAGAAACTTCAAGGAGGCCCAATGTATAGGTTCAAATGGAGGACCCATCAGTTTCGACAGCACCACATTCAGCTTCCACAGAGGAAGGAGGCTTCACCGGAGGAAATATTCTGAAGAGGCCCTTGACGAACTCCTCAATGAGCCTGAGCGACCACAGGGAGAGCTTGCCTGGAGCCCGGGATATGGCGAACAGGTGGACTTTGATAGATGCATGAGCAAGGCCACCCTTGGCAAGTGAGAACAGTCACACATAGCACAGAAATCTTCTGTGGTAAAACACTTCCATTTGTGCTTGTAGCAAGTAAGCATAGAGGGAGCCCTGGCCTTGGCTAAAATCTTCTCGGATTATAAAGGCAGCAATTAGTGTCCAAATTATAGGGCTGCAGGACCCAGGTCATGAGGCTCAGAGACGCTGGGTCATGGTGCAGGATTGACCTTCCTTCTCTGGAGAGGAGGTCTGGAAGTGGACTCGTTTTGATCGCAGGAACCACCAACGACTGGAGAAGGCCTCGGTACTAGATCTGCCAGGGCCACGCTGGTGCAATGAGCATCATCTTGCAGTGGCAACATCTGAGTGTGTCAGCTTTGTTGTCATCCGGCAGGTATTTGAGGATGTGCCCCAATGTGTACCATAAGTCTCTGTCATACCTCGAGAGAATGGCGACGGTGTTGGCAGCTTTGAGACTGGCTGAGACCACTGAGTCTGGCGTGGGCTGAGGATCTTAGGCCCTTAAGGGCCAAGTCCAGAACCCAGTACTTCTTTTTAAAGCGATCCCTTTTAGCAGGAGTGGTATTAACACCAACAGGCCATCCTCCAAATGTCAACCAACAGGGGAACTGAAATGGTGGTACTCTTCAGTACTAGGTTGAACAGCTTCGCAGTCCTAGAGATCATGGAGTGGAAGGACCCGATCTCGTCTGCTGAAGAGGCCATGGAGGGCGCATCGACATCTGAAGGTTCCCCATCCGCAGGAACGTAATCATGAAAGTCATCCGTGCCTTGCTTACCTGTTGTGACAGTATTGGTGTCAGTGTCTGCCTGAGCTGCTTCCTCCACCACATGGGACAGTGCAACCAGCAATGGCCGAGGGGTCTCAGGGGCTGGATGAGGCGGTGTCAGTTGATCTCGAGAAAGCCTTGGAGGACTCCCAGTTGGACCAGGAATGGTATCAGCGACTAGTTGCTGATGGATTTCAGCCACCAGTGTCTGCAAGGTGATCAAAATGTCCAAAGACATATCCCTTAGGTGAAGGTGCAGGAGCAGGTACTGGAGCTGGTCCCAGAAGAGGACTAAAAGGCTTAGAAGGATGATGAGACAATGCCCCATGCCGATGTATTGCATAATGGGGTCAGGCTCCCCTTGACCACCTTCCTGGTCAGAGTAAAAACCCTCAGGCAGGTCCTCCTCTGAAATGCTGTAACGTGCTTGCGACCTCCTGGGGGATCCCAGTGGGGACAAGGTGAAAAGCGGTGCAGCCTTGGTGGGTCTAGGCAGGAAATCCCTAGCTGGAGGCATCACCCTCACCAAATCCAACCCTGTAGTGGAGGAGGGGATGAAAAGGTGCCATTGTCAACGGGGCAGTCGTCGACGGGGCGATTGCCCCGACGGAAGAGGTCATCAATGAAGCTTGTGTCAACAATGGAGACATTCACAGGTCCTTGGATGACTTGCCCTTTTGGCAAGGTCTTGTGATTGGCCGCTGGCACCAGCGATTTTCTCATGGATAGAACATGCCGGCCTGCGGAAGGCTAAATGCTGACAGAGCCAGTGATGGCAACTGGCATCTCTCTGATATAGGTCCTGCAGCCACAGCGACCGTCAAGAAAGAAGGCGTTGGAGCGCTTGACGATTTTACCGTCTTTTAGATCTTTACCAGGGAAGCATCCTCAAAGGACCTCAACCTCTTTTTGTCAGAAGGAGCGCGCTCTGTGGACCTGTCGGCCCTTGAAGAAGCATGACTACGGCCAGAGGCTGTGTCAGAAGCCTTCCCTTCTTCGATCCATGCTACTAACCTCCTATGGCAGTCCTTCCAGGTCTTGAAGCAAAAGGCCTGGCAAATAGAACATCCGTCCGCATCGTGGTCGAGGTGTAGCAGGCAGTAGATGCACCTGAGTGTCGATCTTCGATGAAAATGTTCTTCAGGCCGCAGCCTCACAGGCCCTGAACAATATTTTCTTTGTAGCGTACACCATGGTGTCAGAGCTAAAAGGCCCAAGCCTGGACCTGTGGAAACCACGAGTTGGAGATCCCACGATGGACTAATGATCTCCTACCACAATGGGTCCTTGTCACAAAAATAGGCAAAAAACAGCAACAAATTGTCGGATTTCGACGAGCGAAACACGGGGACTCCCAACAAGAGAAACGTGCAGTAAAAATCTGAAGATGGCCACCAGGGGTGGAGCTTAGGAGGACGAGTTTCATTGGCTGGGCAGTATAACCCAAAGTGACACGGATAGGCTATAGAGGCGACAAGCAGATTTTAGCTTCCAAGAGTTTTCCAAGGAAGAGAGCAATAGAGATAGAGCGATAGTTAGCCAGGCAGGAGGGGTCAGCAGATGGCTATTTTAAGAGAGGGTGCACATGGTAGTGCTTGAGGGATAGAGGGAAAGGGCCAGAGGCGAAGGAGTGGTTACAGAGGTATGCAAGGGCCGGGGCGAGAGAGGAGATGTTGTCCTTAATGGTTCTGGAGGAGCAGCGGAGCACCTGTTTGGAGGAGGCCTTCATAGAGCAGAACACTTTAGAGACCTCGTCTGGTATTATTAGCAGGAGGAAGGGGAGTGAAGGGGATGAGAGGAGGGGGACCAAGGGAGGCAGAGAAGTAGGAGTGGGATAAGGGGTGGAGGAGAGTGGGGACAGGATGTCCTGAGTTTTGGATGTGAAGTGGGAGGCCAATGCAGTGCGGAGGGCCTGGGAAGGAAGGAGAGAGGTGGAGACTGCAAGTGGATTGGCAAGTACCTTGCAGATTTGGAAAGGTTTGGCTGTGTTGTTAGAGGCTCCAGTGATGCAGGCTTGGATGTGGGCCTGCTTTTTTGAGCAGATAGAGAAGCAATGGTGTCCAGTCCTAATATCGAATACAAAATTTCGAATGGCAAAAAAGTAGAATCAAAAATGTCGAAAAAAAAAATGTCGAATTATTTTTTTTTTCGATATTTTTTTTGGGCTCTAGTTTATATAAAAAAATTGGTAAAAACAAAAAAAAAAGAAAAACAGGGGTTGGGGGGAACCCCCCCATTTCGAAAAAAAACGTCATAAAAAATAAATTCGACATTTTTGTTTTCGACATTTTTGTTTCGACTTTTTGACTTTCGACATATTTGTATTCGAGATTATGACTATAAACCAGAAGCGATATTGCCTTTGGAGCAGGCGGCAGGCCAGTTTGTCAGAGGAGGAGCCCAAGGTCTGCCACTTCCGTACAGCAACTCTGCACTTGCGTTTCAGAGATGCTAGATCGGTGTCGTACCAGCTGTTGTTCTTGGTGGCAGGTTTTAGATAGAGCCTCGTGGCCGGGGCAAGGGTGCTGAGAGTGTTGGAGGTGGCAAGATGCAGATTAGCAGGACAAAGTCAGGGGGAGAGTCAAGAGTGGGGTGGGAAGGTGGAGGCAAACTCAGCAACTGACACTCGCTTCACTGGTCGAATGACTGTGAAGGAGGCTGGCAATACAGGGGGTGGCTCGGATAGAGGGCCAAAGGGCCCCAGATAGGAGGAAAGTAGAGAGTGGTCATACCAGTAGAGGGGGGTGGTGATTGGGTTAGGGATAGGGAAGTCACCACAGATGAGGGCATCAAGAGTGTGGCCAGCAGAGTCAGTCAGGCCGGAAGGAAGAATAGTGAGAGAGAGGGAGTCACACAGGACCCGGAACTGAGGGGTGGATGAATCAGGAGAGTCAAGGTGGATGTTGAAATCACCAGGAGGAGGAGTTTGGAAGAAGAGGTTGGAAGAGATGAGGCAAGGTCGGCCCATTCAGAGAGGAAGAGGGAGACAGGGCCAGGGGGTCTGTAGATAGTGGTGAGGGTGAGAGAGAAAGTGAGGGAGACCCCCAGCCTACAGAAGAGGCATTCAAAAGAGGAGTAGGATAGAGTAGGAATGATGGAAGCAGGGACCCACTCAGGGAAGATCAGAGCCACTCCACCTCCAGACCTGTTGAGTCTGGGTTTGGAGAGGATTTTGTAGCCCTCAGGAAGGAGAGTGCCAAGAGCAGTGACAGAGCTGGCACTGAACCACGTCTGGTAAGAGTGAGGACGTCCAAGTCAAGGTCTTTGAGAAGGCGACAGATGTCAGAGGAGTGTTTGACAGCGGAGCGAGCATTCAGAGTAGCTAGGTAAGCGGGGTACCACCTTTGAAGGTTTTCCGAAGGGGTGTACAGGGGTGGGGTACTCCCATTGGTGGTGGTGGAGGGGGGAGGTGAAGAAGGGGTGGCAGGAGAAGGGAGGAATTTTATGAGACAAGGCAGGCGCTGGTTGAGAAAAGGGAAGAGCAGGTTGAGAACCGTGGGCCATATGTGTGCCATTGTGATAGACAGTTATGATGACCCTAGAGGATGAGAAGTATGCAAGGAGAACCTAGTGCCACCATTAATGGGTTGGACGGAGAAAGAGTGGATACCAGATGGGGTGTCCATAGGTCAGGAGAGGGGGGGACAGTGTAGAGGATGTCTGTGAAAGTCTGTCTGGAAGTGGCGTTGACATAGGTCTCAGCGATGGGAAGGCCTGGATTAGAGTCCAGGGGAGATTTGTTTCAGCTTTTTCTTCCATACTTCGTTACAGGGGAAGGATAATTGATAGAATAGCAGTTGGAATAGATAGTAGTAGCAGGAGAAAGAAAGATAGGCAGGGGAGCTGCACAGTGCACTGGAACTCGTCAAGCAGGCACAGTGGAGGAGGTGTGCAAGGGAAGACAGTCAATGCACAGAATGAAGAACCCTCCTAGATTCAAATTTCCCCAAAAGGCACAAATACAGCACAAAATGGGGGATGCAACAATTTAAAAACCACAGCTAGATTTGATTATGCCAAAGAGCACTAATACAGCCCAAAATGGAGGATGCAACAATTTAAAAACCACAGCTAGATTTGATTATGCCAAAGAGCACTAATACAGCCCAAAATGGAGGATGCAACAATTTAAAAAGCACACCTAGATTTGATTATGCCAAAGAGCAATAATACAGCCCTCAATGGAGGGTACAGATGTTTAAGGCGTTCTTCATGAGGAAATATGGGTTTGGCACTAAAAGACAGCAGAAAGCAGGCTATAGGTGAGAGGTACAGAAGAAACACATGTCAAGTGGGAGGAGGATGCAGTATGCAGTCAGGCTCTGAGAAGGGAGGCAGGTATCAGCAGGCAACCAGATAGTGTGCTCTGGTCCAGGGGCAGGAGATCCACTGTGCTTACCAGTGCAAGGTAGTGGTACATTTTTCATCTTCTCGAAATGCAGAGATGCATTTAAGTTTGTTCTGTGTGCAGCGTGGGTTGGGGGGCGGGGGAGAGTTGCAGGGGCTGTTGCATGGAGGGGGGCCAAGATGCAAGATTGAGAGAACCACGCAGCTGGTGCTGCACGCACGTGTGAATGATGATAAAGCTGTAAGAATAAGCAGCGCAGTAGATATTGGAAGTCTGCTGCTGGTTATGGAAATTACAGTGAGGCAGCATGCCACTATGCACAATGACGTGTGAAGTGGACAGGACAACATTATTGGGGAGGCTGGTGGGACACTGCGAGTATAAGGGCTTACCCACCGAGGAGCACTGCAGGATCGGGCATTGCAACAAAGGTGGAGGCACCTCTTGGGCCTCCGGGACAGGGTCAGACAGGGAGGGGACTTGGCCCTCAGAAGGAGGCCCTTGCAGGGGACCGGCAATCACCTGCCGGCTCTGGGGAGCTGCAAGCGCTTCAATGCAGGCCAGCCAATCAGGTGAAAGTACCCAAGAGGCAGGAACAGCTGCTCCGGGGACCGCGAGGGGCAAATAATGATGGACGGTCCATGTTGGGCCGAAAAGTTAAATGAATCCCCACAAGTGGAATTGGGGGCAGGTGCCTCCACACACACAGCCAGGCAGAAAGAGGGGCTCCAAGTGGTGATTCACCTATTTATGTAGGTCGGCCCTCGACGGGGCCGGCAATTGCCTGCCGGCTGCAGGGGGCTGCAAGCTCTTCAATGCAGGCCAGCCAATCAGGTAAAAGTACCAGGGAAGCAGGAACAGCTGCTCCGTGGTGGCCATGTTGGAAGGTCCTTGTCGGGCTGAAAAGTAAAGTGAATACTGTGAGAAACCTGAAGGTGTCTCCCTAGCTAGTCCCCGGGGAACTGTCATCCAGGTGGCCAGGACACAGACATTGCTATTGGATCCAGTTCCTGGGGCTAAACCAGTGAGTAAGGATCACTTGGATGGGGGGTGCTCAGGGAGTGGGACACCGATGGGTAAGACGCTGTATCCCCCTTCTATCAACACCTTTTCCCCATCCTACCACGTAGGGCATTCAAAGCCACTGCCCCTGCCCCTTTCTGACACAATCACTTTCGCAATGACACACAAAAGAACAGACTAACACCAGAGTCGTTTACTTGACATGTCCCTATACAAGAGATGGGCAATTGATCAGAATCACACATACTGGACGGTCCTTTCCCTTCCCCACAGGGATAAAAGGTGGAGCCAGAGAGCACAGTACGAGCAAGAAAGACTGCAAAATGAGACAGCTATCCAGACCCGGCAGTTCAAGAGGAGGAGAAAGGCGGCAAACATCGAGAGGCTGACAAGGAGAGACACAACCATGCCCTTTTTGACAAAACCCAGCAAAACCTCTGCAGAAGGAATCGTAAGACCGAGGATGATAGCCCAAGTGTGTTGCAGCAGATAGCAACGGTACATGCAGCATATCGACGCTGATAAGTCAAAGCGAGGGAGACTCCTGCTACCGTGGTACTGCCTTGACTCCAGCTACAAGGAAAGCCAAGCGGTTCATCACAGCCGGTGAGTCAAAAAGGAACTTATACGAACCGGGCTGTGGTGAATGAAAGTCGCAAAGTAGCAAAGTGAGAGAAGTTCAAAGAACTGCAAGATTGTAAAGTGGTAGACCAGCTGCAGAAGGGGACCATGTGGGTGCGGCTCTGAGAAAGTCTGGTCAATCCCCATCTGAGTAAAACTACAGATACCAGAAGGCTGTAGGAGAGCTTCCAGGATAGGTCAAAGTGGTCATACAGGAGGGCAAGCAAAATCCCTGTACAGTCGAAAGCCTTTGACCTAAGAACTATAAAGAAAGCAAGCAAAGTGAATCCCGCCACATGAGAAAGCAAGGGAAGTGAATCCTGTAAACATTGAAAGTAAATGTGAAGGTGAAGTTGGCAAGAGTGAACCCAGAAAAGAGGCTGACGAGAAGGAGAAGGGAGCAAAGTCTAAAGTCCCAAACAACAGTGGTTTGACAAAGTTGGACCGGGCCGAGGGATGTCCAGTGGAACTGTTAAGATTTATAAGTGACGGCAAGCCACAGTGAACCCGAAGGAAGGAGGCTGGAAGTAAAGAGGGGTCAGCACCTGGAAAAGGGAGACCCAGGGGTGAAGAATCCTCACCCAAAGTAAAACCAGGAAACAAACTTTCATTTTTGTTGAAGCAACTTTTGTTTTGTTATTGAATACAGCAGATCCTCGAAGGCAAGAGACTTTCAAGAGAAACAAGACTTGCCCAGCAACGGCCCTGATAGCTGCAAGTGGAACTGTCGTCTCGTGCTGGCGAAGCTCGAGAGTGAACTGTGCTCCAAGATCCCACTTTACCCCATGCTCAAAACGTGGGAAAGGGAGATCCAAGCTACCGCATCCTGACATATTATTTGTGAACACTTCTTACTTTTCTTGGAAATCCTCCCACAGCCTTTTTGTATTAGTTGTAAGGTTTGGCAACAGGTTTCTTAGTATAGGCCCTTTTTTATTTGACACAGCGCCACTAGGACTGCCCTATTTTCATTTGATGGTCGACGCTTGCGCCCATCTTAGATTTAGGTTTAGATTAGGCGTTTTCCGACCTGCATACAATCTAATAAACACCCTTGAACAGAGATCACTTGTGTCTGTCTTTACTGTTGCCACCACGAGTTCCTTACAATCCCCACAAATGTGGGGGCAGGTGCCTACACACACAGCTAGGCAGAACCTTTTTATGTAGGTCGACCCTGGAGGGGGCTGGCGATCACCTGCCCAGTCCGGGGGGACTGCAAGCTCTTCAATGCAGGCCAGCCAAACAGGCGAAAGTATCCGGGAAGCAGGAACAGCTGGTCCGAGGACCGTGAGGGGTGGCCATGTTGGAAGGGACTTGTCAGGCCAAAAAGTAAAGTGAATCCCCACAAGTGGAAGTGGGGTCAGGTGCCTCCACACACACAGCCAAGCAGAAAGAGGGGCTCCACGTGGTGATTCACCCATTTATTAACATGGTATGTGATTTAATCCAAACACGTAATAAGCATGCCCCATGAGTAAGGACAATAATACCATGGGACACCCAAGTAAGTCAAACACTGTTCACATGAAGTGTCTGGCCTACATGCTGTTTTGACCCTCTGGGTCTTTACTAGGCCATATGTTCCATTTTGATTTTAATATCTGACAATTAAATGTCAAGCTAATCGCTGTGTAGCATGTCCTCCAATGTATGAATTTGTGCTTGTGCACAATATCAAATGGGGTATATTCTCAATGTTAACTACAATGTATTATATGGATCCTGGAGCGTCCCTCCTCAAGAAAAAGAATGTGTTAGGAATCGTGGTGGCCATTGGCCCAATTAGAATATTCATTCGGAAGTATCTACCCCAACAATTGCACAGCAAATTCCTGGATTAGTTTCCGAAGTGAAACAACCCCTAGTATTCAAGTTGCATAACTGTAGAATAAACCCCTCTTATGGGCGAGCAGACCATTAGCAAAACGTAAGATCCCTGGAGTCGCTGTATCCAGCGCACCCAAGCACTGCCTTTCGGCTCCCATGGCGTCATAATATGAATGGGCCAAGTAGATGGTAGGCAGAGGTACTAGCACTTGGCATGGTAGCAGAGGAGCAGGCCAAGTCCAAGAGTTTTGTGGATGTGCAGCGGATAGGAGTCACAACCTAGAGCAGAGGAGGTGGCAGAAAACCTTGTGACAACCATCTTAAAGAGGAAGAGTGTGGGAGGCCCTAAAACAAGGACTGTGAATCCAAGAACAGACACCGAGGTCATTGCAGGGTACAGGAACCCCTTAAAACCAGGACAGAGAAACGCTCCAGAGGTCATCACAGGTGGTAGAAACCCCATAAGCCTGGAATTATACCTTGAGGAAAAAGAGTACTTCTGCTTGCAGCTGGTGGCAGAAACCCAACAATGGCTGCTGGTGAGGATACAATGGAGACTGGCAATAGGTTTTCCTTTGAGTTCTACCCAGAGAGAACGGGTGTGTGTTAAAAAAGAGAAAAAACCTGCTTTGTTTTCCTAAATTAGTGTACAGCCTTTTTGGACCACACTCGGTTATATGCTCAAATGTAATATGATTACTCATGTTAACTCTTATTTTGGTCTCTGTGTTCCTGTCAGTGTGTTTCACTCACTAACGCAAGGTTGACCATTTTCTTGGCTAACCTCTCCCACTCAATTATTATTTTTGTGACGTCCCTGTTGCTGGTGCAATGTCTTCTAGGCCTGGAAAACTGTCCAAAGAGAATGGCAGACTTCAGTCCCATGGGGTGAAAACACTCCCAAAGAAGCAAACTATATATTTTCCTGCATCTTTAGTGAACTTTCCCGTTTTCAATACAGAATCTTCATGACTATTGATTTAATCCAGGAAGGGGATTTCCTTCTGATTTGGTGTGCACTGTGAAATTAATGTGTGGGGTGTATTGATTAAGCCATGCCGCAAATGTATGTATTAATCTTTTGTAACCAAAGATCAGTCTCTAAGCGCAGGACCGGGATTTGAACCTGTGTTGCTCTCTCTTGTCTTGCTTCCAAGAGAAATGCGTTGCCCCTGAGCTATCCTCCTGGCAAAATGACACTGTAGGTCAGTGTTTGGACCAGACCAGATTGTGAGGTTATCATCAATGTAGTCAATCAAAATGTGTTAGCTCCATTCCAATCTTGTTTTCACACAGCATACAGTACGGAAACGGCCACCCTACACATCATTGACAATGTTTACAAAGTTTTAGATAATTGAAATTGGATGCGGGCGCTGTTGCTAAGCGAACGGATGAGGACGTGAGCCTCTGCTGCTCTGCCAACATCCTGAAGTTAAAATCCTGTTTCCCACATATATCCTGCAGTGATTTGAACAATTGGTGCAAGCGGAACATCTCTGCTCCAATTTGCTCTGCTCCCAAGCAAAATTGGTGCCAGGGTACCCTGGAATCCGGGGTCGACGGCTCCGCCCTGGTGTGCCGGGTGGGAATCAGGGACACTTTACATTAGGAACCTGCAGCATTACGTGCAGGCAGCCTTATGAACCTGCAGATACAAGGCTGATATATATGCACACAGTGTCACTGAGGTGGTGCAGGCTGCAAGGCATTTCTGGGCCCTGCGATACTGGACAGAACCAATTCCGTAGCTATACTTGTTGTATCCTGCTAGAGAGGAGTCTCCCCCCCCGTTCTGAGTTGCCGAGTTGCCACAGCACCCCTCACAAAAGACTCTTAACCAGATAAACAAACGCTGAATAAATCACACCACCCGGCACCATAACAAAGGACACAACAACTTCAGATAATATATCTGACGCACCACTAGGGGTTAATTGTTTCAACAGCTGCTGAGGTACTCATCCTACCTACGGGAACTGAACATTAGCCCTGCTCCTCCTCGGTACTATACACACCATGGTCAAAGATAAACTCAAGAATGCCTCCACCCAAAACAGAATGGAGCAATATGCAACAACTATCACTGCTGTTACCACTGATCAAACAACGCTGTGAGACACAGTGGCAGTGGAGGAAACCATCTCCTTAAAGGACATGATGAACGCCATAGCTAGCTCTCACGCCTCCATGGAAAAGAAAATGGACGGCATCGGTGTGGATGTGTCACTTCTATGCCATGACTTCCAAAAACTATCTTCTCTTACAGGAGAAGCAGAACGTTGCATCTCTGAGGCTGAGGACGGACTTCACACTGTGGAAAAACAGATGTCAAGGATAATGGCGCATCTGAAGACAATGGAAGAACGTGTTGACGAGGGAGAGGGCAGATCACGGCGCAACAATATGCGCATCCTAGGAATGCCTGAGAAGACAGAGGGGCCTAACATGGAGCTCTTTCTTGAACAATGGCTAATGGATAGGTTTGCACTTAAAACATTATCACATTTCTTTTCTGTTGAAAGGGCTCACCACATGTCATCGGGACAACCTATTCCAGGCGCACCAACATGCACGGTCATCGGAAAGTTATTTAACTATAGGTGCCGTGACGCATTGCTCCAGATGGGCCGCGCAAAAGTGTCATTCACGTACAATGACTCCCGAATAGCTTTCTTCCCGGATTACACCAGGGAGGTGCAACGTGCTAGCCAATCCTTTGACCAACTTAAAAGATGTTTATGTTACATGAATGTCAAATAAGTTACCGGCGCAATTGGAGATATATGATAAAGGCCCACTTTACGGATCCCCGGGAAGCTTGGAAACGGTCGGAACACCACCTGGAAGGTGACTGGGGGCCGGAAAGAAACAAGGCAAATAATAGACCTTGATTCCCCTCCTGGGCGACCCCCTGCGGACAGCTGCCGGATGCGCAAGAACCAGACCCACCTGCACCCACAGACAGCACCTAAATGAAAAGAACCAGAAGAAGATTGAGATAGTAACGTCACTGTACGTTGACGAGCCTGGCTGAGGGGCAGACAACTCCCTGGACTCTAGAATGGTTGGGCTTCACCAGCTGCTGTTTTGCCCAGCGCCCCCCCCCTAAAAAAGTTTGTCTGGCTGGGTTACCAAAGTTTACCTGTTTTGCTATGGAATGCATCACATATTGTCGGTTTTTGGTTTGATGCTGTTGACCGGCTGTTTCGGCTATCAACAAATGTTCGTGCAACAGATGCTTTGGGTTGGGGCAGAGTATAGAGTGGGGGGGGGGAAGTTCTGCTGTTCTTGTGCTTATATTAACCTGTCTGACTCAACCATGTATTCCCTCACCCGCACCACTGTGTATACAAACTCGATACTCCCCACATGTCACTTGACAATCAGATGCACCCTAAGTTTCTGGGTTCAGAATGGCCAAGGACAGCATGAGATCCCGGAGGCGCCTCACATGGAATGTGGCCTAGGTTCAGGGATTAAACAACATCTGGTCACACAATGTCTCGACAGACACTCCCCTGA
This sequence comes from Ambystoma mexicanum, assembly GCF_040938575.1. Classification (NCBI taxonomy): domain Eukaryota; kingdom Metazoa; phylum Chordata; class Amphibia; order Caudata; family Ambystomatidae; genus Ambystoma; species Ambystoma mexicanum. The sequence continues at coordinate 684,210,041 of NC_090938.1, read as the reverse complement.
CATTGGCCTTCTCACAGAAACACACCTGGCTGGTACAACATGCACCCTTTTTCAACGTTCGAACTACTGCACCACAATTCATGCAGGTTTTTCTATGGGCTCTAGGGTAGTTTTGATTTTACCCCACAAACGGCTTCCCTTCACTCTATCCATGGTTGAACAAGACCCCAGGGGTAGATTTGTGCTACTAGAGGGTGCAGTATGGGGAGAGGCTATAGCAATACTCGCAATATATGCCACTCACTGCAGAGCTGCTTAATGACATAATACCTATACTTACAACCCATCGACCAGACCTATGGGTCCTCGGCGGGGACTTCAATGATGTGATGGATGCGACACTAGATTGCACACACATGCGCAGGAGGAATCCCAAAGTACACGCAAAACTAGTGGCCTTTGCCTCTGCCCTTGTTTTCAGTGATGTGTGACAAGAACTCCACCCACTATAGCGCGGTTATTCCTACCACCCGAGATTCCATGCCTCCCTCTCGTGGCTGGACTATTTTTTCTCCCAACACCAGATGCACATAGAGCGGCCATGCGAGTCTGCTTCCCTGGGGACTCTGATCACTCACCCCTAATGTTAGAACTAAAGGCGAATAGACCCACCCCACCCTCCTCATGGCGGTTAAATAACTACTACCTTGGCTTTCCAGAATTTATTGACCATTTCCGGGACAGAACAGCTGCCTACCTTAAAACCAGTAATGATACTGTAGACAGTCCAGAAGTCCTGTGGGAAGCGTATTAAGAGAGATGCTCTCCTGGATATCTGCCAATACAAAGGTGCACCAGCAAAAAGTGGTAGAAAACGAAATTGCAATTGTGCCACGTGTGATTTTTGCTGCATTACTTTCCTTCCCAAAGTTGATTTTTTACACCTGTGTACATGTTGCTTTGGTGCCTTGCCCTGTAGCTTGTAAGCTTGCTTGCCTCTTTATTACAGCCACACAAATTCCTGTCCTATCCATTCTACCGCACATGTAAACTGACCTCTAATTATCCAGTGAACGCTGAGTGCCATTTTGCTCCTTTTTTACAGGTTTCCATTTCGTTTTAGCCTCCCATTCTGGGGTGGTAGGTCAAATTTACAATCCGTTTTTTCGCTCTTATTTGTGACTCCTTGCCACTCCTTTTCACCCACCCAGAATTTAGTCAGCAGGGGTCTGGGTGAGAGTTGCAGGGGGAGTACCTAAAACAGGTTCTATCTCTGAGTGTGACGAAGAGTGATCTTGCTTCCATTCATATTTGCATTGATGTATCTGATGTCAGAAAGTTAAATTAATTGTATATAACATTTTGCTGTATATTATCATCCCATTGGTGATTGCTGCCCTAAATTTGATTTGTTTGATTTTCCATTTGAACTTAAAAATAAATAAATATGTCATTATTACACACCGGCCTGGTTCATGGTACATTGAGACACGGGGTGTTTGTCAAGGGGGGTGTGAGACGAGTTGGTTGCCTTCTCAAAGCAGAATCTGAAATCAATAAAATTAAAAGCCTGTTTATTTGCGCCACATCCCTTGCCAGTGGAAAGAGTCCTGGTCTGGAGTGTGTTGTGTCGTAAATTCCGTTACAGACTCCTATTTGTTACCAAAGGTCAACGGGTAATGATAAGAGTAAGTGCCAAGATAATTGAAAGGTGAAGTGGGAGAAGGGGAGGGCAAGATGGCTGACAGAAGAGAAAGAGACATGGGCTAGAGGAGGCACACAGAGGGAGGCAGGAGCGAGAGGGTGCACACAGAGGGACAAGGGGGCCAGTGGAGGCGCACAGGGGTCCTAGGGGGGCACACATACATTCACAGGGGCACACAGACATTCACAGGGTGCGTTGGGGCACACAGACAACTCAGGGGGTGCATTGGGGGCACAAAGACACTCAGGGGGTGCATTGGGGGGCACACAGACACAGGGTGTATTGGGGCACACAGACACTGACAGGGTGTATTGGGGCACACAGACATAGGGTGCATTGAGGGGCACACAGACATTCAGGGGGTGCATTGGAGAGCACACAGACACTCACATGGTGCATTGGGGCACACAGACATTCATGGGGTGCATTGGGGGCACACAGACACTCACAGGGTGCATTGGGGGCACACAGACAACTCAGGGGGTGCATTGGGGGCACACAGACAACTCAGGGGGTGCATTGGGGGCGCACACCGTCAGTGGGTGCATTGGGGGAACACAGACACTCAGGGAGAGCATTGAGAGGCACACAGACACTGACAGGGTGCATTGGGGGGCACACAGACACTGACAGGGTGAATTGGGGAGCACACAGACACTGACAGGGTGCATTGGGGGCACACAGACACCCACATGGTGCATTGGGGACACACAGGCACTGACAGGGTGCATTGGGGGTACACAGACATTCAGGTGGTGCATTGGGGCACACAGACAGTCACAGGGTGCATTGGGGCACACAGACAACTCAGGGGTGCATTGGGGGGCACACAGACACTCAGGGGGTGCATTGGGGGCACACAGACACTCAGGGGAGCATTGGGGGGCACACACACTCACAGGGGTCCTTGGGGCACACAGACACTGACAGGGTGCATTGGGGCACACAGACATTTGGGGGTGCATTGGGGGCACACAGAACTCACATGGTGCCTTGGGGCACACAGACATTCATGGGGTGCATTGGGCACACAGACAACTCAGGGGTGCATTGGGGCACACACACTCAGTGGGTGCACTGGGGGCACACGGACACTCAGGGGAGCATTGAGAGGCACACAGGCACTCACATGGTGCATTGGGGAGCACACAGACACTGACAGGGTGCATTGGGGCACACAGACATTCAGGGGGTGCATTGGGGGTACACAGACACCCACAGGGTGCATTGGGGCACACAGACATTCATGGGGTGCATTGGGTGGCACACAGAGACTCATGGGATGCATTGGGAGCACACAGACACTAGGGGGTGCATTGGGGGCACACAGACACTAGGGGGTGCATTGGGGGGCACACAGACACAGGGTGCATTGAGAGGCACACAGACATTCAGGGGGTGCATTGGGGCACACGGACACTCAGTGTGCATTGAGGGGCACACAGACACTTGCGGGGTGCATTGGGGGCACACAGACCATCACAGGGTGCATTGGGGGCACACAGACACTCGGGGTGGTGCATTGGGGGCACAGACATTCAGGGGGTGCATTGGGGGCACACATACACACAGGGTGCATTGGGGCACACAGATACTCAGGGGTGCATTGGGGCACACAGACACTCAGGGGTGCATTGGGGGCACAGACACTCAGGGGGTGCATTGGGGGCACACAGACAGTCACAGGGTGCATTGGGGCACACAGACAACTCAGGGGGTACATTGGGGGGCACACATACACTGATAGGGTGCATTGGGGGCACACAGACACTCACGGGTGCATTGGGGGCACACAGACACTCACGGGTGCATTGGGGGCACATACATTCACGGGGTGCATTGGGGCACACATACATTCACGGGGTGCACTGGGGGGCACACAGACACTCACAGGATGCATTGGGGGCACACAGACACTCAGGGGGTGCTTTGGGGGGGCACACAGACAGTCACAGGGTGCGTTGGGGGCACACAAGACACTCATGGGGTGCATTGGGGCACACACTCATGGGGGGCATTGGGGGCACACAGACACTCATGGGGCATTGGGGGGCATACAGCATGGGGACATTGGGGCACACAGACACTCAGGGGGTGCATTGGGGCACACAGACACTCATGGGGGCATACAGACATGGTGGACATTGGGGCACACAGACACTCAGGGGGTGCATTGGGGCATACAGACAGTCACATTACTAATTGACGCTGCTTGACAAGGTAACGAACTTCGCCTCCTTCTACTCCTGTTGAACCCCACTCACCTGCGCACTGACTGCCTCTGCGCAACCGTTGCCTCTAAATTCCAGCAAATCAATTCTTGGGCTACTCCGCCATGCACCTGGACGACAAGCATCTCCTACTCCGAGCTTGACGCTGTGAGTCCACGACTACAGTGGCAACTGGCTCAGTATAAAAGCGTATTACTGTAACAACGTTTCATCCACCTGCACTCATGGAACTCATGCTCTCCCCAAACTATGTTCCCAGTCATCCTTGCACCCCCTCCCCAGCTTTTGCTCCTTCACCCCACCACAGAAAACCCCTTCACCCGGTTGCCCCCTCTAAGGTGCTGGAGGGGCGGGCACCTGCTTTCCTGGGAAGGAACAGCCGAGTCCTTTGACATTATAACCCCCCCTCCCCCCCTCCCTCTCGCCCATTGAAACCTCTGCGTAGTCTCACGTACAGGGCTGGTCAAAGCTCATTGATAATAAATTCAAAATAACTATTCACACATCGAGGTAGTGATTCATAACATGTACATGTACAGATCAAATAGCCTCCATATCGAATCCTGACATTGCGCGGGAACACGGAATCGGCCTTTTTCCTTTGATTTGATCATCTCGACTGCAGTGAAGTCGAAAGTACTTCACTCGAAAATGTCTTAATGTGGTGGGAGTGGGGTTTACCAACCTGGGGCTTCGGCAACCCCCGGGGCACCACTCACTTGCCTGAGCCTCCACCCCCCTCCCTGGGCATCACTCACTTGCCTACGGACCCCCCACCCCCTCCTCACCTGCCTTTTGTTTTTCTTGATGAGCATACATGCCAACATTCTGTGACCAAAAATCTGTAGGAATCGTAAAGTTTCAAAAATATTGAAAAAAATCGGTATTTGTTGCCACTAAATCGGTAGATGGTAGGACTGCTTGAAAAGCGGTATCATACCACCTAAATCGGTAGGGTTGGCAAGTATGTAGGATGGGGTGGCGCATTAATGAGCACAACCCTTTCCTCTCCCTGTTTTCCCTCCAGTCACCTTTCACTCAGCCAATTCTTGCCTATGACACCCCCGACATACGGCCTGGCAGACACCAACTTACATATATGGGACAGCATTGGTCACCCATCAACTCAACCTGATACACTTGGCCAACACACACTCAAATAGGGAACGCCCAAGCACTTGTTGGGTCCATCATGCATCCATGGTTCACTAATTTCTAAAGCACTCCTCTCTGAAGTCTTTCAAAACCTTCACAGGAATATATTTGTCCCAACGAGATAGGTGTTGGGGGGTGTGTGTGTCTCTCTCTCTTTCCTTCACTGTACGATCCCAGGTATGTGGTTGTCCTGACAGCCTTGCAAAATGTCTGTCTTGGGTTGATTAAGCTATGGATAAAGTAGCACTGCCCTCTTGGACAAAGACAATTTGCTGGAGAAAAAGGTTTGCAATTTGGCTAATTTATATACCCACAATCCATTGCTGATATGGCTCAGAACTGGAGGTGAACTTCTGGCGATGGCTACTAGGGGCGCTGTGGAGTGTGTGACTTGGCTCTTATGGATTTTCCTATTTTCACATTTCAGGTAAAAGGTTATTTTTTTCCCAAACCTTTTTAAACCCACCATAACTTTGTTGGTGTTGCTAAAAACATAGCCAAATGCTCCAACTACAAAGTTCCACCTTCAATATCTTAGGGACACTGGGAAGTGGGAGGAGCTTTAGCAGAGTTGCATGACTGACAAGAGAGACAAACAGCGAACATCTTCTCTCCAGATGGGGGTGCGGGGAGAAGAAGCAGGCACTGTCAGGACTATACTGCACTGATGCTCACTAATAAGGGGGAAACCAACTATCTAGTTGACCTGAAAGCCTTTCAAGATGTCTTTCTTGGGTTGATTAAGCCATTTATAAAGTAGCACTGCCCTTAGACAAAGCAATTTCCTGGAGAAAAAGATATGTATTTGGGCTAATTTGCATACCCACAATTCCTTGTTGTTGTGGCTCAGATCTGGAGGCATATATATATATTTTTTTTTTTTAAAAGACACCCAGCATAACATAACAAATCACTGAATCCATCTGCCTTTCAGTGGACTTAAATTGCAATATTGGAAGTGAATTTTAAAACGATTTCGCAAAAAGAACTATATGCATCCTAAAAATTGGACCATTTTCTCTTGGTTCGTGTTGCAGTGCAGCGCCCACGATGTGGGTATTCTATAGTCTCCAAAAAATATCAAAACAAATATTAATGCTTAGGGTCTTCATAGTGTAGCATTCAACATGAAAAGCCATTCAGCAACATGTTCCTCTATGGCCATAAAAAATCATTGCCATGTTAAACTAGACTGAATTATAGCTGCCACTCCTGCCCTCTAAGGGACAGGCTTAACACTCTTCTGGCCCAGGGTGGCCAGGCAGCTTGCAGAGCCACAGTCCTGACCCTAAGCGGCTTGGAGGCTAAACCACAGAGACTCACTTGGACTGACGGCTGTGTCCGTCAAGGTCACTGGTAGTATTTGGGAGTATTAAGGAGACGTGGAGGAGGCAGGACTCTACCCATTCCTCCCCAGGATTAGGAATGGCTGTGCAAGAGGGCAAGGAAGGAGCAAAGAGAGAGAATGACTGAGCCTGGCACTTGTACACAATCACAATTCTAATCCTTGGCATTCAACCATCCCTAACCTTGGGAGAGAGTTCAGCATTCTACATGCGTGTTACCTGAGCATTGTCAAAGCGCTGTACTACTGTGGTCAGTGCTGGAAATGGAAAACATGTATGGGGGAACTGTCACCTCTTTGGAGGGGCAAGGCTTTTGAAAGGACGTGGTGAGGACAAGGGGCATCGTCCCCTGCCAGGTTGTGCGCCCCAGTATCTCTTCATAGAACCCAATCCTAGTGATTTGCATAAAAGCAAGGAGCATTATGGGAACATCATAATGTGCACAATTTAAAATGTTAAACATGTCTTATAGTGATTCAGTAAGAAGCGCTTTTAAGTGTATAATGGACTCTTTTGTTTTGATTAGTCACAACATTCACCCTAATAAAGAAATGTCTGTAAATTACAGGACATATATACCACATACATGCCAACATTCTGTAAGCAAAAATGTGTAGAAATCGTAAAGTTTCAAAAATATTTAAAAAAATCGGTATTTGTTGCCACCAAATCGGTAGGCGGTAGGACTGCTTAAAAAGCGGCCTAAATCGGCAGGGTTGGCAAGTATGGATTAGCCGTGAACGCTTCGTGCCTTCAGGCCCCTGTGAATGGGCGAGGAGCAGCGGCCGCTGAGTAAACAACAATGGAGGCGGTACAAGTGGGACGAGGGGCAAAGCGAGCCCGATCTGGTGCTGGACGGGACTATGGGTTTAAACGAGGGGTTTGGGGCCTGCAGCGAGGACTGGGAAACCCTCCCTTGCATAATCCTATTAAAATGTGCGGTGGTGCTGGAAGAGAAAGAGGCGCTAGAAGTCAAGGTTTAAGCCGCATTTAAAATTAGTATTCCCATAAGGAGCCATTACTTCAGGCCTATGCGGACTAGTGGTGCTGCTTTGGAAAGAATGTGATGGCAAAGTCCAGGGAACCCGTGCTCCGTGTGTTTAACAGGTGCCTTATTGGAAAGGTGGTGCCGAAAATGAGCGTTAAAGATGCCACCTATTTCATCCGCACGAAGGCAGCACAAATGCTCTTCTCATTCTTCAGCAAAGACACACCTGTTCCTTCTAAAATGGCATCTTTCTTGAAGAATGAAACAGGGGTGAGGGTATTTTGCACCCCACCTCTCTGTTAAAGTCTCTGGGATAGTGTGATGTGTGAAGTCTGTTACCATCTCTGATACTGCACTTTCTTTTGGTTTATTTGAGGTACTTTGAGTGCAAAGGAACTGGCCTACAGACCTGCCTAAGAGACTGGCCTAACAGCTGAACAGCCAATGCCAGGTTGCAGAGCTAAACTGTGGAGTGCGAGATGCCTCAGGCTGCCTACATTTGAAAATCAAAATTCCTGAGATGTATGCCCGGCCCACAGTCACACAAGCCCCGCCCATTTTCACATGGCTCCGCCCACATGTCAAAAAGGTAACCTCTGTTGTAATGTGATGTCAGAAATTTGCAGATTGAAATATGCATATTTCATTAAATTGCATAGGACAAAAGGCATTCGCCTTCCATAAAATCAACACGTTAAAATGTGCACATGTAAACTCCAAGAACCAATAAAGTTTTTCCCTGAATTTTGCAGTACCAAAATTGGACATTTCACCTTTGTTGTTTTGCATCAGGTTATGTAGTGCAGTGGTAAGTTGTCCAGCCTGCAAACCGGACAGCTGTGGTTCAATGGGGCTGAGTCCACCCTCTTAAAAATGTGGGTACACTCCACTTGAGCCCTGGTAACCTGGGCAAAAAGAACGAAAGCAAAATAAACACGTGTTCGCATTGAAACTCGGCAAAAAAGAATGAAAGGTGAAGCAAAATAAACGACCGTTATTTTGCTTCACCTGCATTCTTTTTGCCAATGTGCTGGAAGCGGTGCAGTCATTTCTGCAGAGACAAAGCCACACTCAGGCCGGGAGTCCATGGCAGCGCAGTCCTGCAAGCATTACAAAAACAACAAAAAAGCAATCAGTGAAAGCTTTCCCCAATCAAAATTCCTGCGATTGCAGGGTCTTTCCCGGAGACCCGGAGAAATGGTTAAAATTCCTGAGTCTCCGGTGAAAATCCAGAGGTTAGGCAGGTGTGCTGACAAGGACAGTTCAGGGTCCGGCTGAGAATGTACACAGCGAGGACGCTGCTGACTCAAATGCCAAGGCTGCCCGAGACTGCTTCGCAATTATGACCATGCCTTTCCCAACTGCAGGCTGTTCTCCAAAACTGACCTTTTTTATATAGCTACTGTTACATGGGTGGAGAATGGATTTAGCCACTCCATTTGTATATAAGGATGAGCCAGGCCTGGGAGGGGCAGAGCAGTGAGCACCCTCCCATGCACTGGTGTGCGTTTGCATTGAAGCCCATTTCTGTCTATGGCTGGTCTCCTGTGTATTATTTGTGTCCGAGTGCCTGCTGTGCCTGAGTTGTGGGGGCGCACTGGTATCGCGGGGAGCAGGACGAGCCTGTAACCACAGTTCACCCTAAAAATCAAGGATCCCCGTAAGTTGTAACAGGAATCATTCCATACAGGAACTCGGCATCAGTCACCTGCTCAGTCCCTCATGTGATCACTCACACCGATCACAGGCAATCACTCTCATTTAAACAGAGGTGGTCTGAAGTCAGGGCAATTTCTAGCCAACTTGACGCCTAGAGCGAAACAGTAGAATGCGCCCCACTGACTGGCACAGACACTCCCAAACTACACCTCTGTATCACGCAACAAAGCCCTCCTCAATATCAATAAATCGTTGCTCAACAAAGGAAGCCACTTTCATTACATTGTAATTCACAAGTACTTTATTGAAGAAATCTAATGTGAAAACACAGCTATTGCTGCCCAAGTAAATGATTCTTTTCTCACCTGCTCTTAACGAAGGCCTTACCTGAAGGTAGCTTCAAACTGCCCGTACTAGCACACTGCGGTGTGACCAGCCTGCCACGGTCTGAGGGCTCATTCACCTCTAGCCCTCTGTTGCAAACATTCGGTTTGAACCACCTCACTTGTAATTTGCAAGGAGTAACACTAGACTAACCATATTAATTATTTTCTGATATAAGGTTATCATTCCAAGCTGGACAGCTGGTACTCTCCCATTGTAATCTCTCAAAATACCTCTATGAGAGGGGGAAAGGGGACAAATAGCACCAACAAGTGTGCCTTTCTTCTTTGCATTACATGACAGAGCATTTCGGGAATATAACAATGATCAGAGATCTCTATATTTGATAAACAAGTCTGTGATAAAATGGTTGTCTGTGTGAATCTCCAAATACAGAACATACACATGGTGTGGTCGTCACATCACTTTTCACAACACTCACCCTAACATTCAAATGTTTGTAACCATACATACTACTTTAGACAGTTTAAGTCTTGGAAGTGAGGATAACATGTCTGCAGCATCAGCCACTCAAATGGGGAGTAAGAATGCTACATGCTACATGTTTCTGGAGAGTATAAGATGAGAGGGGGCTGGATATCAGCCTGAGCATGCTGTCCCCAATACAGAAACATCTTTAGGGAATACATCTATAGATGCGGAACGGATACCCGACAAGGGACACCCAAGAAAGAGGGAAAAATGTACTGAAAGGATTGTACTTCTTGCAAACTGGCTTCCAGACGGGGGAAGGGATCCAGGGAGGAGCAGCAGGGGAGTTCCTCAACGGAAGCAAGCAGGGATGAAGAAGAAAGGGATCACCTAAGGGCTTGGGTAAAATGGAGAGGAGTGGTGAGCAGGGAAAAACAGAGGGGCATGGGTAGAACCCAGGGAAACCCCGGTTCCGGCACCACAAGGGGCACCAGTAGTCACAGTGCCGCAAAGGGCACCAATAATACAGGCACCGCAGGGTGCACCGGCAGGGCCAAACGTAGTGGCAAGGGACACACCACCGGTGGCAGCACCGACGGTGGCAGCGGCAGAAAATGGGGGGCCACTTATGGCGAAATATAGCAGGCCAACCATGGGTAAAAATGCACAGGGCAGGTCAATGAAAGCGAGGGCTTGGTACATAACTGACAAAGTAAAGGGAAAAAATATGGAGGAAGGAATTGATCGATATCTTTACATTATTAGATTGTCAAAAGAGGGGGATGAATGTGGCCCTAGAGGACATGAAGGAGAACGAGAAAAGTTTCCTAAAAAAGGGGCCAGTAGTAAGGAATTTTGACAACTGGATATCGGCCTTCACCATAATGTCTACAATTATATTACAAAAATTCCCGGAAGACGGGGTAGCATTAGTTGCGTATCAACAGAGGGTGCTGAAGGTACACGCAGTGTTGGGAGGTGACGCATGGCTGGAGTATGATCACGAATTCAGAAAGGAGATGGGCTGCTTTCCGGATATGTGTTGGGACGAAGAAAACTTTAATCTCTACATATTTAATGTGCTAAAGGAGAAATGGGATGCCAAGGAGCGCAGCACAGGGGGACAGCAGAGAAGGCAGTATTGGCAGAATGAATGCAAAGCGGATTATAGATACAATAGCAGAAAGTACGAATCCAGCTAAGACAGAAATAGAGACCAGAGTTTTCGGAGCAGAAATTATGGGTCATAGAGAGGGTGGCAGAGCAGTCTGCCTCCGAACTGGGGCGGCAAGGGGGCCACGCCGGTAAGAATCGAGAGGATGGAAAGGTGGCTCCAGAAATACCCAGACCAAGAAACAGCAGACCAGATCAGACAAGGCTTTAGAGAAGATTTTAACATCCCGTTTACTGGGCAGGGAGCGCAAGACATTCCTAGGAATCTAAAGTCAGCAACCGAAAACGGAGATATAGTGACCAGTAAGATCAGGAAAGAGGTAGAACTGGGAAGGGTGGAGGGCCCCTTTACGGCCTTACCATTCGAAGAATTTATATGCTCTCCACTAGGCCGGGTGCCGAAAAAAGACGAAGGGGAATACAGGCTGAAACACCACCTATCCTACCCCCCGGGGGCCTCAGTGAACGACAGCATCGCCCAGAGCGATGCAACAGTACCATATTCAGACTTCAAGGAGGCAGTAGAACTGGTCAGGAAAGCAGGAAAAGGGGCATGGATGGCGAAAGCAGGCATTAAATCGGCATTCCGCCTGTTGCCAGGCAACATCAGATCCCAAAGATGGCTATGTATGCAGTGGGAGGGGGAATACTTCGTCGACAAATGCCTCCCGATGGGGTGCGCCATCTCATGCGCATATTTTGAGAGGGTAAGTTCAATTTTTGCAATGGGCAGTAACAGAAGAGATGAGGGAGTCCACGATGGTACATTACCTGGACGATTTTTTATTCCTTGGGCCCAAAGGGTCAGAGCTATGCAGGGCAACCCTGGAAAAATTTGTGGAAATAACAAGCGAGTGGGGTTTTTACTCTGGCGGAGGAGAAAACGATGGGCCCAACGCAGATTATCCAATTTCTAGGGATAGAAATCGACTCAAACAAAAGAAGGTGTCGGATCCCGGAGGACAAGGTGACGGATCTGCTGAAGACAATAAGGGAACTACTGGAAAAAAACAAAGCGATAGAGAATTGAGAGAATTGCAAGCGCTGGCAGGAAAGCTGAACTTCGCAGGAAGAGTCATACCACAGGGAAGGGTGTTCCAGAGAGGTATGGAGCGGAAAGCGAGAGGTGCTACAAAGGGGCACCACAGAGTCAGGCTAGAGGGAGGAATCAAGAGAGATCTGGAAGTGTGGGCAGAATTTCTAAAACACTCCAATGGGTCGGGGATATGGCGCTCACCGGTGAACGAGGAAGGTAAAAGGGTGTTGTTCACTGATGCAGCAGGAGGCCTTGGGTTTGGCGCAATACTGGGGAAGCAATGGTGCGCAGGCAAGTGGCCAAAAAACATGGCAGGTGGCGGAATGGACAAAAAACATAACGCTGCTGGAGCTCTTCCCGATATGGATCGCGTGATACGCATGGGGGGAAGAGCTAGGAAACAAGGAGTTGGCAGTATGGTCAGATAACATGGCGGTGGTGCACGTGTCAAACAAAGGAAGTGCGTCAGGCATGATAGCGTTGGAATTAGTGAGGGCATTCACACTGGAAAGCCTAAAAATGAATACATGCATAAAGGCGAGGCATATCGCTGGGGAAGCAAATGTGGTGGCGGATGTAATCTCTCGCTTTCAGTGGGGGAAATTCAGGGAGCTGAGACCAGATGCCATCAAGGAAAGAACGCCCATGCCGCGGAAGGCATGGGTCCCGTTGTAGGCACTAGAAAGGAAAGCACGGTTGGCCACAAGGTCGACTCAAAAGAAGTGGGAGAAGAACGGAGAAAGGAAAGGGTCACCGACAAGCTGACCAGGAAAGCCCTAACGTACAAAACGGGTAAGCAGTACGAAAAGCATGTAAAAGATGGGTTGGTGGAAACAGGTGTAAAAGAGGTAGAGAAAATTGCAAGTGGAAAAAAGGTGTGAATTTCTCAAAGGGGCATTTGCCAAAGGAAAAAAGAAAAGTGGTTAAAGATGTGTTGGTGGAAACAGGTGTAAAAGAGGTGGAAAAAAATTGCAATTGAAAACAATGTGTGAATTTCTCAGAGGGGCATTTGCCAAAGGAAAAAATGAAAGTGGTAAAAGATGAGTTGGTGGAATCAGGCGTAAAAGGTGGAAACATTTCTATTGATAAAGGTGTGAATGTCTCGAAGGGGCATTTACCAAAGGAGAAAAGGAAAAGATGGTTGGTGGAAACATGGTAAAAGGTGGAAAAAAGTCAGTTGAAGAAATGTGTGAAGTTCTCAAAGGGGGATTTGCCAAAGGGAAAAAGAAAAGCTGGGCGGCGGTGCACCACAAAAGTGTCGGGCATATGGAACCCAACGGACAGCGCTAGAATAAAATATGCTATGAGAGGATGGGCTAAATTAGAGGGGAAGAGACCGGGTAACAGAAGGCCGGTGAGCTTTGGGAAGTTGATAATTCTGTTAAAAGTATTACGAGAGGCATGTAGCAGCACAGGCGAAACCGCGCGGTTCAGGGCAGCACCTTGCGCTCGCATATTACGGGGCTTTCAGGGTAGGTGAGCCGGGGGCCAGTAAAACTGTGGCAAGAGACGGCCTGGCAAGGAGGGATGTTAGTATGGGAGACAAGGGGATGTCTATAATGCTAAAGAAAGCTAAAACAGACCAAACGGGGGAGAGCAATAGACCTGAATTGCACGAGGGAGAAGGACCAATGTCCCAGATGCATCACACAAGAATTCCCAGACCCCCGACCAGAGGTTGACGGGCAGCTATTAATACATAGGGACGGCAGCGATTACATCCTGGTGAGGCCTCCTGGGTATGCACTGGGAGGACATCCACGACAGGCTGTCGGACCTGATAGGTTTCAAGGACACCCCCCCTGCTCTCCCCCCCCCCCCCCAAGTACCTGGTTATACATCTCGGGGGGGAACGACCTGGTGAGCACAAGCAGGGGTAAATTACAAAGGAACATCTGCGAGTCACTGCATAGCATAGCCCGCAGCTGGTGGAAAACCGAGATTTTTATGTCAGAAATAATACCAAGAAGGGTCTGGTATGGGGCACAGAAGAGGCACGCAATCTAAATAGCCAGAAAGAATCTAAATAAATCGGTAGAAAAGTACTGCAAGAGCACAGGGCTGCACTTCATAAGACATGGCTTACACCGGAGCAATCTGGACATGTCTCACCAGGATGGGGTGCACCTATTAAGGAAAGGGATGGGGTTTTTTTCCGACAACATTTTTAGGGCACTCCAAGAACGAGGTTGTAGGTAGGGTGCTTTTTGGGGGGACCTGAGCGGGCGTAAAGAACACCCGCTCAGGTGTGGCGGCATGTGCCCAGGAACGAAGGCCCAGGGATAACAAGGACTCAGGAGGAGCCTTGGGCAACTTCGGGACTGGACACAAGGTGCCCAAAAGCATATGGCAGTGTATTTATTTAGTTGTGTTGTATTTTCTGTAAGAAAATAAAATGCCTACGCCTACAACTTTTCCATACACATAAGTTGTCTGTGATTTATTACTTAGGTAGGGATCTGGTAAGAGAAGCAAAGTGAACCCACACTACTCAGCCTATGACCCAGGCCCTGGGCCGCATGAAATGCGGGACGATAGAGGGTCTGGGAGTTTAGGCGCGGGGTGTGGGAAAACGGCGCGAAAGCGTAGGGAGGGGTGTCTGAAGGGCACCACAAGAAACAAAAGCCCAGGAAGGGCAGGAAACAGCACCTGGGAAGGTGCGAAATGTAACCGCAAGAGGTCAGGGGGGTAACCCAGGCACCCCCAAGAAGGAACAAAAGGCCAGGGGGGTATAAGTAAGCCTGGAAAAGGAGAGGCGGCACAAACCAGGTAAGAGCTCACCTCTCTCGGGTAGGCTCTTAGTGCCTGGAGAAGGGGAAGGAAAAACGTTTGCCACCCAACCCACCCTACAATAATAACGGAAGAAGAGGGGTGCAGGCAGGAGCTGGTACGCCGAGTACTCTCTCGGTACACGGTCCAAAAAGAAGGAGCAAACAGAAATAAGAACGCCGAGTACTCTTTCGGTACACGGTCCAAGAAAAGAAGGAGCAGGCAGAAGAAGGAACGCCGAGTACTCTTTCGGTACACGGTGCAAGACATGTCGTAGGCGGCATGTGCCCAGGAACGAAGGCCCAGGGATAACAAGGACTCAGGAGGAGCCTTGGGCAACTTCGGGACTGGACACAAGGTGCCCAAAAGCATATGGCAGTGTATTTATTTAGTTGTGTTGTATTTTCTGTAAGAAAATAAAATGCCTACGCCTACAACTTTTCCATACACATAAGTTGTCTGCGATTTATTACTTACCTAGGGATCTGGTACGAGAAGCAAAGTGAACCCACACTACTCAGCCTAATGCCACGCTGCAAGCACGTGTAACACTGCTAGTTGCAATCACTGCCGCAGACCGGATGGAGAACGCCTACCGCTCACCCATGCCTCATCAGGAGAAATTATCAGCACCTGGCACATGCGAGAGGCTCACCCATGCCTCATCAGGAGAAATTATCAGCACCTGGCACGTGCGAGCGGCTTCCTTATGAAGTTCCAAGCATCTGCATGCGTGCGCACACTGCCCCCAAGACCTCATGGGCTTGTAGTTCTGTGCAATGCTGCAGGGCCTTTCCAGGCGAGGCCTGGTAACTGTTGCCACATGCCGGCATGAATCACGAGAGTGGTCAGCAGCCCTCCCACCAGGGCCAGCTCCCCTCTCACTCAGAAATATAAGGGAGACAGCAGGCTCTGGCGCTACAAAGGCCGGAGGGGTGAGGTAAGGAAAATACCTCACCCTTCCAGGGAAATATATGGGTGCATTTTTGCGCCCAGGGAAGTACAAAGAGATGCCCCCCCTCGGGGGCGCAGATAGTCAGCCAAATGGCTGGCCTGGGGGCTGTTACACAGCCCACGCAGGGATACTACAAAGCCCCTTGGGGCCTCACTAGGTCCTATATATGAACTGCCTTCAGCTCAGGAGAAGCACAACTGTATGTGGACCCTGCGCGGGGACCCAAACACTTGAAGGAAGTTCGCTGTGCACTCAGCGTCTTCCAGCTAATTTTTCTTTTCCACAAAACCCGCCCACCCTAGAAAAGGGAAGAACGACGAAAAGAAACTCAGGACACTGTACGGTGTCCACAACAAGTTGTGGGACAAAGAAGGTGGCAGGGGTCAGAGGGGGTAACCTCAGGACCCGGTCCCCAAAAGTACTATATTATTATGATGTACGAGTATTGTTATGTTCCATAACCACATCTATAACAATAAAAACCTACGGCCTTTTATTGCCAACACTTGGCCAAATGTTGTGCTGTAATATTTCATGGGGAGGGCAAGGGACGTAAGACACGACGCACTCACCTCAACACAACAAATGTATGTTTGCCTGCATATGGGTCCAACAGTTACATGCAAAAACAGCAAAAACACAAATAGTTGTGTTAGGTTTTATCACACATCTTTCGCCATACTGTGCCCATCAATCATGGGCACCTTTTGCGCAGCTCTTAAAAAGAAGCGCAAACGCAAAAGAAAAAATGAGGAGCACCGACACTAGACTAAAATACGTGCCCGCGCGTGTCTTTTGGGCGATGAAATGTCAATTCTGCGCAACAGGGACTTCTTATTTATTGGATGGAGAGGGAGTAAACGTGTGTAAAGGGAACCCCCCCTGCACATGAAGCGTCCCTCGTGCCTCCAGGGAAAGTCCGGCAAACTCAGAGCCACGGCTGCAGAGAAGTCCGCTAAGGGGTCAGGCTGCTTCCTTCCCTTGCTGATGAGATAAAAAAAACGGGGTGGGGTGGCCCCGCCCCCTCTGTATTCCCGCACAAACCCTCGGCGCCCCAATAAAAAGGCTGGGCCTTCCCGATTCGAGCATCAGATCAGACTGCAGCAGCCCCCAGCCCCAGCCAGGAGAGAGTTGCGCCCGAGCCAGAGAGAACCAGAGGAAGTCTGCGTGTCACAGAGAAGGAGAAGGTAAGACTGGACTGGGCATAACATGCATGTAGGTTCGGCGGGCATTGGGAACCGCCGTGGCATCAGCTGGGTAGCGTCGGAACTAACGACTTCCTTACGGGCTGGCGGAGCCAGTGGAGGGCGCCTCGACGCTGCAATAAGCCCACCTCATAGACCCCGACCACCTCCGCATGCAGCAGACGGGAGAGCTCGCAATGCACAAACACTTAGTCTGTGTGTGCAGGGCAGGCTACAATAAAAGCGCACTGAAGCGGGAGAGGCGGAAGCCAGGCACCCTTCCGCGGGTGGCCCTGCACTGTCCACTTCTGCAATACCAGTGCGAGGCGTTCTGTGGCATTACCCAGCGCCAGGACATGTGACCGCAAACGTTACGACAGTGGAGTCCAGCCCCCAGTACACAAAGGTAGTACGGTAGCTCTGTGGGTTGAGCGCTGGCGGTGCAGCTGTTCACGTACAATCCTTGCAGGGAGGTCACAACGTTTTGTCCATCAAAGGTCGATCAAACAGGGGGCATTTTGGCGCTGGGCAACAAACAGTTCACCTTGTGATGTGTGTGATACAAATTAGGAATATCATTATTTTTGCAGTGGCTCTTACGTGGTCTGTCTTTTGTTACAGGTTATAAAGATGTCCTCTCCCTGGACGTCGCCCCAGCATTACGGACCCCTTGGCAGGGTATCCCCAATGACTCCGCCACCTACTCCGGATACGAACGCGCCTCACTCCAGGTCCTGGGATCACTCGCCCCCCGTCTGGAGGTGCCACCCTGGCACCGCTTCGGAGTGGCAGGTACGCACGGGTACGCCTCCACGTTATCAGCAACAATCGGGGGGTCGACAGGGCTGGCAGCCAGACCGTCGAAGCTCCTGGCACCTTTCTCCTGTACAATATGGCACACCCGAGAGACCACCGCCGGCGTGGCACCGGAGGAACGGCTGCAGCCCCGGCCCGCAGCGGAAGAGCGCACCCGGCCCCTCACCCTCGCCAGAGGCACGGAGCCGCGTCAGCCACGGGCCAGAGCAGGCCCCTTGGCCCAGAAAAAGACCCCTGCAGGTACGTCCGGGGGTCTGCAGGGATGGGTGGACCTGGGGGGGAGGGGGGGCACACTGGACAGGCCTGCTCCAAAGGTCGCATGATATAGTCTGCTACTTCCAACGGTCTTTGAAAGGCGCTAGGCCCTTTTGAAACCCAGCTCCATCTGTAGAGCAGATAATCATGGGTGGGGGATCTGTTTTAAAGTCTTAAGACAGCTTCTCGTATGGCTCCGCTGGCTGGTTCCTGGCATGGCCGAGCGCAGGGCACGAGCTAAAGTGCACATTGCAAGCTGAATCACCTCTTGGCGCTATACCCCTTATATTATTTGAGAACAGCGACCTGACAAGGCAGAAACAATGTATGTCCGCCCGGAACAATCTTTGCTGAAACACGTTTTCCCCTTTCTTCTTTTCTAGGAGTCTCCGAGGTTTACGTGAGGTCAGACGACGTGAGCCGATACTACAAGCCGAGCATGTTGGGGGACCCCTGGGCGGCTCTGGAAGCGGCTGCCAGAGGCGGGCAAGCGATGCCCTGAACACGCAGACTACACGCCATGGAAACCCGCAGCAAAGGACCCGGGCCTCGAGGCACTAGCGACAGGGGACAAGGCGACCTCGAGGCACTAGCAACAGGGGACAGAGCGACGTCGAGGCACTAGCAACAGGGGACGGGGACAGAACGACCCCGAGGCACTAGCAACAGGGGACAAAGCGACCTCGAGGCTCTAGCAACAGGGGAGAGGGGACAGAGCGACCCCGAGGCACTAGCAACCGGGGGTAGAGGGAGGACATGAAGCGAGGAGGCATCCGAAGCCAAAGGGCATCACCCGATACCAGGGACTGTAGATCGCTGGTAGAAGGGTGCCAGTGGAGCGCCACTTGGATCACTGCCCTTATGCCCAGGCTCGGGGAGACGCTGCGCCACTACAAGAAAGGGCTGCATGTGTTATGCTGAGAATGGTGTATACTGTACCCATCACCACTGTTACAGGGCAAGGCTTGTCTCCATTACTCGTCCCAGGTTTCAACATGGATTACCTAACCGTTATCTTACAGAATCCATGGGCACGAGCGAGGCCCTTTCACTCCTAAATCCCAAGCAAGGCCATGGGTAATGTGTCTTCTACAGTAGCCAACCCAAACAGTATGCACGTCACACGTACAACCTGCCTGACGTGTGTGTGTGTGGGGGGGGGGGGGATCTGAGAGAAGGTGAAGGGAAGGCAAAGTGCACCACTCCACAGAAGGTGCCAGGAAGAGACTAAGCCCCCTGAGAGAAGGGACTGCACACGCAGGGAGGGGGATCTGAGAGAAGGGACTGCACCCGCGGGGAGGGGGGTCTGGGACTGCACACGCAGGGAGGGGGGGGGGTCTGGGAGAAGGGACCGCACCCGCAAAGGGAAGACTGACGACACGGAGCTGGGAAGAAACGCCGAGAGGGAAAGGATGCGTGGAGACCTATGCTGGGCACTCTGTGTACACGGGCGAGAGGGAAGGGATGCGTGGAGACCTGTGCTGGGCACTCTGTGTACACGGGCGAGAGGGAAGGGGTTCGTGGAGACTGATACTGGGCACTCTGTGTGTACACGGGCGAGAGGGAAGGGATGCGTGGAGACCTGTGCTGGGCACTCTGTGTACACGGGCGAGAGGGAAGGGGTTCGTGGAGACTGATACTGGGCACTCTGTGTGTACACGGGCGAGAGGGAAGGGATGCGTGGAGACCTGTGATGGGCACTCTTGTGTACACGGGCGAGAGGGATGGGATGCGTGGAGACCTATGCTGGGCACTCTCTGTGTACACGGGCGAGAGGGAAGGGATGCGTGGAGACTGATACTGGGCACTCTGTGTACACGGGCGAGAGGGAAGGGGTTCGTGGAGACTGATACTGGGCACTCTGTGTGTACACGGGCGAGAGGGAAGGGATGCGTGGAGACCTGTGCTGGGCACTCTTGTGTACACGGGCGAGAGGGATGGGATGCGTGGAGACCTGTGCTGGGCACTCTTGTGTACACGGGCGAGAGGGATGGGATGCGTGGAGGCCTACACTGGGCACTCTGTGTGTACACGGGCGAGAGGGAAGGGATGCGTGGAGGCCTACACTGGGCACTCTGTGTGTACACGGGCGAGAGGGAGGCCATTCTATGTACAGAGATAGATCCACACGCTGCGTGGGCCCAAGGTAACGAATTCAGGGATAGTGTGAGCTCATGAGAAGAAAGCAATAGCAGTACAGGTCTGGCCCGATCATGCACTGACCAGGTCCATGCACTAGTAGCCACTAGCGGAACACACTGTCCCCAATATTCACAAGTAGCGCATAGAAACCCGCGTTCCCCAAAAAGACTGCAAAAGCGCCTTGATGCCCGTGGGCTCAGCGAGCTTTATAAATGTGAAAATAAATCTAATAAAGAAATAATTCTTTCAAGATTGCTTTCTGTTTATTTATGCCCTCACAATGTACTGCTTGCGTGGACTCTGTAAAGAAGCTGCGCCGGGATCTTGTTCTTTTGGAAGTCTGCCTTTGCCTGATGGCATCATTTAGTCGCGCCAAGAGTAACTGTCACAATCAACTAGCAGGGGCGAGCCAGGCAGGGCTGGGCAGGCTCCATTCCAGGGCCAAGCCACAGGTCTGGAAATCACTAGCCGGATCCTAGCCCTTTGCTAACTAGGGGCCGAGGCCCCCTCCCGCTAGCAATGAGGGGGGTGGGGGTGATCTACTTGGGTATGTCCTCAGTTTATGCCCTGCGGCTGCCTGGCCAGGGCTGCATGAAGCCACAGCAAGACCTTCTGACTGGCAGCAGCCATGAATGGGACACTTTGTGGCCCACCGCAGCTTTGCCATACCCCAGTCCTAACTCTGCCCTCAGCTCGATTATTAGCAGTCGGGTGGGATTAGCAGTGCGGGTGGGATTAGCAGTCGGGTGGGGGGACATTCTTGGGGTGGGAGCAAGCCTGATTGGATAGGATCTGTTGGAGATATTTATTGAGCAGCAATCAATATAGGGAGTCCAGTCCCCCCCCCCACCGCCCCAATCAAAAGCGCCACATCAATATTCCTTTATGTTGAACCTGGCCCTTTTTGTGATTCATACAGAACCACGTGGATCCCCCCCACCCCGAACCTTAGCAACAGCTAAACCAAGAACCCGTCCGGCGTACACAAAGAATACATGAATGCATAGTAACATTTATATTTGTACAAAATCACAAATCACGCCACCTCATTCAGTGGTCCAAATGCTTTTCTTTCCCAACAAGATTTTTTTTAACGCAAATTGAAAACACTAGTTGGTTCAGGATAACACAGATCACAGACTCTTTAACCCCCACAACATGGACAGTCAAAAACACTTTGCATGGGGTTCACGTTTAATAGCATGCACTACTTTCCTATTGGCAAAGGCAATTTCCCACATACATCGCTCTGTATTTCCCATCTCCCTGCCCACTTGGCAATGCTAGCAGTTTTGGAGCACAAAACACCTTTTAATATATATTTGTATATATATTCCTTCTTCCTCCAGCAGAATGCAACGCAGAATCTCTCTGCTACCAGGAGGCCCCTTCCCACCCTCAGTAGAGAGAATGAATGCTTTCCAATGAAAGACTTCACTTTATTTAATTTTGGCACTTTTCTGCCCCAGTACAAAACCCAGACATGCAGTTTACATGCAGCAACCCTCTGATTTAAGACAGGGTCTGAGGAATATTGAACAATGGGGAATATTTTGAATAATTGTATGCACCGGCAGGAAATTTTGGGGTTTGCAATGAGGAAAAGGAGTCTCTTTTCTTGTACGTTTGTATCATATTGTAGATTACAATAAAAAAGAAAAAGAGTGTTGAGGAAAGATTGACATAATTTTTTATCTATGTTGAAATGGTTTGAACAAACTGAAGAAACTAGGCAGATATGAGCCCTCATAAAAAAAAACAGAAATACAAATGTAAACGATGGTCAAGGACTCACCTAAAAAAGCAAGATCCATGGACGCCACTGATTGAACCAGTAAATGCACACAATGATTATGTGTTTTGGAAACTTGTGTAAATATGAACAAGCAAGCGGGGAGGATGGTTAACAAAGTATCCTGTGAAGTCTGGGAAGGGAACATTAGTGAGGTTTTGGGAAAAAAGCAAGTTGAATGTGTTGATCTGGAAATACTGCCGGCAGGTAATGCACGGTAATATGTTTTGGGGATTCCAAGCCCCCAGGGCCCCTCTGGCAGATCGTGTGTTCACTGCATGTGACATCATCCAACCACACACCAGTTGACAACGATCCAACACACAAAGAGGAAGGAACATATTACTTAATCAGAAACAGGAAGCCTGTAAAATTAACCAGCTTCCAGCAACTACATGGCGTCTAACCAGGGACATGGAATGCAAGTCTTTCTAGGATAGAAGTAGTAACGGTCAATTGAATTTTAACTATTGCGTTAGCAATATTGTCCCCAAGTAAAGAAACCGTTCACCACCTTTATTGGAACAAGCCAACATTTTGACAAGTTAGAGAAAATTGGTCTTTTTGACCTTTCACACATTTCAACAGCCCATACCCAACCATACACAGGTCATGCAGAAAACATGTTCAATTCCCAGATTCAGCCATCAGCAATGACAGCAGACCTCCAGGAAGAAAGGCTCAATTTAATCTGAACTGACAAATGCAACGCCTGGTAGAGAAGCTCTGGTGCCAAGGTCAAGCCCACAGGACCCCAGAATAACTGGTTCTCATGAAAAGGCACCTTGTGATGAAGCGTTGGATATATAAGCTCTATATCGTTCCTACAAAAACTCCTTGAACAGCATTCACATGTGCCTAATCTTTGGTCCGCCATTTTGACGTCAGGTGGAAATGAGGCTCGCATCAAGCAGCTCTGCGAATCAATGCCAAACATGGATGCTCTGTCCTCTTGGTGTTTGCAGGGCTGTCAGGGCAGTGTAAATGGAGAAACAGTCTTGAAGGGAGCAGGGACCAGTGCTTGCTGGTCTGGAGCATGGGGGGGATTGTCCTGCCGCTAAATTGACAAACCTCAGCGCTCCACAGGTTTCCTGGAAATTGTGAGAAACCGGAGGGTGGTTTCACATATAGACCCCAGGGATGAATTGGTCATGTGGCCATGGAATGGCCATTGCCTTTGGAACCAGACCCTGGGGTTGGACCAGTGCAGGAGGATCTCCTGGACAGGGAATCCTTGGGGACTGGTGGAGGAATGCCCGCAGGTGAGACGTGGTATTCGTCCTTTTGTCTGACATGCCCCTACCCGATATCCCCTCTCTCTTTGGAGGATATTGTCAACATAATCCCGTCGCACCCCAACTCTTTAACTTAGAAAAAGGGAAGAGAAAACACCATAGGAAATCAAACTATCTTTTGACCCTTACAAGTAACCTAGCCCCCCCTCTTCTAAACCCAGAGGACATTTAATACATACCTCCTTTTCTGACATGTCCGTACACAAGCTATCTACAGCCATGACAGGAAACTACAATTCCCATAATTCCCTTACCCCACTGAGTTACCCATGTACTACAACTAGAAAGTATATATCTAGTAATATGCAGTGGCCCTGCCCCACTGAGACCAAGCAGGGTGAAGCACTCAATCATAATCACATCCATTCTGCCTTTAAAAGACACATTTCCCATCACAACTCCCTCACCCCCAAATTTCGAAAATAATGAAGACGAACAGTAGGTGACTAAGATGAAGAAACATTACTCAAAAGAGACAGAAGACAGACTGCCCCATGATAATACTGGA
Organism: Ambystoma mexicanum; assembly: GCF_040938575.1. NCBI lineage: Eukaryota > Metazoa > Chordata > Amphibia > Caudata > Ambystomatidae > Ambystoma > Ambystoma mexicanum. The sequence goes on along the minus strand of NC_090938.1, from coordinate 684,186,276 downwards.
CTGTCCCACTAATAGAGTCCGGCAAGGTCAGGCAGACCCAGCCTAGAACTCACACCTGCAGCCTGTTAAAGAAACCCAGGTGTATAAAAGGTGGAATTCCTGCCAGAACAGGGAGCAGCAGTTGGGAGAACTGAAGGGAGGCTGCGTGGCCGAGTCCAGCAGGGGATCCCTTCTCAATCCCAGCCCCACTTGCTACTTGGGCCAAGGGAACGCATGTGAGGCTGAAGAAGGAACATGTCAAAATATATGAACTTTTCTTGTGAGCATGACATCCACTATATAACCATAAGGAAAGTGCATTATGGGACATGTAGTGGAAATACAACCTCGAAGACATCTGCACCATGCCTATAATTTGTGAACTGTGAACAGATTCTACAGGGTAACAGAGTGGTCCAGCATAGTGAAACTGCCCAATCAAAAGTCTCTGTTTAGACAACCATTTAAGACTGTGAGAAACTGTAAACTGAAGGGATTGGAAGTTTAGGGGAAGGAAACCCCATACCAGTGTTTGCGATTGCGAGGTCTGAGCCCAGCTGAGGGAGATCTACGTGGAATCAAGAGCTTCTTGGGGAAAGAGGTCCGAGTCCAACTGAGGGAGACCTACAGGAACTTTTAAATTCCTTTTGAAAGGTCTGAGCCCGACTGAGGGATACCTATTTAGACTTTGTGTTTAAAAAGGGATGCAAGCCCAACCGAGGGAGACCCAGTATGAACTGTGAGCCTGAGCCATGAGAACTTTGAGATCCTAAACAGAAGGAACTGTGTTTGTGTGTGTCTAGGCATTCTGCAAATAAGAGACTTTGTTTTGGAAAGAGACTTTGTCATGGAAGGCCCTGACTTATGTCCCGAACTGCATCCGCGAGCCGAAGAAGCCAGAGAGTGTTCCAAAGACTGAGTGTGCACCCATGTCCCGTGCTGAAAACACGGGGACGGAAATCCCACTGTTCAGTCATACACACTTTCTAGAACACAGTTTTCTTTTGCATACCCCTTTTTCCCGCACACATTTGTGCAAGGATTGGCAATAGATATTTTTTTAGTATAGGCCATTTTGATTTCACAGGACACTACTAGGACTGCATTATTTATTATTTGGTGGTCGAGCTTGCTCCCATCCTTAGATATAGGGCTAGATAGGCTTTGTACCACCCCATCTTTGCTAAACAAACACCCATGATCCGTGCTTCACTTGTGTCTGTCTTCATTCCTGATACCATGCCTTCCTTACAGTATCTATTCTCGGATTCTGAATAATAGAAGTAAGGAACAGCAGTCCTGCATCCCCTGCATGCTCAGTACTCCTTGCACATGTGCAGGCATGCAATCCAAACCTACAGAGGAAAATAGGGACCAGAAGTAAGAAAGGAGACTCGACAGACAGCCATCCATTTCACAAGGCCTCCACTATTATATGGCTAAGAACTGATAGGCCAAGGGAGTCCACCCCAGGGTAGGGATACGCCATGACAACCAAAGAATGGACCACACAGCAGGAGGCAAAAGCCATTCCCAAGTTGCAACTCAGAACTAGAAGCCATCCTTTGGGGGTGCGACCCACCAGCCAATCCCTACAGCAGCTTAACAGCAGCTGGAAAGCAAGGCCTGAGTGAAGCAGGCAGAGGGAGGACCATCCAAGGAAAGCAACAAGCATGTCCCAATTTCCTTATCTGTACTGTCGGCCATCCCGGGGGGGGGGCACAGACCAACTGCCAACCCCCCATCTTAGCTAACCCATATGATCCCCATTCACCAGAGAGGGTTGAAAGGTGGGAACTGTGAGAAACCTGAAGCACACATTAAGGGGAGTCCCCATCCCTTTGCGGAATCCAACTTGAGAAGGTCACAAAGAATCATTGATGCGGGCAAACCTTTCGAGCGCTTGTAAAATTAAAGTGGCGAATATTTTTGCTGCAACGTCAATGATTGCGACCGGTCTATAGTTATTCGGATCTTCAATTGAACCTTTTTTATGAAGTGGGATAATGATTGATGTAAGCCATGGCTTGGGGATCCTTTTAATACGGAGTATTTCTTGAAATGTGGTATGAAAAATGGAGGACCAGAATAGTGGGTCATCCTTAATTAAACAGGGAGGAAGCCCATCAGGACCTGCACATTTAGAACTTTTTAGTTTGTGAATGGCCTCAAGTATGTCATTATTTCCCCATGGACAAACATTGGGAATTAGTTGGCAATCAGGTGGTATATCCCACACTCTAAAATGTTCTGGCAGTGCATATTTGGCAAGAAAAAAAGAAGTCCAGGCTGCACCATCAATTCCTGCATCAAATTCACGTGAAGGTACTTTATCTAGAGATCTTATCATGTTCCATATATCTTTAGTTTTCCGTTTGCAAAGTGAATTTACTATTTTTTGGTTTTGATGTAATTTATTTGCATCATGAATCTCCTTTACTGCTTTTTTATATTTGAATAAGATCTTTTTTTTTAGTGAAATATGTTCAGCCTTGATACTCAGCATGGACTTCTTTAACATCCGAATCTCGGAATTTTTCTTTCTTTTTAGAGCAGCTATCTCCACACAATATTCCCCTCTATTATATTTACTGGGATAATACCCAGGATTATGCAAAGAAGTATTCCCTAGGTGTGAGGCGATCATATCACAGTTCCATTTTATTATTGCAGAATTATCCATACCATTCTCCACTTTGTCTTTCCAGAAATCTCTATTCACTAGTGATGTAAATTTCCTGCAAGTGGCAGCTGACCAATTGATTGAACCACCTGGTCTATCCCATTGAATTAATGATAGCAGGACTACGGAAGGACGCCTGGTAAAGTAATTCAGAATAGATGTTGTGATCATTACATGATTGCCCAATTCGGTCTTAAGTGTGTCAATTTTGGTGAGATAACATAATAGCCCCTTCGAGGCAAATATATGATCAATCCATGATTTTTCATGACCCCTTTTCCAGGTAACCTTGCTATGAGTGTCTGAATGGTCTACTAGGTGTATGTTCCAAGCTTTAAGAAACTGACACCATGTATTTCCTTTCAGAATTGCGGCTTGACAATAGTGCAAATTAGAGCCTTTATTGATACCATAGTTCCCCATATAGGAATTAAAATCCCCTCCAATTGGGATTTCTGCACCAGGTGCTTTACATAGAGCCAGGTTAAGAGCATCCCCCAAGCTTTCAACCGCTTTTTCAATCTGAAGTTTTCTCGGATTCCAATATAATGAGATCAGCAAGAGATTTTCATTTGTTCTAACCTTGAAGGAAATGTCCAACAAGATGAACATGTCTGATTCGTACACATTATTGATAGTGAAATTTAATTGTGTATCGATCAAAATCGCTAGACCACCAGTGGGTCTCCCTTCCAACCCTTTCATCGCATGATGAGAACAGACAACATAACCATCAAATTCTATATGTTATATCGCCATAGTCTCCTGAACCAATAAAATGTTGGGCAAAACTTCAGTCTTTACCATTTCTCTCCACTTCATTAAATTCAGGAGGCCACAACAATTTAACAACACTATGGTAAGGTCATGAATTTATGATGCAACCAGAGGCAAGCTTATGTTAACAGCTAACTTAATCAATGGTTTGAGCCATTTAAGTCCGTTTAGGGCATTTGTAAGGGCAGAAAGTTGTTCCACCATGTTTTTATTGGAACTATTTTTTCCGAATGTGGAAACTGTAGAGTCACTATTCAGTTTCAAAGGGGGCGGCTGAAATTCAAGAAAGTCCATGGCTGATTTTATTTGAGGAAAGCCAACCATTTCCAATCCAAGGATCGATGGATCGCTCTGATGGTCCCAGATCAGCTTAGCAATTGTAGGAGATAACATTTTTGACAACATCCTGTTATTATTCATGTCAGGCAATCTGATCCACTCTATATCATTAGTTACCAAGTTTATGAGTGATGGAATTTTATATAAAGCGTTCATTAAGAATGATCTATTAATCCGTACCGTCCCATTGATTTTGACGTCACTAATCCATCCAATAGTGTTTTTCATTTCACTAGGAATATTCTGAAACTGCCGGAGAGTTTGGCTCAAATCAGCTCCCACGGGGCACTCTCGCTGAAATACCTCTTCTGCACCCTCATTCTTGTCTTCTTGCGCCATTCCATCTGTTTGATGTTGCATTTTTACAGGTTTGACCTTTTCTTGATTGTACATTCCCTTTTGTGAAATTAACTCTGGATCAGTGTCCTTAACCAGGGCTGATAATGAAGGCGAAATTGATGATTGACCATGTTCCTTCATCTGTGGATTATTTTCAATCAATTGGCCTTGCATGATGTGGATATCTATGCAAGCACCTTCTTCTTTGGGGATTGATTCCAGTAATAAGGCAATTTTTTCAAACACTTCCTTACAAGGTTCAACCTTTAGATGTTTTTCCTCTTGATTCCCCGGAGTCACTGTCTCTCCAGAGGAGTCTTCATTACATTTGAGTTTTTCATTCTTGATAAAACCATCAGTTTTTTTTACAGGAAATATCGGTGAAAAACAAAGTTAAATGGGGTTGAACCATCAACTCAGCCTGCGATGTAACTTCAGTTTCCATACAAACTTTTCCTTTCATTTCAGCCGATTCCCCAGTGCCGAAGTTCAAGTTCTGCTTACGTTTTTTCTTCCGATTGACCAGCTGTTGCGAAACAGTTTCCTGCATCGTTGAGGGCTTCAATTGCAGGGCATTTTTGCTCTCCTCATTTAGCTCACTTAAGTTTAATTTTTGTTCAGCAGAGCCGACAAGAATTGCACCTAGATTAGAACGTATTTGTTCTTTATTTTCGCTAGAGAGTTCATTAGAAAGTTCTTGCATTTTTTTCTCGCCCTGAATAGAAATTCCTTTATTTTTATGTCGTCTTTTTAGGGCTTTTAGATGGTTTTTCTTAGCTCTTCATGACGTAAAATAGAACTTTGCTTTTGCATCTTCGCACTCTTGTTGAACTTCAATAGACTTGTCTTTTTCCATAAGATTAACCAACATCGTAGGACTGTCAGGGGAAGATTCTGCCATGTTTTTGCTATCATTGGAAGTTTGATCCACATTTAGCATATCTAGAATTTTATCTTTAGAGTTCATCTGAACCAAGACATTCTCAACTTGTGTGAGTCTTTCATGTTGCAATTTCGCAACTTCTAGATAATCAATTTTAGCATTGACTGACGGTAACGCAGAATCTTCCCCTGACAGTCCTACGATGTTGGTTAATCTTATGGAAAAAGACAAGTCTATTGAAGTTCAACAAGAGTGCGAAGATGCAAAAGCAAAGTTCTATTTTACGTCATGAAGAGCTAAGAAAAACCATCTAAAAGCCCTAAAAAGACGACATAAAAATAAAGGAATTTCTATTCAGGGCGAGAAAAAAATGCAAGAACTTTCTAATGAACTCTCTAGCGAAAATAAAGAACAAATACGTTCTAATCTAGGTGCAATTCTTTTTTGCCAACTCCCTTTTTAACTCTTGCAATAGAAGATACGAGTATTCTTGCCCATGATCCAACAAGTTTAAAATGCTTGTGAATATCGGCAGATCATTAACTCCCTTTTTAACTCTTGCAATAGAAGATGCGAGTATTCTTGCCCACGATCCAACAAGTTTAAAATTCTTGTGAATATCGGCAGATCATTAATCTTATGCTCAAGTAGTTCTTCCTCAAGAATTTCTTGTGTTAGCGGCAGATCGGGTACATTGGAAAAGTTAAACACAGGAACCAAAGTATTTAAGTTCTTCTGTTCAGAGAAAGGGTTCTGTGTGTTTAGATTGGAAGCAGATTTCGCTGTAGGCGAGCTAGTGGAAGGAATTTGTACAAAATTTCTCTCTTTTGTGTTTTCCGCGTCAGCACACTGAAAATGGGGCTCTTCAACACTTGATTTATGAAAATGAACGTGTTCCATACACACTCTTTGAGTAGACACTGGAGTGGATGGACCTAGCGATAATCGCACTCTTGTCCAAATCTGACATAATTACAGGCGCAAGCATCGAAATGTAAGAAATTGGAAGGTATTTATTATCATGAATGTCAGCAATTATATTTTGTATATTACGTGTATGGTCCTCTGTAGCAAATGGATCATTAGTAATATTGTCGTTTGCTTTTTTTAACGAGCATACTTCCTTTATCCCTGAAGCTGTATTTTGTTTTTCAGATGTAACACTCTTCTCTATAAAGGGGTCTGTTTCGTCAACGTGACTTGTCATGGATAAGAAAGACTGTTTTCCATTAAGTGAGGCTACAGGGCTATTTTTTTTCTTTTTGTTTACATTTTTTGGGGAATCAAAAGTGGGGAGTGTTTTGGACGGGCACTCCTTCTGCTTTTTCCCATTTCTCAGCACCAGCTCCATAACACACAAATGAAAGGCACAGAGGGCTTTACAAAATGCTTTGCACTAACCAAACAGAAAGCACTGCTATCGGCCAAGTAGCTTATTCTTTAACGAGGAGTAATTTCCTACCTGGTGGGTCACCTGGTTAAAACATACTGCATGCTGGCACAATAAACGTTCAAAGTAAGGCCTGCCCCGCAAACCGCACCCCGAACCGCAAACAGCCAACAGTACTTCAGTATACTTCACGGTGCGCGGCGCGGGTGTGCCTGGGCCAGGTTATTTAATTCGTCCCCCGGGGTGGAGCCACACACCTAAGGCGGGCTCACGTAAGAGGACACACCTTCAGGAAAAAGAGATTAAAGATAGTTGACACTCAGCAATAACCACTAGAAAGATACTCTTCACAAAGCACTTTCCCACCAATCAGCCATTGAATTTATGATCTGTCAGGCTTAACACAAGAGTAACACGTGCCCTAAATATCACTAAATAACACGTGCCCACTACGTAAGGCAGAGATGATACGTGCCCACAACGTGAAATTATCCTGTGACACAACAAAAGGTGGAATTAGCAAATACGCCGCTTACGAACGCGGCAGAATATAAAAAGTCACCTTTTTCTCCTTTCTTTGTTGATGTCAATTTGTTTAGTCCAGGCAAAACGGTGTTACACGCTCAGACTTCCTGAGCGCTTCCTGCAGAGGTCTGTCTTTCCCACGTTGATAATTTTCCACGGTACTTCAAACGTAGCAGCACTCAAAGAATAGAGCACCCGCCCGCAGCCAACAGTACTTCAGTGTACTTTGAGCTTTGAGGAACAATGCCTGTCGTCATCCCTACTCGTGCGGAACAATCTGCAACGCCAGGAAAAAGGTGGGATAGCAAAATAAGGTTTCAGATAATGACATGCTGCAGGAGGAGAACAGGTAGGAAGGAAGCAGGATAAGGGCCGCAAAAACACAAGGAACAGTACCACGATGGGGAGCAGTCCTAGTGACAAGACACCACTAGGACTGCGTTATTATTTGATGGTCGTAGCTTGCTCCCATCTGTAGATTTAGGATTAGCTAGGTGTTTTTCAAACCCCTTTTTGAAGTTCAATAAACACCCTTGAAGAACCGGAGGGCGATATTAGAGTAGGGCAGTGCTCAAAGGAGTGAAGGTGCACGTGTGGATTAAGATCTTGAGTGTGACAGTGTTATCTAAGAGGGTAGTATTTGGGTGAGTGAAGATTAAGATAATAACCGCAATATCCAAGGGGGTGCAGAAGGTGAGGACAGAAATCTCAGTGAAGAAGGTGGGAAGAAAAAAAAGACTGAGGACACAGACCAGGGGTGGCTACAAAAGGAAGGCCTAGAATGAAAGAACAAGTAAGTTGAAGCAGTGGGGAAGAACACCCAGAAAATAAAGAACTCTCTGCCAGAAAGCGGCACCGGGGGCTTGGAATGCCCAAAATTCACTGGGAGGTGTTACATGGAGGCAGTATGGGGAATCCCTGAAAAAGCTCAGTGAGAGAAAAGAACAAAAAAGTGGGCCAAAGTCGTATCTGAGTTGCCGTTCCATAATCCCACTCATGCAGGAGGATCCGAGGGACATGGCATCAATGACTCGTTAGTGGCACACACACCCACTGCATATGTCGGTTCCAGACATTTTGGTTTAATGTAGCTGAAACATCTGCTCGGGTACCTGGTGTGCTGCGCGCAGGGCTCAGATTTTTTCTTTTAACAAGTGAGGCAGCTCTGTTAGAGTTGCGCTCGACAGCTATAACATTTACTAGCTGGGAGGAACAGAAATGCATCAGCAAAACTCAACATACTTCACTGTGAAGGCAGGCAATCAGCCAAGAGAAGTGTGTTCTATGACACTGTGTTGGGGACGAATGAAAGCTACACTTCTTCTGTTGACATATCAATGAAAAGGAAATAGTGATGCCATTAGAAGGACATATTGTTTAGACTAGAATAAGACCCTCTCGTGTAGCTCGTACTTCCATGATTCAAAAATAGTAAAAGGAAAAAATGAATATCCCCCCTTTGACTCAAACTCTTTCTGCTAATGGCCCAGTCCCAAAGGACATCTGTGGCTCCCCTATTCCAAGGCACACTTGTCACCATAATAAAGCGGGAAACCCGCCTTCTACTCAAATTCAGGGAAATATTAAATCATAGTAAAAAGGAATGATGGACTCAATTTCTAAAACGATTACATCTTATTCAAAACTATTAAATTGGCGGGTATATCATTTACTCGCATCGAAAATGGTGCCTATTTTACTCCTACACTGACAAAGTCTAACATTCATGAACAGCAGACAAGTGTGGCAAAAACATATTTATCATTTACTGTGCTACAAAATATACTATTCAATGTCTTTCATAGAACCACATTCTATTCTTCTCAAATTATATAAATACATTGTTCCGTTTTTTTTCTCAACGAACCATTTCACAAACGTCTGCACTATTTTTAGGACAAGATTTGAAAACACAATTCACATATCTAAAGCAACATTTGAACAAATTGTGTGATAACTTAGAAAAACCTGAAACACTTATTAAAATGCTTCTAGTTCCCTGGCTATCAAGTACAAAAGAACAAATGACTTAACCCTGGTAATGTTCCTCCCACGTATTCCTCATCTTTGATATTCTCCGATTTATCCGCGTGCAGCTGCAGACATTTCTTTTCATTATAGGGTGCAGTGCGTTGTTGACTCGATGTCCCTCTGCGGCTTCCATCGCGCGCCCGACTATGACCTTGACACTGGTATAAGTAGCACGCACTGTGCCTGTTTTCTCAGTTCTGTTTTCCCACCTCTCTAAGCACAGCCGTCTCAAACATTATCAACAACCCAGACTTTGAAAGAGGCGACATTTGAAGAAAATGCTAAATTCGTCCAAAGACACAGGGGTAGGTTGGGAGGGCGATGAGGAATACGTGGGAGGAACATCCAACAGAAAGAACATTGCCAGGGGTAAGTAATGTGTTCTTCTAATGGACTGTGTCCTCCCACTTATTCCTCATCTTTGATAGACTACCATATCAGTATGGAAGATGGAGGTGGGAAAGGAGAATTTATTTTTGATGTATGCTGTATCCAACAGCCATTCTAAAGTTTCGACACCTGAGCCGATATCAAATCCAGACAGTAATGCTTGGTAAAGGAATTAATTGAAGAACAAGTTGCAGCATTACAAATGTCCTGCACTGGTGCTCTCATTTGAAGAGCCAAAGAAGCAGCCACTCCTCTAGTGGAATGTGCTCTCAAACCAATAGGAAAGTCCTTTCCCGCTAAATTGTAACATTCAGTGATACATGAGATAATCCAACGGGATACTGTCTGTTTGGAAACAGCCTGCTCCAGTCTGTCCCCTGTATATCCAACAAAGAGCTGGTCATCCTGTCTGATTTTAGCAAGCCTGTTGATGTGGAAGCTCAACGCCCTTTTTGGATCCAAGCGGTGTAGCCTGTCTTACTCCTTAGAAGAATGAGAGGTTGGATAAAAAGTAGGCAGAACAATCTTCTGCACCAGGGAAATTCAGAAACCACTTTAAACAGAAAAAAGGGGTGAACCCTCACACCACTTTTTCCTTGTAGAAGGTCGTAAAAGGAGGTTTACTAGACAAGGGCTGGAGCTCGGTTACTCTGCGGGCTGAAGAAATTGCTGTCAAAGAGACAGTGTTAAGGAGTCAACATCCTTATAGGACATGTATGGAGAGGCTCAAATGGAGCTCCCATCAGGAATTTTAAAACCAGATTAAGATCGCAAACTGGGACAATAAATGGAACAGGAGGGAAAATTTTCCTTAGTCCCTGAATGACAATAGGAACTTTAAAATAAGAACCCTGTTCTGGCAAACGCTTAAAGATGACTAACACTGCCAGATATCTCTTAGAAGTAGAAACCTGCAGCCCTTGATGTGCCAAGTGCAGTAAAAAGGACAACACCAAAGGTGTATCATAAGAAAAAGGTCCAATATATTTAGCTCTGCACCAGCTGCAAAATCTGTTCCAATGGCAGCGGAACAGAGCTTTAGTTTCTGGGCTTCTGGCCGATAGCAACACCGCCGTTATGTCTTCCGGGAGGTCCTACTTTCTGTATATTTACCTCTCAGAAACCAGACGTGAAGGTTCAGGGTTCTAATTTCCGGTTGAAGAATGCAACCTCCCTCCTGAGTGAGCAGGTCTGCTGTTTGAGGAAGACAAATCGGAGGGCAGATGGACATGTCTAGAAGGTCCAGGCACCACGCCGTCCTGGCCCAATCTGGAGCAATCAGGACCATCGATCATGGATTTCCTGAAGTTCCTCAATCTCCCGATTACCTGAGGAATGACGGGGACTAGTGGGAAGTGGAAGTGGAAATTCCAAATCCACCACAAACTGGAACCCCAGAGCTCCTCTTTGATGAAATTCCCTGGTGCAGAGCAGGTCACAATACCTGTTGATACTGGACACAAACAGATCCACTAGAGGGGTTTCCCAGAGGACAAAGATCACAAGAAGGAGTTCCTGAGCTAAATCCCGCTCATGGGAGACTGTGCTCTGCCTGCTCAGAGCATCCGCTACCGCGTTCTGCTCTTGGTTAACAGTCGACAGAGAGATCCCTTCCTGCAGTGCCCAAAACCAGAGCTGGACTGCCTCTCTGCACAGTGGTAGTGACCCTACACCACCTCTCTTGTTGGGTTAATGCATGGCCACTGTGATGTCTGTCATTATCAGGACATTCCTCTGGCACAGAGGGCAGAAAAGCCATCAGCGCTAGCCCGATTGTCCTCAGCTCCAAAAGGTTTATGTGCATTTTGGACTCAGATGAAGACCAACAACCGCAGATTGTCAGATTATTCAGATTAGCTCCCCAACCTGTGGGGGAGGTGTCTCTAGCTACGGGTATCTCCAGCAATAGTTGTCAAAAAGGCTCTTCCCTTCAGCACATTCTACTTGCAGGCTCACCAAAGGAGATCTTTCGTGACCTTGTACGGGACCTGAAGAAGGTCTGTCATCCTGCCTGAGAATTGTGACCATTGGGATCTGAGGGCCCACTGAAGGGACGTCATCCTGAGACGGGCGTCTGGCAGCAGGAAAATGAACAATGCTATGAGACGGTTACCAGACATTTGGTCGACCAGACAAATGGTCGAAACAATTTGGTCGAAAACCAAATGGTCGAATTTTTTTTTTTTATTATTTTCACCTTTTTTTTTTTTTTGGGGGGGTCCCCCTCAACCCCCTTTCTTTTTCTAAAAACCCATTTATGTAAAAAACGAAAACCCGAAAAATAAATATATAATAAAAAAAAAAATTCGACCATTTGGTTTTCGACCAAATTGCGTCAACCAAATGTCATTCGACCAGTTTTAGGTCGACCAAATGTCTGGACACCTATGAGACTCAGCAACCTCCAAAAACCAAAGACCGGCAGACGTTGAGCATTCAAAAACTGGAGGACCATCTGCACAATTTGCTGAGCCCTCACCTCGGGTGGCAAAGCTTTCCCTAAGGAAGCATCCTGGACTGCTCCAATAAACTGAAGGTTTTGGGATGGTATCATGTGAGAAGCCCAGCCAGTGGATGGAATGTTAAGTGACGCTGAGATGTTCCAGAACCTGTTCAGGAGGACAAGCTCTGATCAGCCAATCGTCAAGGTTGGGATAGACATGAATCCCTCCCCTCCTCAGACTTGCTGCCACCACCACCATAAACTTAGTGAAGACCCTTGGGCGGATATGAGCCAGAATGGCAGAACTTGACATTGAGAATTAGAACTTCCAATGACAAACCTCAGGTACTTTCTGTGCTTGGGATGTATAGGCACATAAAAGTAAGCATTCTGAAGATCAAGTGACACCATCCGATCTGAAGCCGAAGGGCCTGGAGGATCTGTGAAAGAGTAACCATATTGAACATGTCCTTCCTGAGGAACTTGTTCAAACATCTAAAGTCCAAGATGGGTTGCAGTACTCTGTCCTTTTTGGGAATTAGAAAGCAAGGGGAGTACCATCCTTGGTTCCTCTCCGCTACAGGTACCCATTCTATTGCACCTTTCTCCAACAGGATGATAATCTCCCGCGAGAGGAACTGATCTGGATTCCGAAAGGATTGACTCCCTGGCGGGTGATCCGAAGGCATTTTTACAAATGGGAGGCAGTAACCGTGGGCTACAGTTTGTATTGCCCAAGCATCAGAAGTAATGTTTTACCATTCCTCTTCATGCTGTGTTAATCTGCCCCCCCCCCCCACTACTGTCCTGTGGACTAAGGCCTCAGAGAGGTTTTGGTGCTGTGGATGGCAAAGAGGTTATAGCTGTGAGAATGAGCTTACCCCCACGTCCACCACAAGGATATTTCCTCTGGCCCCTTTGTAAGCTTTGGCCTCTTGTCCTTCCAGCAGAGGAATAGTAATGAAATGAATGACCCCTTCAACTGTGGGAGGTTGCTTGTATCTGCTGCGGTTGATGTATCGTTGCACTCAGCCACTTCTTATAGGACTGAAGTTTCTCCAAGCTCGCATCAGCCTTGGAACCAAATAGCTGGGAGCCATCAAATGCCATATCTGGAAGTCTTGCTTGAAGATCTGGATCAAATCCTGAACTATACAACCAAGCAAATCTTTGTGAGACAGTGCTTGCTGCCATCGCCCAGATGACACCATCTGCAGAATCCAAGCCGGACTGTAAGGACTGGCACATCGCATCCTTTGCATTCTTAATGATGTTCAGAAAACCTTCCCGTTCTACACCTTCAGGAAGGTGCTATGTAGGCATTGCTGCCACCTCCCAAAACATAAATGTGTACTTTGCTAAAGCACAAGTTAATGGACTTCAAAGCCATGCTGCTTGCAAAAAACACCCGCTTTCCTAAGGCGTCAAATTTCCTGTCATCCCTATCCATAGGGATAGTAGGGTAAGCAACTGTCCTAGAGGTAGAAGTAGCTGCCTGAACCACTAGACTTTCAGGAGTAGGGAGTTTTGATAAGAAATCAGGATCCACAGCAAAGGGCCTGTACTTCCTTGTGAAGTCCTTATTAACAACTGGAGTAGTGTCAGGTTCTTTCCAATTCTCCAGCACCCTGTTCCTCAAGACCATATGGCATGGTAGGACCGGGTCCTTTGGAGGACCTTTATCTAATATTGTTACGGCGGGTTTTCGGAAGACCTCGCTCTGGCATCGTTGGAGGTTACAGCCAAGAATGAGGGTCTGTACCTCCAACATGGAGCCCGAATCAAGAAGGAGCGGTATAGCTTTTCAGGACGAGAGCGAGGCTCCTCCCCCTCTCCGGAAACACTATATGAATCTGAAGCGTCAGGAGTACGGCGCGTTGCTACTGTTTACAACAGCTACGCTCCGTAAGTTATCGTCTCTGCGATAGGCGTCTCACAATACGTTGCTTTGTGCTTCTACTTGTGATTTCGTACTCACCTCTACTTACATTTTTTTCTTCAGGGACACTCCTCCGCCTTTCTGTTTCGCTTGTCCCAGCCTCGCCCACAATACCCGCTTAAATATGTGGATTAAACCTGCGTCAGGCCATTGTAAGCAATCCCTTTCTCTGGCTTAGCATACACCAACAGTCTGTACTTTCCTTCTATAAATATATGCTGTCTCCCCTGTCAGTATCCAGCACATACAAGTCACGTTCCGGTGCAGTCACAACTCCCCCGAGGTCCCATCCTCAAAGTACCTCCACCAGCATTCTCCCAGGTAGGACCCTCTGGCAGTTTTATCTCCTTTCCTGACATCTCCGCTTTAATACATTCTACAGAAACCCTTCATTTTCTTTTCTTTAAACTTGCACAGACTGGATCCTATTCTTAGCGACCGGAGTCTCTTCACAATAGCCCTCGAGAATTCCTCTCAGGTACCTTCCCTGCAGTCTCACTATTTACCATAGAGTGGTTATTTCTAAAGACTATTGGGGTAACACTATTCTTTCCATCCCTCCAGAAAGGGCTGTTTGATTAACCATTCAAGAAGACTTATCCCGACACTCCCCTGCAAGACTTTCGTACTCCATCGCTAAGGATCAAGGAGGCCAGTCACCCCTTCAACGCTCGACACCGGGTTTTCTTCCCGCAAGAGGGTTTCCCGGAGGCCTCCTTTCGGCACCTGTGTTGGAAGGTGTTGCAAGGGAGTTTCCGGGAAGCTTACACGCACTCCTACAAACCGAAGACAAGGTAGGAAGTTTCTTATTGTGGCCTGCAAGGTTGTTTTGGTGTTTCTCCAAGAGGAAACATGGTTAAAGAATAGCGTAAATCTGTTACAGATAGCAACTCCCAAAGAAATTATTCCTTTGGAGATCGCTTGAAAACGGCATTACAGGCTCAACAATGGAACAACAAATACAGCAATTGGTAGCCACAATGCAGAATTTATCTGCAGAGGTTCAACAATTGAAACAAGAGAATGCCACACTTAGACAACAAGCAGGGCGTTCTGCACAGAGTTCTGTCAGGGCCACTACCAGGAGGGCGCTTTGATGGTAACCCACATGCCTTCAAAGAGTTTTTAGAATCATGTACCGTCCAATTTGCATTCAAGGCAGCCTTTTTCCCCACCGATAGGGATAAGGTGGGGCACATGATTGCCCAGATGACAGGGGTCGCCTTAGCCTGGGCTACTCCGTTAGTCACTAACAATAACCCTATTCTTGATTCTTATCCTGCATTCTGTAATAGTATATGCAGCATGTTTAGCCGACAGGAAGTGGCAGTAGCCTCACAAGAGAGACTTCTAGACCTAAAACAGGGGAATCAAGATATACTGGCTTATATTACTGCATTCAAAAGAATGGCCGTGGATACTTCCTGGGCCGATGATGCTTTGATGACCCTGTTTAGGCGAGGTCTCTCGGAAGATCTAATGGATGAAGTATCCCGAGTTCCCCAACCCATTAACCTCACTGAATATATTGCATTGGTCATGCAATTAGACTACAGACCCCAGGAGAGAAACCGAGAAAAACGAAAGGGAAAAAGCCCCCGATCCCATACAGAGGTGTTTTCCTCTCCTAAACCAAGTCCCACAGAAGAACCTATGCAATTATGATATGATATATGATTATTTATATAGCGCCTATACACAATGTGTTTCAAAGCGCCTCAAGGCAAGGGTGGGAACAAGGGAAAATACAACCACATTCTTACAGGCCATGAACAGTAAGGATGTGAAATTAACTATCGTACTCGGCCTGACGACATTTTAGATAGTGCAAGAGCTAAGACATAGATAAGGAAGGGAGGGGGAGAGTGGGAAGGAAATGGAAACAGACAGGCGACCACCGTACTAAACCAGACGACATTTCTGGTAGAGCCAGAGAAAACAAAAGGTGAGGGAGAGGGGTGCAGAAAGGGAGGGGAGGAACAAAACAAGCGACTATCATACTAGGCCTGACGACATTTCAGATAGTGCTGGAGGGGTGGTGGGGAGGAAAAAAACAGTAATGGGAGGGTGGAGGAAACAGACGGGGTTGCTATCATATTAGGTCCAGGGACAATTCTGATAGAGTAAGTGCATAGGAGAAAGTAAGGGGAGGAGATAGGAAAGGAGGAGAGAACAGAGAGTAAGCAGTCAAAAAGAGTAGAGAAGCAAGAGGGGAGAGCGAATACAATTGCAGAAGTCAGTAGTAACACATAATGTTGCATTCCAGGATACAAGATGAAGATGGGAACAGCATGATTCAGGGCCACCATGAGTACAAGATGCAAAGGAAGTCCAGCATGAGAGTTCAGAAAGAGTGACGCATCGTGAATGAATGAAGTCCATAAAAGTCAAATCCAGCATTGGCCACAAGACAGTGATGGTGAAGGAAGGCACCAGGTGGGTGGGGCTTGCTAAGTGGTGAAAAAGAGCAGCAGGCAGGAAGGTACCAGGTGGGCGGGGCTTAGGCCAGGTGACCTAGATCCACTTGCACCTGCTCCCCATCTGCAAAGGAAAAGAAGCTGGAGGGCTCCTTAAGTAGGGAAACAGAGCTGCAAGCAGGAAGGCACCAGGTGGGCGTGGCTTGCTAAGTGATGAAAAAGAGCGTGTAGATCTGAAAGGGAGGAGATGCGTAGGTACTTGTACGCTGACAGTGTACTGGTGTAAGGACCTTTCTACCTAACGTGTGCAGGAGTCCCTACTGCTAACTTGCACGGTAACAAGAATAGAGGATGTCTGAATACATTTGAACACGTGTGTGGACAATGGGAAAGCTAATGCCTTTGAAAGGTGGGGGACACGAACTGCAGTTCACATAGGCGTAAATTAGATGAGAGTCCAGGAAATGTTGATTTGCTTGGCTGTGTCTGTTCCTTGAAAGTGACCGCTATATCTGGGCTGCCATTGTGACTGATGAAATGTGCTAGTACTTTAAGGTACATGTTCAAAGAATTTTCGTTTATAGTTGTATAAAATGTCAATCAAAACGTTACACAGAAGAAAAGCATAAAATAGTTCCCACAATGTTGGATATTTCCCACAAACGAGGTTCCCTGGTTGGGGCATGTTTGGCACCCCTATTGACAAGTACCGGTACGAGCTAGCCATGTTGTGCCCGACTATTGGTTATGCTATGCTGCATGCAATATCAACTTTAATTTGTGAACAAGCAAAGTGTTTTCCATTTTGCAATTTTTTAAGGAATGCCATTTATTGGAGTGCCAAGTGCCAAAGCAGCAATTTGAAAGGTCACACTCAATTAGGGATAGCTAGAGGTCCATTATCGCCCGATGAGCGAGCCCGAAGGAGATCCCAAGGATTGTGCATGTACTGTGGGTCTAACAGTCATACAATCAAGGAATGTACTCTGATTCCTCCCCGAAAACCGGGGCCGGGAAACGCCATCACCCGACTGTAAAGGGGACGACGCTTTCGGGTTTTTCAGCAGCTATTAGTCCCTTCCCTCACACTTCACGAGCACTTTCGGCCCAGTCATCAAGAAGTATTATGATTAGTTTAGGAGTCACTCTGTCATGGGACAGCATTTCCTTAATCAATATTCCAGCCCTGATAGACTGCGGGGCCACAGGCAATTTTATCGACAATGCCTGGGCACAAACCCATAACATACCTCGGGTCACCAAAACTATGGCCATACCTGTAGAGAGTGTGGATGGAAGTCTCACTTCAGGACCAATTAAAGATCAGACCAAACCCTTGAAAATGACCGTGGCTTCTCATCAAGAAAGTCTTGAGCTAGACAAAATTTCAGAGGTGGGCATATCACCTGATTCGCATTAAAGCTGGTGATGAGTGGAAAACGGCTTTCCAAACCCCCTTTGGGCACTTCCAATACAGGGTCATGCCCTCCAGACTTATGAACGCCCCCGCCGTCTTCCAAAGATTTATGGATCACATTTTCACAGATATTAGTCTTCATTATACTATTGTTTATTTAGATGACATTTTAGTCTTCTCCGGTTCCTTGAAAGAACATCAGTTCCTTGTGAAAGAGGTGCTGAAACGACTCCATTCTAACCATCTATATTGCAAGCTAGAGAAATATGAATTTCACAAAACCACCATCTCTTATCTAGGATGCATCCTTTCCCAAGAGGGAATCGCTATGGATCCTGCGAAAATCTCGGCTATTACAGAATGGCCTTCTCCACGATCCGTTAAAGACATCCAAAGGTTTCTGGGGTTCGCCAACTTTTATAGGTGTTTCATTCCAAATTTCTCCTTACTTACCAAACCCTTAACTCTACTCTTGAAGAAAGGTACCCCATTCCTATGGACTATTGATTCACAGAAAGCATTTGACCATTTGAAAGCCCTGTTCATTCAGGCTCCGATCCTGAAAGTACCGGATCAACTACGTCCATTCATTGTGGAATCGGATGCCTCGAAGTACGCATTGGGAACTGTTTTGCTCCAGCCGGATATCCATAATATTGAAAGACCAGTGGCCTTTCTGTCAAAGACTCTTTCGCCAGCCGAAATCAATTATACGGTACTCGAGAAGGAATTACTCACCATCAAACGGGCGTTTGAAGAGTGGCGTCATCTCCTCCTGGGTGCGCGTTATCCTTTTGAGGTCAGAACAGATCATCACAACCTCCGCTCTCTACAATATGCACAAACATGCAACAGCAGGCAAGCAAGATGGGCACATTTTCTTTCCCCATATCGAATAAAGTTTACCTTCATTCCTGGGAGCACTAACCTCAGGGCTGACGCCTTATCTCGAAAAGAACTTCAAGAGAAAGTCCCTTTCCGCGCCGAACCTATGTTCCCAAAGGCAGTCTTCGTTCCAGTGGTACATCACTTCTTACAAACTCTGGAAGATAAAACCCAAGACCTGTTAACTCTAGAACCGGAACTGTGTCCCACACATGGATTAACAAGCAGTCGGGGTCTCCTGTTCAAGGGCGAGCAGGTATACGTTTCACCGGGGTCGGTGATATCTTTGTCCGACAGTGTAGATTCCGAGATCTCCCCCTCCCCCGACTCCTCACCTTCTTCCTTCCAAGAACCCTTCTTTTCCTTTCTTCGTGATCGCACCTTTTTCTATGTAGATAGGGATGACCCCGGGAGGAAGCCACCGTGCCCCCCAAGAAGGGAGACCAAAGGGCCCCTCTCCCGGGAACGACCAGGAGGGGAAAAAGCCCTTAGGCACAAAAAAACCCTGTGCTATCGCCGGGTGCTTTGGAGGAGTGGAACCAGGAATCCTTGTAGGGTGAGTGCTGGTAGAAAGTGTCTGGAGGCAACACATGAAAGTGAACCCCCCAGGGACACAGGCAGTCCAGTAAGCGGTCCGAGGAACTGGTACACGGGGGGCTAGAACAGGAGGTAACAAAACAGTAAGCAAAGGCAGTCCGGGGGAACAGGCAGGAGACTGGTACACGGGAAGGTCACAGCAACTTATCCGAGCGGTAGGCGAGAGCAAATCCAATGGACAAAGCAGGGAACTGGTACACGCAAGAGACGGAGCAGAGCGAGAGGAAGAAGGATACAGAAGGACAGAGCAAGCGGAACAGTCAAGAGGAAGAAGAGCGGTAAGTGAAGATGGGAAGGAGGGAGGGTAAGCAAGTTGGAAGGAGGGCAGAGGAGGCGGGCGAGTGAAGCAAAGCAAAGGGAGCGAGAGAAGGGCAGGCAGAAACAGCAGAAGAACGAGCAGAAAGGGAGCCAGACAGGGCGTGAGGACCCAACCGGCGGAAAACGAGTAACCAAGGTAGAGAGCAACAGCGAGCAAGCAACCCAGGGCTAACGGGACAAAACCGGAAGCGTTGCGATGCGTCCGTGACCCGGAAGTGGCTGGTTAAAACACCGGGCCGCGGAGCGCTCAACCAATGAGAACAGAAGGAAAGTGAAACCAGGAAATAGGAGGCGTGAAAGAAAGCTACTGGCGGACGGGACTAAGTTCTGCGTCGCCAGCGGCTCCATAGACGCCAGGAACTCGGCGGCATGACAGTATGCCCCCTCCTATAAGATCCTCCCCCTGGTTTCCCTGGATGAAAGAAGTGGTACTTGCGAAGTAAGACAGGAGCATTTATGTGTGTGATGGGTTCCCAAGAGTTTTCCGATGAAGGGTAGCCCTTCCATTTAACCAAATATTCCAGCCTGCCTCTATGATACCTGGAGTCACAGAGTTGGGCGACCTCATATTCCGCCTGAGTAGAACCCTGAGGAATCGGGGCCTGTCTAACCTGACGTGCCCAAGTGTCAGCATGAAAGGACTTGAGTTGAGAGGCATGGAAAACAGGGTGGACCCTTTTGAGGTTGTTGGGTAATTTCAAGCGAAAAGCCACAGGGTTGATCTTCTGTATGATCTCGTATGGCCATAGGTACTTGGGAGATAGCTTGGAGGGATAGACCCAACGAGGTAAATACCTAGTGGAGAGCATGACCCTGGTACCCACATCCCATCCCGGTACAGGTCTTCGGTGTTTGTTGGCTTGAATGCAATACTGAGCTTGGGCTGACTTAAGGCCTTCCTCTGCCTTCTTGTGTGTCTCTCTAAGGAGGGAGAGGGAAGAATCTACCGATGGTAAACTAGTAGAGAGGCCCGAGACAGGAAGAATGGAGCGAGGGTGAAAACCATAAGTACCGAAAAAAGGACTAAACCCCAGAGCAGAATGTGTGGAGTTATAGTAGGAGAATTCTGCTAGAGGGAGTAGCGTGCACCAGTTGTCCTGTTGGGAGTTGATGAAGCACCGTAAGTACTGTTCCAGGGTTCCGTTCAGGCGTTCAGTTTGCCCATTGCATTGCAGATGGAATCCAGAAGTGAGAGCTCTTTCGATACCTAGTCTGACAGACAGTGCCTTCCAGAACCGGGAGGTGTACTGACTACCCCGGTCTGAAATTATTTTGTTAGGCATATCGTGTAACCGGAATATGTCTTGGAGAAACACGGCAGCCATCTTGGCTGCAGTGGGAACACCAGGCAATGGGGAGAAGTGAGCCAATTTGGTAAATGAATCCACTACCACCATGACACAGGTGCATCCTTGAGACGGGGGCAAATCCACTATAGAATCCGTAGAAATTGTGCTCCAAGGACTCTTTGGTACAGCACTTTGTTCCAGTAGACTGATTGGTCGTTGACGGGATGACTTACTCCGCAGACAGACGATACATGACTGAACATACCGATCTACATCCCTTCTCATCGTAGGCCAGTAGAAATGTCTTTGAAGGTATTTCTAACGCTCACCTGATTCCCACGGAGGCGCGGGTCTTGGCAGGAAGGTGTCTGTGACTCGAAAAGTGATGTACAGGACTCGATTGGCTTCTGGGGTCGAACCTCTTCGCACTGTGTGTCGAACTCGAAGAGTGAGGTTTCTGCAGGTGAAAGAATATGGGGGTTAATGGCCTGGGTTGTTGAATGTCCCTCTCTCTCTCTCTCTCTCTTCCCGGCTTTTCTGTAGAGCCCCCCCCCCAGGTCAACGTGCTCACCTTAGATAGGTGAATGCTGGGCTCTCCATCTGCGTCTGGTGCAGGGTGCCGTTGCCAGTTCCTTCACTGGTGAAACATTGGCCTCTTGAATTCAGAGGATGGTTAACGTCGTTATCTGCACGAGCGGTGAGTTTCTGGACACCTTTTGTCTTTATAGTCTTTAAATGCGTGGCACGTTAATATTGAAGACCCTGTATAATGCTTTTCCCTTATGTATTGCAGGACTCTTGGGATGGAAGATGGAGTGAAGCGCCTGGAAATTCGTAAGTATGGCAAGCGCTCTAACTGTCTCTTTCCTTGCAGCTTAGTTCGTGTTAAAGAGACGCCGGAGTATTCTCAGGCGTTTTATTGCGACGAGCGTGATGGGCGTGAGTAAATACCTGCTTGATGTCTTTTTCTTTTGTCTTTCAGATGTTGGTTTGCAGCGCCGGAGTCAGCGGAATGCTAGTAAGTTTTAACTATACTTTGTCTTCTCAGGCGGCGATGCAGAATGAAGAAATCCGGAATTCACGGCGTGCCGGTAAGTATAACAATGCTTTTGTCTTTGCAGGCGAAGGTGCAGCGTGAAGACACGGCCGCTGCTGATGGATCAGGTGAGAAAGCACTGTGTGTAGAGTTTGTCTTGCTAACCTGTTGTTTCTTGTCTTTTGCAGGTGCTGATGTTGACTGGATACAGGAATGGTAAGTATAATTCTTGCAGGTTCAGGATCGAAAGAGGAAAGGCTGAAACAGACTCGGTGAGCGTTCTGCTGCAGATGCAGAATAACGCTAAGCACGTTTCATCTATCGGGTGTGGTTTAAATAGCCTTGGAGTGATGAGGCGTCTTCTTCCACGGCCCCGCCTAGGTAAGAAAAGAGTTCCAGTTTCCAGAAGAGTTCCAGTGCTGTATCCAGGGTGTGGAGCTGCCCCACCCAGGTAAGAAAGTAGTTCCTGTTCAGAGAGGGCTTCTAAGTGGCTGGTAAGTAAGCAGCATGGTCTGCTGCAGGTAAGTCCACCCAAGCACTTTCACACCAATTATGAGCCCGGCGCTTCCAGTGCCGGGACCGATGGTTTTGATGAGCCTGGTGCCTCCGGCGCCAGGACAGGGTCCAAAAGGTCCCAGTAGGGACCGGCTGGTGCCTAGGATTAGGGTTAGGGGCCTGCTCCCAAGGACGTTGGGCTGGTCCTGGCTCCTTGGGAACAGTGATCATGACAGCACCCCCCCTCAAGGCCCCTCCTAAGCGTGTCTTCTCCGGGGGTTTTGGCTTGTTGGGGTGATTCAGATGGAATTTCTTGACCCGACAAGGTGCGTGGACATATTCTGAGGGTTCCCAAGACCTCTCCTGGGGGCCGTATCCTTTCCAATCAACCAGATAATATAACTTAGATTTGGAGATTTTGGAGTCTAGGATGTTCTTCACTTCGAATTCAAGTTCTCCATCTACTAAAACCGGTTCTGGAAGTTCAGTCAATCGGGTTTCTGGTTGTTCTGGTTTTAATAAGGAGACATGGAATACTGGATGTATTTTCATATGTGTAGGTAATTCCAATTTGACAGCCACCGGATTAATTATGGCAGATATGAGATAGGGTCCAAGGTATCTCTGGATGAAGGTGCGGGGTCCTTTTAGAGGCAGGTGCTTAGTGGATAACCAGACCTGATCTCCTACAGCGTAGTGAGGGGCCTCTTTTCGGTGTCGATCTGCTCCTTTTCTGAATTGAGCTTTAGCTCTTTGCAGATGGGCAGTGGCTTCCTTAAAAGCACGGGTGATTTCTGAGTGCAAGTGATCCACAGCAGGTGCTTCAAATTCTTGGGGAGGATCCAGGTTGGAGGTTCTAGGATGGTGTCCGTATAATAGGAAAAAAGGAGTCTTACCGGTTCCAGAATGAGTCAAATTGTTGTAAGCGTATTCAGCAATCCAAAGAATATCCTTCCAGGGGTTTTCAGTTTGTTGGAGCATGCAACGTAGATATTGTTCTAGTGTCTGATTTGTCCTTTCGGTTTGTCCGCCAGTTTGGGGATGGTGACTGGTCGAAAGTCTTACATCAATTTGGGCTAGACGACAGCAACTGCGCCAGAAGTGGGAGATGAATTGACTTCCCCTATCGGAGACTAAAACCGAGGGAAAACCGTGTAAGCGAACGATGTTTTCCAAGAATTCTCGAGCCAATACTGAGGCTGAAGGTAGACCCTTCAGGGGAATGAAGTGAGCCATCTTGGAGAATAGATCCACGACTACTAAAATGGTAGTATACCCCGAGCATGGAGGTAAGTCCGTGATAAAATCCATGGACTAGGTATGCCATGGACAGGGAGGGATGTCTAGTGGCTGTAATAGGCCGGCTGGTTTCTGCTTCTGACTTTTATTCTGGGCACACACACCGCAGGAGATTAAGAAGTCTCTAATATCCTTTTTCCATGATGGCCACCAGAAATGTCTTTTAATCTTTTCCATGGTTTTGGTAATGCCAGGGTGACCCTCCATTAGAGAGTCGTGATAACTGGAGATTACTTGTTTTTGTATTTTCTCACAGGGCAAGTGCAATCGTCCTCGGAAATATGGTAGGTCTTGATCCACTGAGAATTCTTTTCCCTTTAATTGCCAGTCCTGCAAATCGGCCGGAGTTAGGAGTGATTTAACCGTGGTCTTGATGTCTTCAAAAGATTGAGTGCTGACCAAACCCAAAATCCTTTGTTCTGGGATTATGGGTATTGGTTCTGGATTGGTCAAATGTTCATCTACTCCCATCCGGGAGAGTGCATCTGCTTTTCCGTTCTTACTGCCTGGTCGATAAGTAATTATAAAGTCAAATTCAGCCAGAAACAGTGCCCAGCGAAGCTGTCTGGAAGACTGAGCTTTGGCCGTCTTTAGATATTGTAAATTGCGGTGATCAGTCATTACGGTGACTGTGTGTCTGGCTCCTAAAAGATAATGCCGCCATGCTTTAAAGGCCGATCTGATAGCTAAAAGTTCCTTGTCTGTAATTGAATAGTTGATCTCGGGGGCCGAAAACTTGCGGGACCAAAAGGCTACAGGGTGTAACTGGTGTGTGACCGGATCTCTTTTTGATAAAACTGCCCCCATAGCAAGACTAGAAGCATCCGTTTCCATGATGTAGGGGAGTTCTGGGCGAGGATGTTTTAGAACAGGTGCAGAAATGAATTTAGCTTTTAAGTCCTGAAAAGCTTGTTCTGCTTCAGAAGACCACTCAAAACGTTTGTTCTTTTTTAACAGAGCGGTGATGGGCTGGACTATCCGAGAAAATTCAGGAATAAATCTGCGGTAAAAGTTAGCGAAGCCTAACATGCTTTGAACTCCTTTCACAGAGGTTGGTGATGGCCACTTGATGATTGCATCGACTTTCTTTGAATCCATATGGACTCCGTTAGGTGACAATATGAATCCCAGGAACTCGACTTCAGTTACGTTGAACACGCATTTTTCAAGCTTAGCAAAAAGATTATGTTGACGCAATCTCTCGAGAACCTTTTTAACGTGTCTCTGGTGTTCCTCTTCAGGTGATGAATAGACAAGGATGTCATCAATGTAGACAACAACACACACGTCTATGAGTTCTCTAAGGACATCGTTCATAAAATATTGGAAAGCGGCAGGAGCGTTACAAAGTCCAAAGGGCATCACTTGATATTCGAATAGCCCGTACTTGGTGCGGAAGGCCGTTTTCCATTCATCGCCCTCTTTTATCCGTACCAAGTGGTAGGCTCCTCTGAGATCCAATTTTGTATATATACATGCGTCTTTGACTTGGTCCAGGAGTTCAGGGATTAAAGGTAAAGGGTATCTGTTTTTAACGGTGATTTGATTCAGGGCGCGATAATCTATGCAAGTCCTAAGGTCTCCTTCCTTTTTCGGAACGAAGAACAAAGCCGATGAAGCTGGAGATTTTGAAGGACGAATAAACCCGTTAGCTAGGTATTGGTCCAAATATTGTCTGAGGTGAAGATTCTCTGGCTCGGTGAGGGCATAAATCCTGCTGCAAGGAGGAGTTGTTCCGGGTATCAAATCTATTTGACAGTCGTAAGACCTATGAGGAGGCAGGGTGTTAGCTTGATCCTTCCGGAAGACGTCTTGGAATTCCTGGTATTCGGGAGGTAATTTGGGAACCTCCTCCGAAGAGATTGCCGCCAGTGAAACATCAGGCCTAGGATAACAAGTGGTAAAACATTCTGGAAACTGAACCGTCTTTGCTCGCCAATCGATCTGAGGATTGTGCTTCTCTAACCAAGGGATTCCCAGAATGATCTGGAACTGAGGAGCCTTGATCACATCAAACACGATTCTCTCCCGGTGTCCATCTTGACTCACTAGCGTCACTTCTTGGGTGGCATGCGTTACTGGTCCGGAGGCTATCTCCGTGCCATCCACAGTAGTAATGACGTCTTTTACAGCCTTAGGGACAAGGGGTAGATTCATCCTTGATACCATTTCACGGTCCACATAATTACCGATTGCTCCACTGTCGATGTAAGCTTCAATTGCATGCAAACGATCCGGACGTTCAGGACTAATGAGGACCATGGGTACCACGAAATGCGAGGTCACGGGACAGATCTTAACGCTCGGCAAGAGGACCTCTACTCTTGTCGGGCTAGGTCGTTTCCCTGCTCAGAATTTGTGGTACAGGTATCCGCAGCTCCTACAGCCTTCTTAGCTGGTTTCACTGGACAGTCCCGAAGAAAGTGTCCTGAGTTTCCGCAATAGAGGCATAATTGCAGCTGCCTTCTTTCCCGCTCTTTCTGGGTTAAAGGTCCTTTCATGCCCCCTATTTGCATGGGTTCCACCGTGTCAGCTCCCCTAGTAGAGGTTTGTGGTTTAGAAAACACTCGGGTATCAAATTTGGAACGATCTGCCTTCCTGTTCTGTAGTCTGAGGTCCAATTGGACAACTAAGTCAATATAGTCTGAGCATTCTTGTGGAGGATTCACAACTTGAGCTAACACATCCTTGAGCTCTCCACGCAGGCCTCTGTAGAAAAGCATTATTCTCTTATCCTCGGGCCATTGAGTTTCCACTATAAGTCTGTTGAATGAGGCTATATAAGTCAAGAGGTCTTGATTACCCTGTCGTAATGAAAGAAGTTCATTGTCCAAGGCCTGCCCTTGTGCATGTCTTGCGAACAGTTTCTCCATGCTGGACTGGAAGGCCTGGAAATCATGTAAAACCGGATCATCCTGGGTGACTAAAGGGATTGACCAATCTGCGGCGCTGCCACTGAGATAAGAAAGCACGAAAGCCACCTTGGTCTGGTCTGTTGGGAAAGCAGCTGGTCGACATAAGAAGTGTAAGCGGCACTGGTTGATGAACACCGCGAATTTCTTTGGATCACCAGAAAAGCGTTCGGGCGGAGCCAAGGGCACATTACCGGGCAGATTGATTTGCACTGGATTTAAAGATGATGCAGAAGGATAACTTCCTCCTGGAACGGGCAAAGGTGTCTGTCCTGCCTGCGTTTGTAGCAACTGCCTAGCGAGGTCCTCAGTTCGCTCTTTGGAAATTATCAGTTCTCTTCTTAGAGAGTTCGTTTCCTGACGAGCTGCATGTACTTCTGCTCTTAATTCTCCGAGCAACTGGGCTAGTTGATCAGTGTCTGAGGTTTCCATTGCGCCTGGGTAGGAGTATTGTGGTGGGCTTCGCGTTCTGTAACGCTCACCTGATTCCCACGGAGGCGCGGGTCTTGGCAGGAAGGTGTCTGTGACTCGGAAAGTGATGTGCAGGACTCGATTGGCTTCTGGGGTCGAACCTCTTCGCACTGTGTGTCGAACTCGAAGAGTGAGGTTTCTGCAGGTGAAAGAATATGGGGGTTAATGGCCTGAGTTGTTGAATGTCCCTCTCTCTCTCTCTCTCTCTCTTCCCAGCTTTTCAGTAGAGCACCCCCCCAGGTCAACGTGCTCACCTTAGATAGGTGAATGCTGGGCTCTCCATCTGCGTCTGGTGCAGGGTGCCGTTGCCAGTTCCTTCACTGGTGAAACATTGGCCTCTTGAATTCAGAGGATGGTTACCGTCGTTATCTGCACGAGCGGTGAGTTTCTGGACACCTTTTGTCTTTATAGTCTTTAAATGCGTGGCACGTTAATATTGAAGACCCTGTATAATGCTTTTCCCTTATGTATTGCAGGACTCTTGGGATGGAAGATGGAGTGAAGCCCCTGGAAATTCGTAAGTATGGCAAGCGCTCTAACTGTCTCTTTCCTTGCAGCTTAGTTCGTGTTAAAGAGACGCCGGAGTATTTGCAGGCGTTTTATTGCGACGAGCGTGATGGGCGTGAGTAAATACCTGCTTAATGTCTTTTTCTTTTGTCTTTCAGATGTTGGTTTGCAGCGCCGGAGTCAGCGGAATGCTAGTAAGTTTTAACTATACTTTGTCTTCTCAGGCGGCGATGCAGAATGAAGAAATCCGGAATTCACGGCGTGCCGGTAAGTATAACAATGCTTTTGTCTTTGCAGGCGAAGGTCAGCGTGAAGACACGGCCGCTGCTGATGGATCAGGTGAGAAAGCACTGTGTGTAGAGTTTGTCTTGCTAACCTGTTGTTTCTTGTCTTTTGCAGGTGCTGATGTTGACTGGATACAGGAATGGTAAGTATAATTCTTGCAGGTTCAGGATCGAAAGAGGAAAGGCTGGAACAGACTCGGTGAGCGTTCTGCTGCAGATGCAGAATAACGCGAAGCACGTTTCATCTATAGGGTGTGGTTTAAACAGCCTTGGAGTGGGATCGGCCACCAGGGGGCGCACGGACGATGTCAGCCTTCGTGTGAGCTCCTAACCCACGGGCCCCCAAAAGTGAATTGAGCCCCCACTTTGGCCCCCCCGAACCCAACAACGACAGCCTGACCCACAAGAAACGCCCCCCCACCCCCTGAGCGAAAACCCGGCCGAAATCGGACCCCTGGTCCGCGAGAAAACCACGAGAGGAATCGACCTCCCCCCGCCGGCGGAGACGCAGACACGGGAGAAGGCCGCGGCCCGCGGCGCTGGACTCCGCCCCCGGCCATCATCGAGGAACACCAGCGCGAAACCTGGGCTCCGGGGAGAAAGGCAGCGGCCCGCTCCGGATCGCGTGGAGGGTCGCCCCCCCCCGCGCTTTCGAAGAGCGGACTCTTTGAGCAACCGGCCCCACGCCACAAGGGATCGACCTCGCGGAGGTAAGTGCCCGGCTGGGAGTGGGGGCTTCGGTCTGCGCCACCCCAGCGGGGGCTTGCTCCGCCCCCCCGGCCTAGAATTACTGAGTTACCAGGACTCCCCCCGCACCAGCAGGAGACCCGAATTTCCCGCGAGCAAAGAGGACCTGCCAAGAGCCTGCCCCCCACGGCGCCCCCCCCTGATTGGAGCACAAAAAATCACCCGGAGGCCCTGGGTTGGTGGGGGTGCCGCAGCCCCAGCGCCGCTCCCGCCGGCCGCACTAGCAGGCGAGAAAGGAAACTTCTGGCGCTCTTGGTGACCCATAATTGCAATCTACGGTCTCCCCCTACGCAGCGAATTAACTAAGCACACGAAAGGGGAGGCGGAAGGTTGGGCCCCCACTCCTGGGGCGTGTGCCCTCTTCTGAAAAGGCCACAAGCAGAACGGAGACAGGACAAGAGGCCCCACAATTGGAGGACAGTGCATTACACGGTGGCCCGCGGCCCCCCTCCAAGCATCTGCGCCTTAAATCCTCGTCCTGAGACCTGCGCCCACACACCTCCAGCAGGGCCTGGCTACAGGACGTTATCGACACCTAATACCCCCCGAAAAGGCGTTGAATCCGACGAAGGACATAAGTGCGGAGGGTAGAGCCCCTGGAGACAGGGCGTGTGCCTCCTCCCACTCCCGCCAAAGGAACCCCCGCCACAAGGACAACCCCCCACGAGCTCTTCAACACACTGGTTCCGAGGGTAAGGCCCCCGACCCAGGGGCGTGTGCCTCCTCGTTGGATACCCATCCATGAACATACCGAACAAGCTTGCCAAATACGCCTACAAACCAGCAGCTCAAGCTCCTGACCCTGGATCAACAATGTCGGTAGAAACCATCGAAACGGGTGCAGCTGCCACCAAGGGAGATATTGCCGCCCTTTTAGCCGAAATCCGAAACATGGGCGCCAATCTCGGTGGCAAAATGGATAAGATGACCCAAAGGATAGACAACATCGAGGAGAGACTAGAAGGGGTCGAGACTAACCAAGCCTCTATTGACACTCTAGAGGCCCAAATGGAGCTCAGAATACGAAACATAGAAAAGAAGGAGGATGAGATTCGCCTGAAGATAGACGATTTGGAAAATAGAGAGAGAAGAAATAACCTACGGTTTTTTGGAATCCCGGAGAAAGAAGGGGAGACAGAGGAAGACCTCAAGCAGACTATACGCGACATCACCAAAATCCTAACTGCGGACGAGGACATCGATGAGCTCAGGACCGAGAGAATTCATAGAGCCGGTGGCCCCCCAGGAGGCCCGAGATCGGTCCTTGCCAGATTCCATAGGTATCAGGACAGAACAAAGATACTCGCCAAGGCCAGGTCTGGAGGCACTCTTACCCTCGGGGGAGCCCAGATTACTATTTACCAGGACCTCTCATCACTGACACTGGC
Organism: Ambystoma mexicanum; assembly: GCF_040938575.1. Classification (NCBI taxonomy): domain Eukaryota; kingdom Metazoa; phylum Chordata; class Amphibia; order Caudata; family Ambystomatidae; genus Ambystoma; species Ambystoma mexicanum. The sequence continues at coordinate 684,156,496 of NC_090938.1, read as the reverse complement.
ATTGCGTCGCTTATGTGGCCCCCTCACGAGATGGCTAAAAGAGCAGGGCACGAGATACAGGTGGGGATACCCCTTCTCCCTCGCGTTTGAACATGGAACCAGAAAATTCCTACTACGATCTGAGGAGGAAATTCGAGAATGTATTGCCGACCTCCTCGGACAGACCCCAGAGGGGGGCACTCAGGGAACACTAACGCAGGACAGATCACGCTGGGAACTTCAGGGCCAGAGAAGAAAACGGGTGAAAGGCTCCAGAAAGTACAGGCGGCCCAACGACACACCTGAACACAACTAATGACATAGTCGCTTCAAACTCTACATTATACCGAGGAAGGATCATTCCCAAAACCGCATGTATCATACAATATGTTACCTTGAAGTGGGAATCCTTGTTGTTTGACACACTGTTGTTTGATAAGTGATTTCATGAGCAGGGGGGTGGGGGCTCAAAAATGTTACCTTGATACTATTAGTTTACGGGGTCGTACGGTTACGACCCTCACTGGTGGTCCGACAGAAGACCGGTTGTTCACATCCGGTCCAACTCGGACGCCACCACGGACAATCACAAACCCTCATCGTAGAATTAAAGATCGACGCGATAGTCCAGAGGGTGATGGGTATGCAGTCCAATACCCTACGGGGATGGGAGGGGGGAGGGAAACGGGGAATGACACAGTCTCAGACAAAGCCTCTGTCAGATAGAGGCACACACAATGCTACTTCCAATATGGCAATTTCGTACAATGGGCTCCACGACGTTGGGAAGAAACCCCACGGACGCACTGATGTCACACAGACACGATAAACCAAATGACACGCAGGGTAACCTCAAAATTGGCACGCTCAATGTTAAGGGCCTTAATTCCCCCACCAAAAGGTCACTCGTGCTGAGAGAATTCAAGAGGGCTGAACTAGACATTCTTTTCTTACAAGAAACTCGATATAGCAGAGGGGAGGAGAGGAAGATTCTCTATGCTAAGCTAGGATCGGAATATTGGGGCTCTGGCCCGCTCAAGAAGGAAGGAGTTGGCGTGCTAATCAACAGAAAGATCCAATTTGAACTCTTAAAGTCATGGATGGACGTCAGTGGTAGAGCAATATCCCTGGTGGGCAGCATACAGGGCACGGTTGTTACCCTTGTGGCAATATACGCCCCCAATACAGGCCAAGACAGATTCCTCCAGAGGATAATACCTAAAATCATGTGCGAAGCAGAAGGCGAAGTAATTATTGGAGGTGATCTAAACATGTGGATGGACCCGGAACAAGATAGACAATCAGGTCGCCTCTCTACATCTCCACTCGTTGGTCCCAGACGCCCACTAGCCGCAGACATGATGACCGCCTACAACCTCACCGATGCATGGAGGCATGCCAACCCCAATCGTACTGTATCTGACCACAGACCTCATCACGGCGATGACTGAAGCTGTCATAAACCCGGTCTCCTGGTCGGACCATGATATGGTCACGGTCACTCTCGACCAAATGGCCCTGCCCCGAAGATGCTCCAAATGGCGCTGTAATGAAACCCTCTTTAAGGATCCCACCTTTCGTGGGGAACTGGAACAGGACATTACCCGATACTTTGAGATCAACAATACAGGGGAAACTTCTATGAACACAGTTTGGGAGGCAGGCAAGGCGACCTGGAGAGGACTACTTATCCGAGAAGGAGCAGCCAAAAAAAGAGAAAGACAACTAATTGAGAACAGGATCCGGAATGAAATCACACAACTGGACCACATGGCACAAACGGCTGATCAGGATAGACTACAAAAGATTAAAGAGGCCAACGATAAGAGAGAGGAATTAAGACAACTAGAGGCGGGAAGCGTAGCGCGTAAACTACAGCACCTGAAGCAGAAGCACTACGAACATGGGGACAAAGCGGGCGCCCTCCTTGCCGCAAGACTACGAGGCCAACGCCAAGAGAGGTGGGTCCCCACGATTCAAACAGAAGAGAACTCTGATGAGCCAACTTCTCCCAGTGTCCCTGAAGCTTTTGCCGAATTTTACGAAAAATTATATTCGGCGCGCCCCCCCTTGCACACGGGAGCCATAAATGAATACCTAGAGCGAGCACCCTTGCCCACCCTCCCAACGGATAGTGCACTCACATTGGAAGCCCCCATAACAGGAGAGGAAATTGAAGAAGCTATCAAAAGGATCCCAACAGGGAAAGCCCCCGGAAACGATGGATACACGGCAGGGTTCTATAAAACATTTAAAGATGCCCTTCTCCCATTCATGGTGCTCCTATTCAACAACATCCTAGACTCCGGCGAGGCACCCGACTCCTTCTCCGAGGCGCTGATAACAGTCATCCCCAAGGAGGGTAAGGATCCAAAGCTGTGCGCCTCCTACCGCCCTATATCTCTATTAAACATTGACGCCAAAATCTATACGAGAATCCTGGCTGCAAGACTGGAATCATATATGCCGGCAATAATCCACAATGACCAGGTTGGCTTCATTTTAGGCAGACAAGGAGCAGACTCCACCCGGAAAACCCTACACTTAATCCATGAGGCCCAAACGTCACAGAACAATCCAACGCTACTCTCAATTGATGCCGAGAAGGCATTCGATAGAGTAGACTGGCACTTCCTCGAGGCCACATTACAAAAGATAGGCATAGGCCCCACACTCCGACGAGGAATCAAGGCAATCTATAAGTCTCCAAGAGCATCGGTCTCGGCGAACGCCCAATTCTCCCGATGGTTCCCCCTCAACAGGGGTACAAGACAAGGTTGCCCCCTATCGGCGATACTGTTTGCACTGTCCTTAGAACCTCTCGCCGTGATGCTACGAGCTGATCCCACAGTGGAGGGAATCCAGGTGAATGGTAAAGAATATAAACTAGCCTTATATGCGGACGACATTCTGCTCCACCTGTCAAACCCAACGTCTTCCGTTCCGAGAGCGATCCAGCTAATAGAGGAGTACGGCGCGCTCTCGGGATTTAAAATCAACAAATCTAAATCTACTCTTTTTCCACTCCATGAACCATCGTCGGAACACCGGAACACCCTTGCGCAACTCGGGCTGATCGTCGGAGGCCCGACATTAAGATACTTGGGAATCAACTTGACACGACACCTCGACGGCCTCTACGAAGCCAACTTTCCTCACCTCCTCGAGGCTCTCAAGGCCGATCTCAAGAAATGGAAATCGCTAACGATATCCTGGATGGGACGCCTGAATGCGATCAAAATGGTGTCCCTCCCACGGTTTCTCTACCCCTTTCAGGTCCTGCCTATCACAATTCCGGATCACTTTTTCAAGCAAGTCAGAAAAGCCATCCTACACTTCTTGTGGAACGGAAAGAAACCCAGAATCTCCTACGAGGTCCTAATACTACCGAAAGAGCTAGGCGGGGTTGGCTTGCCGGACATAGAACGCTATTATCAGGCCACACAGCTCAGGATCTTAATCCCACATCTCCGAGAAAGGAAAGACCTCCAATGGGTCCACCTAGACAACAACGTTCTATACAACGTGACTCTGGCAGAGTGGTTATGGGTCCCCAGATCGAAGCTATCGAGGAAACTGCGCAACCACCCGATACTAAGCACGTTGTGGAACATATGGAGGAAGGGAAGAGCAATGTCAGGAGTTACCACGTGGCCTTCGCCACTAAGCCATCTTTGGTCCCCTGGAATCAGAGAGGAAATCCCGGAACATGCCAGATACCAATCTTGGTTTGATGCCGGCCTTGAGAGGGTCGGACAGCTGTGGAGAAAGGGGAAATTCATTTCGATAACGGAACTCGAGGAGGCCCTCCAAATCCGCCCGATACCAGTTTTCCTGTACCTACGTCTGAAAGGCGTCATATCCAGAAAAGAATGGAAGGAAACCACGCAGAGAGAACTAACACCCTTTGAGACGATCCTAGACACAACTACTACCTCCAAATGCCTCATAGCGAGGATGTACAGAGCCCTAATCACCAAAGACAATGCACCCAACCATCGTCTAAAAGCAAAATGGGAACGAGACTTTGCCAGAGAGTTCGACCAGCAAGCCTGGAATAAAATATGTGAAACACCATCCAAAATATCAATTGCGGCCCAATATAAATTGCACGCTATAAAATTACTACATAGATGGCAATACGACCCACAAAGACTGTCCAAAATGTTCCAGACCTCCAGCCCGCGATGCTGGCGACATTGTGGGATGAACGCCGACTATTGGCACATGTGGTGGGCCTGCCCCAAGGTCCGCATCTACTGGCAGGAGGTCCTGGGATGGATCAAACAGCTGGAAGGCATAAATAGAGAACTGTCGCCCCTCCTGATCCTGTTTAGCCTCGAAGAAGAAGACGACGAAATGACAAGAGTGAAAGGTCTGATATCCCACCTCTTGCTTGCGGCAAGAGCTGCCCTTGTGATAAAATGGAAAGCTCCCCGCCTACCTAATAAGAGGGACTGGATACAGATCGCTACAAATATTTACACTATGGAGAAAGTAACAGCAATATTGCATAACAGAGCTGCGCGACAGGAAGAACTCTGGTTCGATTTCATAACTAAATACATCTCGCGCCCGACCATGGAAAACTCAACTCAACAGGGAAACTCCTCCCGATCCATGCTACCAATCATTGAAAACTGAAAGACCCCATGCTGACAACCCTTGCGTGTCATAGACCACACAGGAGAACAATAATCGTTGGATGTTCCAAGATGCGCGTCACGTAGCCCACTACGACTCAGAATGCCAATGCCCCGAAGGAAGCGGACATGAGACATGGGAATAGGGAGGGGGGTGGGAAGGGGGAGGGAAGGGGGGTTTTTCTTTTCTCTTCTTTATTCTCTTTTTCTTTCTACTTTCTGCCTTCTCCTGGAATATGGAGCGTTAAGGTTGATAACTGTTGTTAAGATGGACACGGAGTTTCTACTGAAGTAGTTCGCTATGCACAATGTATAACCACCTGTATGTTCATATTCACTGTTAAAAACAATAAAAGTCAAATTTAAAAAAAAAAAAACAGCCTTGGAGTGATGAGGTGTCTTCTTCCACGGCCCCGCGTAGGTAAGAAAAGAGTTCCAGTTTCCAGAAGAGTTCCAGTGCTGTATCCAGGGAGTGGAGCTGCCCCACCCAGGTAAGAAAGTAGTTCCTGTTCACAGAGGGCTTCTAAGTGGCTGGTAAGTAAGCAGCATGGTCTGCTGCAAGTAAGTCCACCCAAGCACTTTCACACCAATTATGAGCCCGGCGCTTCCAGTGCCGGGACCGATGGTTTTGATGAGCCTGGTGCCTCCGGCGCCAGGACAGGGTCCAAAAGGTCCCAGTAGGGACCGGCTGGTGCCTAGGATTAGGGTTAGGGGCCTGCTCCCAAGGACGTTGGGCTGGTCCTGGCTCCTTGGGAACAGTGATCAAGACAGTATTCTAGAGTGCCAGCCACACCCCTGTGTCCTGCAAGTTTGGAGTCATGACACCAGGTAAGTGCTGTCTTGCGGAAAGCCGGTGTGGGTAGATAGAGTTTTCCCCCGACAAGGTAAAGGCCGTTCCTGATTTCATAGGCCAGATCCTTAGAATGTTTTTCCACCTCAAAGCGACCTCCAGAGGCCCCCTGTACCTGCTTAAGGAACTTAGAAACAACTCTGATAGTCCTGGACTGGGGAAACATCCGTTCAAGAGGCGTATCTGTCTCTGGCATGTAATCACACCGGCGGGAGAGAGAATCGGCTACAACATTCATCTTGCCAGGGATGTAGGTTATGTGGAATTCGAATTGAGCGAAGAAGTGAGCCCATCGGGCCTGTCGAGTGTTGTAGCACTCGAACTGTTTAAGAACCTGCAAGTTCTTGTGATCGGTCCGAATGGTGAACGGGAACCTTCTTCCTTGAAGCAGATGGCGCCATTCTACACAAGCCGCCTTCATGGCTAACAGCTCTCGCTCTATGACCGAGTAGTTCCTTTGACTGGTGTTTAGGGTCTTTGAGAAGTAAGCCACTGGATGTTCTGTACCCTGGATTTCTTGAAGAAGCACAGCCCCTATTGCGGCTGATGAAGCGTCCGTCTCTAGAATGAAGGGCAGATGTTGGTTTGGTTGTTGTAGGATGGGGGCAGAACAGAAGGCTTCCTTAAGATTCCCAAAACTGTCTTCTGCCTCTGTTGACCATTTGAATGGAGTTGCAGACTTCTTTAAAAGAGAGGTGATGGGTAGTATCTTTTGAGAGAAATTAGGGATAAATCTCCGGTAGAAGTTTGCTAACCCCAGGAATTTCTGTATCTCTTTGACTGAGGTAGGTGAAGGCCATTCAATGATGGAAGACACCTTGTGTGGATCCATGGAGATACCGTGGTCTGACAGTATGTATCCTAGATAAGGAATGGAGGAGGCTGAAAATACACATTTGGCGAGTTTAACAGACAAATGATTTCTCCGGAGCCTTCGGAATACTTCCCTGACGTGTTCCACGTGCTCTTCAGGAGTGCGGGAGTAGATCAGAATGTCATCTAAGTATACCAATGTGGTTTGGCACAGGAGATCGGAGAATAGTCTGTCCATAAACCGTTGGAATACCGACGGGGCGTTTACCAACCTAAACGGCATTACCTGGTACTCGAAAAATCCGAAAGGAGTCCGGAATGCTGTCTTCCATTCGTCTCCTTTCTGCACCCGGAGTAGGTGATAAGCATTCCTCAGGTCGAGTTTGGTGAAGATTGTGGCACCACGTACAGCTTGTAGGATATCGGTGATCATGGCATAGGGTACCGGTCTTTTATGGTGACTTGGTTTAGACCGCGATAATCTATACACGGCCTCAACTCCTTTGAATCTTTTTTAGAGATGAAGAACAAGGATGCCCCTGCGGGGGACTTTGAAGGCCTTATGAGCCCGTTTTCCATGTTGTGGTCCAAATACTTTCGGAGGTAATGTTTCTCTTCCAAAGACAGTGGAAACATCCTACCGAAGGGTACCAGTGCTCCTGGGGTAAGATCTATGCAACAGTCTTCAGGCCCGTGCGGAGGGAGCTCGACGGGTATCTTTTCAGTTGCTACCTTGTTGAACTTCTTCAGGTAGTGTGGGAGACAGTGTACTGTTCTGACCTCACAGCTATTTGTGGTCTTGACGGTCTCGAATCTTGGTTCTGGCAAGCATTCCGATTTGCATAGTGAGGACTGAAAACTAAGTAAGTTTCTAGACCAGTCAATACTGGGGTTGTGTCTGCATAGCCAACAGATACCCAGGATTATGGGGAAGTGAGCAGCCCTGATGATATCGAATGTGATGCTTTCAATATGTTGTTGGATGGACAAAGTGAGTGCTTCTGTGGTGTGAGTGATCAAACCCGAGCTCAAAGGTTCGCCATCAACCCCTTCCACCTTTTGATCGTCTCGTTTGGCTATCCTTTTCACTCCCTGTCGTTCTGCCCAATGGGTATCCATGAAGTTCCCTGCTGCGCCACAGTCGAGTAGAGCTAAAGTGGTCACTTCCTTGGTGCCTACTCTGAGAGAAACTGTGAGCACCATCATCAACCAGGAGTCTTCAGACGTTTCTGTGGAGGATACAGAAAGAGGAGCGTAGGGACTAAGAGCAGCCCCTCGATAATGCGTCCCAATGTTTACCGAGGGCGAGCGTTTCCCGACCTTCTGGGCGGTACTTCCGGACAATCTCTTAGCAGATGTGAGGAAGACCCGCAGTACATACACAGGGAGCTCTCCCTGCGCCGTTTCCTTTCTTCAGGTGTGAGTGGGGCTCTGGTGGTTCCGATCTGCATAGGTTCTTCCTTAGCGGTCTGTTGGAAGGGCACTGACGCGGGTGAGTGAGTCTCCAAGAGAGGGGGTACACTTAACCTGGTCTTCTTCTTTTCTTGACGTCTTTCTGTCATCCTGAAGTCAATGCGGAGGGCAGCTGTCAGGAGTTCAGCAAAAGACACCGGTCTTTCTATCCGGGCTAGTTCGTCCTTCAATTCCTCCCTTAAACCTCGCCGAAATATGGCATACTGGGCCTGTTCCTGCCAACCTGCCTCAGCTGCCACCTGTTTGAAAGCAGTGATGTATGTCAGGAGATCAGAATTCCCCTGACGGATGTCAAGGCGGTCCTCCGAGGCCAAGAAGGTACTTTCTGTTCGCAGAAAGGTTTGTTGAATCAGAGCCTTAAAGGCATTGTAGTCCTGTAAAACTGGGTCTGGCTGGTTTACTAGAGGGGTAGCCCAAGCCAGGGCATTCCCGGTCATGTGGGTGATCATGAACCCCACCTTGGCGTGGTCTGAGGCAAAGGTCTGAGGCCGAAAGGAAAAATGAAGATTGCAGGCGTCCAGGAACTCCTTAACCCTTTTAGGGGAACCATCGAACTTCCCTGATACTAGGGGAAGTGGAGGTAAATCGGTTGAAGGTATTTCCCTGTCCGTCAGACGCTGTTGTAGGGTGGCGTTAGCTGTCTTAAGGTTCTGCATCTCCAAATTTAGACTTTGTACAGCGGCTACGAGTTCTTGTACCTGCTGTGGGGTGGCCATCTCCTTTTGGCGTCGCAAACTGTCACCGGGGTCGGTGATATCTTCGTCCGACAGTGTTGATTCCGAGATCTCCCCCTCCCCCGACTCCTCACCTCCTTCTTCCTTCCAAGAACCCTTCTTTTCCTTTCTTCGTGATCGCACCTTTTTTTATGTAGATAGGGACGACCCCGGGAGGAAGCCACCGTGCCCCCCAAGAAGGGAGACCAAGGGGCTCCTCCCCCAGGAACGACCAGGAGGGGAAAAAGCCCTTAGGCACAAAAAAACCCTGTGCTATCGCCGGGTGCTTTGGAGGAGTGGAACCAGGAATCCTTGTAGGGTGAGTGCTGGTAGAAAGTGTCCAGAGGCAACACGTGGAAGTGAACCCCCCAGGGACACAGGCAGTCCAGCAAGCGGTATGAGGAACTGGTATACGGGGGGCTACAAGAGGAGGTAACAAAACAGTAAGCAAAGGCAGTCTGGGGGAACAGGCAGGAGACTGGTACACAGGAAGGTCATAGCAACTTATCCGAGCGGTAAGCGAGAGCAAATCCAATGGACAAAGCAGGGAACTGGTACACGGAAGAGACGGAGCAGCGCGAGAGGAAGAAGGATACAGAAAGACGGAGCAAGCGGAACAGTCAAGAGGAAGAAGAGCGGTAAGTGAAGATGGGAAGGAGGGAGGGTAAGCAAGTTGGAAGGAGGGCAGAGGAGGCAGGCGAGTGAAGCAAAGCAAAGGGAGCGAGAGAAGGGCAGGCAGAAACAGTGGAGGAACGAAGGATGAGCAGAAAGGGAGCCAGACAGGGCGCGAGGACCCAACCGGTGGAAAACGAGTAACCAAGGTAGAGAGCAACAGCGAGCAAGCAACTCAGGGCTAACGGGACAAAACCAGAAGCGTTGCGACGCGTCCGTGACCCGGAAGTGGCTGGTTAAAACACTGGGCCGCAGAGCGCTCAACCAATGAGAACAGAAGGAAAGTGAAACCAGGAAATAGGGGGCGTGAAAGAAAGCTGCTGGCGGACGGGACTAAGTTCCGCGTCGCCAGCGGCTCCATAGACTCCAGGAACTCGGCGGCATGACAATACGTACCAGACGTGGATCTTCAGAAGGAGGTGTTGAGGCTGTGTCATGACTCACAAGCAGCCGGGCATCGGGAAGTTACGAACACCCTCAAACTGATTCAAAGACACTTTTGGTGGCCATCAGTCCGAACGGACGTACGCGAATATATCACATCATGTACAGTTTGTCTTCAGACCAAATCCCCTAGGATACCACCATTGGGTGAACTGATCATGACTAAGATTCCCACCAGGCCATGGCAAATAATCTCTACAGACTTCATTGTAGACTTACCTAAATCTGAAGGCTGTACTACCATCATGGTCACGATCGATACATTGACAAAATTGGCTCATTTTATACCATTACCTGCTGTTCCTACAGCCGCCCTGATGGCTCGAATATTCTTGGAGCGCATCTTTTCTCTGCATGGTCTTCCTGAGACCATTATATCGGACAGAGGGCCGCAATATACCTCAAAGTATTAGAAACAGCTTTGCACCATTCTGGGGATATCCAGGGCTTTGAGTTCCGGCTTCCACCCACAGACCAACGGACAGACGGAGCGACTGAATCAAACCCTGGAGGGATACCTCCGTTGTTATGTTTCCTCAGCTCAGAATAATTGGAAGAGTCAGTTACCATTGGCAGAATTCGCCTACAATAATGCTGCACACTCTGCAATTAAAGCGAGTCCTTTTCTCTGTACCTATGGGTTTCACCCGATTGTGTTTCCTCTTGTTACTTCTCCTAACACTAAATTTCCAGAATTGGAGAGGATGGTAGACATCATTCAACAAGGCCATTGTACAGCTTGCTCGGCTCTCCGGGATGCCCATACTCGGAGTAAGACCCAGGCGGATAGACATTGCACTCCAGCCCCTCAGTTTCAGATTGGTGAGCAAGTCTGGTTGGCTAGCAGGTTCCTTCCTAGAGGGCTCGTCCCATCTAAACTCTCCCCCAAATATTTTGGCCCATTTCCTATTACAGCCAGACGGGGACCAGTGGCCTATACCTTGCGGCTCCCCAGGTCATGGAGTCATATTCACCCAACATTTCATGTTTCACAATTGAAGCCCGATGTTCGGAACCAATTCCATAGAACCGCAGTAGCTTCCCCGGCTCCAGTGATGACAGACGCTGGCCCTGAATATGAAATCTCAGGAATATGTGACTCACGGTATCATCGTGGAGTCCTTCAGTATCTGGTGGACTGGAAGGGGTATTCCCCTTCTGAACGATCGTGGGAGCCTGCCTCTGCCATACATGCTTCCCGTCTGATTCGTTCTTCTCATCATTTCCATCCGGGCAAGCCGGGTTTTGCCTCTCTTGGGAGGGGGCATACTGTTACGGCGGGTCTTCGGATGACCTTGCTCTGGCATAGTTGGAGGTTACAGCCAAGAACGAGGGTCTGTACCTCCAACATGGAGCCCGAACTGAGAAGGAGCGGTATAGCTTTTCAGGACGAGAGCGAGGCTCCTCCCCCTTCTCCGGAAACACTATATGGATCTGAAGCGGCAGGAGTACGGCGCGTTGCTACTGTTTACAACAGCTTCGCGCCGTGAGTTATCGTCTCTGTGATACGCGTCTCACACTACATTGCTTTGTGTTTCTACTTGTGATTTCGTACTCACCTCTGCTTACATTTCTCTTCAGGGACACTCCGCCTTTCTGTTTCGCTTGTCACAGTCTCGCACACACTACCGGCTCGAATACGTGGATTAAACCCGCGTCAGGCCATTGTAAGCAATCCCTTTCCCTGGCTTAGCATACACCAACAGTCTGTACTTTCCTTCTAATAATATTTGCTGTCCCCCCTGTCAGTATCCAGCACATACAAGTCACGTTCCGGTGCAGTCACAACTCCCCCGAGGTCCCATCCTCAAAGTACCTCCACCAGCATTCTCCCAGGTAGGACCCTCTGGCAGTTTTAACTCCTTTCCTGACATCTCCGCTTTAATACATTCTACAGAAACCCTTCCTTTTCTTTTCTTTAAACTTGCACAGACTGGATCCTGTTCTTAGCGACCGGAGCCTCTTCACAATAGCCCTCGAGAATTCCTCTCAGGTACCTTCCCTGCAGTCTCACTATTTACCCTAGAGTGGTTATTTCTAAAGACTATTGGGGTAACACTATTCTTTCCATCCCTCCAGAAAGGGCTGTTCGATTAACCATTCAAGAAGACTTATCCCGACACTCCCCTGCAAGACTTTCATACTCCATCGCTAAGGATCAACGAGGCCAGTCACCCCTTCAACTCTCGACACCGGGTTTTCTTCCCACAAGAGGGTTTCCCGGAGGCCTCCTTTCGGCACCTGTGTTGGAAGGTGTTGCAAGGGAGTTTCCGGTAAGCTTACACGCACTCCTACAAACCGAAGACAAGGTAGGAAGTTTCTTATTGTGGCCTGCAAGGTTGTTTTGGTGTTTCTCCAAAGAAAAAGAGGAAACATGGTAAAAGAATAGCATAAATCTGTTGCAAATATATCTGTCAGGCCATCCTATTCATATTCAGCAACAGCAACAGGTTTTCCCCAGTCCAGGTATTCTGTCACCTTAACCATGACAGACCTGTATGACGCATCTGCAGAAGGATCCGGGGTGGCAAAAGCAACCTCAGGTGAGGTGTCAAGTCCAATAGCATCCTTTAAGCAATCTACATGGTCCTGTGATCTGGACTCTTCAGAGATTAACTCCTCAGGCACATCGAGAGTTCAAAACGGAGGACTATCTCTATCATCCTCCTCAATAATCAAGCCCAAGGACTTAAAAAAAGTCCTTTTTTCGCAAGAGGTCTGTAATCCATCGACAAATCCACCAAAGACGTTCATGACTACGATGGTCTCGGTATTGAAGGAGTCAACATCACCTCTCTCGAAGGAGTGGAGGGTAGAAGCTTTGGCTTTGGTACAACTTAAACCTTCGAGACTCTCAACGCTTCTGGAGGAAGCTTTGCTTTCATGCCCGGGCTTGTAGGCACACAAGCAGAAGCTTCAACTGAGTGCCTGGCTGCCTTATGAGGCGTGATGGGGTCCAAAGCCCTCTTCTTCCGTTTTGACACGGTGGGATTGGCCGCCTTCTCAAACACCATAACTTGGGGGCAAAATTCTTTCCCTTCAGCTTTTGACACAGACTTACCAGGGAAACGTACCCATTTTCTATCAGGTAAGGAGTTCGAAGAACAGCAGAATCTCTGATGCCTCTTCTTCAATTTTTTTATGGGAGGATGATGAGTGCCAAAGGAGACTTGAACGGGGGCCTACACAGGATGAGCTTCCCCTTCCTCTCCTTCCAGGTCTTAATGGTCATTGACTGGCAAGAGCTGCAATCATCAACCTTGTAACCAGTCCCAAGACACCAAAGGCATATTAAATGTGGATCAGTGATAGACATCTTCGACCCGCAATCGGTACATCTTTGAAACCTGGTCTTTGAAGTAGACATCTTCGATGGATAGGATAAAGGCAATATGAAACAATCACATAGACAATTTAGAACTGTTTCAAAATGTGCTGAACATGTGAAACAATGGAACTGACGCAAAGGGCGCAGTGCATGCAATACCGACATATGCTCACATAATTTTAATCTTGCTCACCCAACGTCTTCTGCTGAGGACCCTCTTCCCTCTGCTCTCATCTCCAAAATCTTTCCCTATCTGATCCCTTATCTGACCGCACACGTACATTCTTCCCTTTCCTCTGCCGCATTCCACTCTGCCTTTAATCATGCTGATATCATTCGAATTCTTAAAAAACCTTACAGTGACTCTTTGCTTCCCGCTAACTATTGTCCTATTCCCTTTTCTAACAAAGCTCTTCAAATGTGTGGTCTACTCGAAAGTATCCGATTTCCGTCACCATCACTGCAGAATGCAGTCAAGCTCGAATCTAGGTTAATAAAGAATACAGCCAGTGTACTGATTCTAGGTACAGTGTTTAATGTATCCATCACTTTATTCAATGTCATTGTGGAGTGCAGCCACTGTATTAATTCCATGTGAGAGTTGGAATGTAGCAATTTTACTGAATTTAGGTGAATGCAGAATAATATTTGTATGGAATCTAGGCAATTGAAGAATCTAACCTGGATACTGAATTTAGGCAAATGAAGAATTTTATCCAAGGTCTGAATCTAGAAGAATGCAGCCAGATACTGAATCTAGAAGAATGTTTATAGTAATCTTTGAACTGAACCAAGGAGCATGTAAAATGTAGCCTCTGAATTAAAAGTAGGTGACTTAGAATGTATCCATCCTTTTAATACGAGGTCACTGGTAGAATGTTGACAATGCATTGAACTGCTCACACTCCATGCATATGGAAACTAGCCAAAGGCACGGCTGCAGACCTGCATGCATCTGACATCATGCCATCACTCGAAGACTATTCGTACAACAGCTCAATGTGGGTGGCTCGCAGGAACTTGCACACCTCTCATATCATCAGTATTGGCCAGTATGCACACCCACATACTAGCACCTCCTTAAATTCCTTCCCATACTTGGACTTTGGACCCCCGATGGCATTAAACATACAGTGCGTTGTGACCATACTAGTGGTGAAAGGCGCTATCCAAATTACGCATTACATCACTTCTTCCGCTTCACCAATTTGTTGGTCACGCTATGCAATCAAGATAAACTGCACTACTCTACATCTCCAACTCTTTACTATCGGCTTGCCATCTTAAACATTCATCGATTCTGGTTCTTCTCAACCTTTCTGCCGCTTTTGACAGTAGTCAGGAGGGAGATAAGGGTGATATACATGCTATACTTTGGGATTCTCCAGCACTGTGCTACATTGGTTCTCCTCTTATCTTTCTGATCACTCTTTCTCTGTTTCCTGGTCTGGCACTCGCTCAGCTTCACTTCCTCTACAATTCGTTGTCCCCCCAGAGCACAGTTCTTGGACTGCTTTTTTCACTCTGATTCCCCTCACTCTGCTAGTATAGCCAAATTTGGCTCCACATTCCACTTTTATGCAGACAATTCACAAATCTTTCTTTCCTTCTTAAACTTTTCAGACCATCACTCTTCTCTATCTGTCTGTCTCCCGGACATTTAACAATGGATGCATTCTCGCTATCTTCTCCTGAAGCCCTCTATAACGGAGGTTCTTTTCTTCCCATTCTTTTCTATCCCCCTTCTTCCCCATTTCCTCTCTTTCCTTCCCCCTTTCACATCTCCCCCTTCCCTGACACTGCTTGTATTATTGGAGTAATCTGTGACTCTTCTCTCACCTTCTTCCATCACATATCCACTATCTCTCACAGCTGTTGACACATGCTCTCTAGCTCTGCAACTAAAGTTATTTTCTGCACTATTATTGTGTTTTCTCAACTCTTATACAGTTCTTCCCTGCTTATTGGTCTCCCACCCTATCGACTAGCTCCTCTTTCATCTGTTTACAACCATTCAATCAGTGTTATTCTGCCCCTCCCGCTCACTGATCTATCTCCCCTGCTCTGCACTCTTTAGCCTGACTCTCCTTTGAATCCTGTCTCCTTTTCCACTTGCTTTCTTTGATCTTTAAATGCCCCGACGGCCTTGCTCCTCCCGATCTCATCACTCATCTCACTTTATTCCCCACTTCGTTCCCTCCACTCCCAATCGTTCTTCTTGCTTGACATCCCTAAAACCCCCTGTGCACAATCATGCTTTCGCTCTCTCTCACCTCTTGCCCCAAAACACTTAAACTCTCTCCTCTCTCTATTTGCTCTCTTCTGCTATTTTGTTTTGGTCTAAACTCCCATCTTATTTCTTCTCCTGCCTAATGTATTGTGTTGTTTGTCCTAACCATCATTGTTTAGTGTACCGGTTATTTAAATGTACAGTGCCTACACGTAAGCGCTTTATATGATATGGCATTTATAACGCGCCTATACACAAGTGTTTCAAGGCGCGACGAGGCAAGGGAGGGGGAACAGAGGGAAGACAGAACGATCCTACTAGGCCAGGTGACATTCAGATCGCGCAAGTGCATGAGAAGGGTGGCGGGGAAGAGTGCGGGGGTGAGGGGACAGTGCAGTACATGGGATAATAAATAACAATAAGTAAAAGTACGGCCAGCAGGTGTCAAGTGCATGTAGTGAGACTGTAGGGATACAGAAACAGTCCCCAAGTGCAGGGGTTGCCAAGAAGGCGCTGCAGGGGTGTGACTGGCGGGGGAGGGGGACCTGGGCCCGAGATCAGAGGGCAGCTAAGTAACCAGTGCAGATTAGGTTTCAGCCAGGAAGTCAGCAGGGGAGAAGAGGAGAAAAAGCAGAAGCAAAGAGAAAGGTTTTGAGGTGCTTCCGGAACCGGAGATGATTCTCCTCAAGTTTCAGGGAGGCAGGGAGGCTGTTCAAGAGGCAGGCCCCAGCTGAAGAAAGAGATCTACCACCAACTCGTTGCTTGCAGAAGCGACTGACCCTCAGGGAGTTGGTGGTGGATGATTGAAGAGCTCGAGAAGGAAGATATTTAGGAAGAGAGAGTTGAAGGTATCGTGGCCCCAGGCCTCAGAAGGCCTTGTGGACAATGCAGCAGGTTTTTTGCTTAATCCTCGCAGTCACTGGGAGCCAGTGCAGAGATTTCTGTCCTGGAGAGATACGATCCCTGGGCTTGAGGCCAAGGACAAGTCTTGCAGTCCTGTTCTGGATGAGTTGCAGAGGGTGGAGTATAGAAGCAGGCAGATTGAGAAAGAGGCTGTTGCAGTAGTCCAGCCTAGAGAGAACCAGAGCTCTGGAGACAGTGAGCTTCTGGGGGAAGGAGAGGAAAGGAAGAATACCTCTGAGGAGGTGCAGCTGGTAGTGTGACTTCTTAGAGACGTCAGAGAAGTGAGGAGAGAAGGAGAGTGTGGAGTCGAAGATGACCCTGAGGTTTTTAGCCTCACAGGTGGGAGCAGTAAGGGGGGCCAAAAGAGGCCGGCCAGAGAGTGACAGGAAGGAGGGAGTGGGTGTGCCGATGAGCAGAATCTCGGTTTTACTGGCATTAAGGCAGAGATCATTGGCGGCAGACCACTCCTGGTTGGCGGACAGTCAGAGATGAGAGAGGGAGATAGGTGGCTGAAGGTAGCCTGAAAATGAGCTGAGTGTCATCTGCATAGCACTGGAAGATGGGGCAGAGCGCGGAAATGTGGTGGGCAAGAAGTGCCAGGTATTGGTTGAACAGCCAGGGAGAGAGGTTAGACCCCTGAGGAACACCATAGGTAGAGATAGAGGAGCGGAGGGACCCTAGTTGAACCTGGGAGGGTCGATCAGAGAGGAAAGAAGTCAGCCACGCCAGGGACTGACCGGTGATCCCCAGGTTATCACAGAGGGGTTGAGCAGGATGGCATGGTTGACAGTGTCAAAGGCAGAAGAGAGATCAAGTAAGATGAGGACACAGGGGGTGTTGGAATCAAGGTTGGAGAGCAGGTCTTCACGGATGTTCAGGAGAGCACTTTCCGTGCTTCTGGCAGCTCTGAAGCCAGACAGATGATCATGGAGGCAGCCAACAGATTCAGTGTGGACATTGAGCTGGGAGATGGCCAGCTTTTCCAAGAGTTTGCCCAAGAAAGGAGTGATGGAGATTGGGCGATAGTTAGCCGGGCAGGATGTGTCGGGAGAGAGTTACTTAAGAAGAGGGTGCACAAGGGAGTGCTTTAGGGGGGAGGGGAAGATGCCAGTGGCGAAGGAGTGGTTGCAGAAGTCGGCGAGGGCAGGTGCCAGGGAGTCAATGTGGTCCTTTATGGTTTTGGTGGTTGCCAATGACTCCACATCTATAGCATTAATTGGAGCTCACATATACATGGTGCTAGATCACCACGTAAATGCAGTGGCGTATTTAGGCTTGCTGCTGCCCTAAGCCCAAATAAGTGCATGCGCCTCTAGCCCCCAACCTATCTCCAACTCTTTCAGACTCTGCACCTTCACCACATTCTGCCCCTTCAACAAACTGTCCACGTTGTCCAATCTACGCCACTTCACCCCCATTTTGGCTCTATGACATTATAAAGATGTTTTTAAGGTTGCAGGGATTAGAAAGTTATTACTTCTGCTCTATTAATTCAAGCCTCTCATCTTCTATCTTATTTAGTTGAAGAGTGTGTTCAGGTCTCTGCTGGCCAAGATTTGGAGGTGTGTGTTCTACAGTTTAGTGCACTAGAGGTAATTGTTACGGCTAATTGTCTATTTTCAGTTAGGTCCGAAAACAATATTTTAGAGGAAGTGATAAGAACATAATCTGGAAACAAGTGAGAGAAGGTTGGAATGAGGAATTCTGTTTTCAATGCTAATATCTGGTTTCTCTCACAAATTGACTGCTATCACTCTATAGAGACTGGTCTTTGATATTAATGCAACATAACTACATTTCTGCATCTGGTCTTGTCACATGGTAAAGTTTTCATATGAAATATATGCAAGTGGTACAGGCACATCTTATACAAATGTTGAATAAAACAAATTCAACCCCTTTCTCATGGTTATAGCTCTGGTGTTAGCAGGTGGTAAAATGGAAATAAGACAAGTTAGCTGCTGCAGCCGATGTACCTCCAATCCCTTGGGCTGGAACACCATTACAACATTGTAAAATCACAAGTGAAATATGTAAACTCTGCCTGGGCATAAGCACCTCAGATGAGCAAAGACAATTGAGGAAGGTTCTTTGGCTGTGCATTGTCACTTTGGAGTAATGGGTAAGGGCGATCCTGAACATTCATGTGTGGGAAGCAACAGCTTTCCTCGTAGATGCACAATGCAGGCACCTTTTATAACTAATGAAGTGGCACATACAGTTTACGTCATTCATGTAAGTGTAATTGTTCAAAATGCCCAAAACTCCAAGAGTAAAAATGAGCAATGGATCAGGCGTTCCAGCACAATATTAGGTTTGTGGGTGTGGATTAGGCTATCAGTCTTGCCAGCTTGCATTTAAGGTAATTTCAAATGTTTGTTAACTCCGTTATAGGTGGTTGGACTGTACACTACATAAGAACATTTTGAGATGTGTGGGTATAGATATAGATGTCCTGTCGTTTGAAGTACTGTTTCGCAGTAAATGTCCTGCCTTGTATTTAAAATATAATTAATCTAAAGATTACTTATAAGCATCACAGTTATGCATTGTGTGACATACATTGCAATTGATTCTCTAGGTAGTACTGAGTGTACAGCAGAATGTCATCAAAGACGCATGATAAACCCAGAAGCAATGCCATTTGCCTGCTTTACACTGAGCAGCTTCTGTAACGATGGTGGATGAATGGATATCTTTACGGGACACCTTTACAGCTGTGAAACATTGCGCACATTTGGCACACAGTATTTGTTTTCACCCTTCTATGGCTTTGGGTATCCTTTCACAGGTTTCTTCATGCACTTGGCGCATTCAGATTTACTCTTCGTCATTTTAATTTCTCTATGATCAATTTCATGCTTTCACATTTTGGGCAGCCACAGACCTCTGAAATGTGGGGCCAAGGAGGGAAATTATTGCGTGCTTCTGAACATCATTTTAGTGCCACCTGTGCAAACTCTTTGCTTGACTTAAGCATAGGCATGCGTGTAATATTGTAAAATGATGCATCATTTTTAACCTTTACTTTTCTGAAGGGCAAACCCTAATTTTTGCAACTGTTTAAAAAATGCATGTCGTGTATTCGAATATAAAAGTTATTGCTTAACACAGTGGGCCTCGTTATGAGGGTGCCGGTGTTACACTCACCTGGTATCCACAGGGACGCCACCCAGCCCTGGTTGTATGATTTGCACTCTCGAACCCTCTCCCGGTCCCTTGGTAATATAGGACAGCTGGATTCAATACCAGATTGTCTTTGTGTTTTCCCACCTCCCTTGGCCTCAACTCCTTCCTCCCCCTTGGGCCCTCTCCTCAACTTACTATTGTAAAAGGTGGATTCTCCGTCCTGCTACTCATGGCAGGGGCACGTAGATGTGGGGGGGCGAGCAGCGACCAAGTTACTTCACTGGTGCAAGCCCCCCCTGTGGGAATCCAGGCCTGATGCGACTCTGTAGGTTTGCTGCTTTACAGTCTTTATATGCAGTTCTTATGTTCCTCTTAGTTCGAATATTAATGTCTTGCTTCTTTCCTTTTAGATATGGAAAGGTATTTTGGTGTTGTCATGCAGTTTAAAAATGAGCATGGCCCGGTAGGCGAAAGCGCGGTGTGCGTGATGCTGTCTGGTGAGTAATGCGCGATGCGCAACGCTGTTTCGCCTTTTATATTGCTAACCTGTGCCTTTTCTCTCCTTGCAGGTTGCGATGTTCCTCGCCGAGCGGCGTAATGTTCCAGCAATGATACTGACTAGGGGATGACTACCCAGGTAAGAATTGTGTGGCTTTCTTCATTCAGGAAACGTGAGTAAACGCGTACTAATGCAGTCTTTCTTTCTCCTCTTTCCAGGTTATGGTATTCCAGGATGCATGCGGTGCCAGATGATGGAGTTCGTACCTTCAGGTGAGTGGAACTGAAGTCGGAGATGGATTGAAGACAGGATACTGTTCCAGGCAAGTTTCGTAGTGCTCTGTCTCTGCAGGTCCTTGGTTTCAGGTAAACTGGCATCAAAGAACTGGACACAGTGAGCGTTACGCTGCCCACAGCAGAATAACGCAAAGCATGTTCTGCTGCAGTTGAAATAGTCTCAGGTAAAGTAGTCCAAGTAAAGTAGTCCCAGGCCTGCCACACCCAAAAGACTAGACCGCATAGCTCAGTTCCTTGTAACTGAGCTATGTGTGTGCCTCCATGTTGGCGGAACCCCCCCCCCTCCCCAAGTTAAATAGTACCAAGTAAATAGTCCCATTATAATGTTGGTCTTCATGATGGTTATTAGCCTGGCACCAAAGGAGCCAGGACTGACTCCAAGAGAGTCTTGGATGAGGTTTTAAGGCCTTTGACCTTGCCCTAACTAGAAGGCTGACTTGCCAGTGAGAGCCAGGGGCGAGGGTCATGACAGCACTCCCCCCCACCCAAGGCCCCTCTCACGGTGGCAATTCTGCCTGGTCCTGGTTTGGCTGGGTAATTCTGATGGAACTATTTAATTAAGCAAGGTGCATGGATGTATTCACTAGGTTCCCAAGATCTGTCTTGAGGGCCGTATCCCTTCCAATCAACTAAGTAGTATAGTTTGGATCTGGTGTATTTTGAGTCTAGGATATCCTTTACTTCAAACTCTGGTTCTTCGTCAACTAATACTGGTTTTGGTGGTGGTGTAACCTGAGCACCGGGTTGTACCGGTTTCAGGAGTGATACGTGAAACACAGGATTAATCTGCATAGTGGGTGGTAGGACTAATTTAACTGCCACTGGATTTATTATGGATTCAATAGAATAAGGTCCCAGATATCGGGGACGAAAGGTCTGAGTCCCTTTTATGGGCACATATTTTGATGCTAACCAGACCTTGTCTCCAATTTGATAGTCGGGGCTTTACTACGATGTTGGTCTGCAAATCTCTTTTGTCTGTTCTTGGAGTAAATGTTCTGCTGCTTCTTTGAAGGCCTGGGAAATAGTCATATGTAGGGTTTTAACCGCTGGCATTTCCAAAGGGGTTGGGAAATCCAATTCTGAAGTACGTGGATGTCTACAATATATAGTGTAGAAAGGGGTTTGTCCAGTGCTGATGTGTAATGAATTATTATAGGCATATTCAGCTATCCATAACAAGTCCTTCCAATTTCTTTCCACTTGATGTAACATGCAACGTAAGTATTGCTCGAGGGTTTGGTTTGTTCTTTCTGTTTGGCCATCTGTTTGAGGATGGTAACTTGTGGATAGTCGAATGTCAATTTGGGCCATTGAACAGCATTTCCTCCAGAAATTGTATACAAACTGACTACCTCGATCTGAGATCAAGACCGATGGAAAGCCATGTAGCCGTACGATTTCCTCCAGGAATACCTTTGCTAAATTGGATGCATTTGGAAGACCCTTAAAAGGAATAAAGTGTGCCATTTTAGAGAACAAGTCTACAACTACTAAGATGGTGTTGAATCCTTGACGGGAGGTAGATCTGTAATGAAATCAAGGGACAGTGTGTGCCATGGTGTGGGAGGAATTTCCAATGGTTGGAGAAGACCAGCTGGTTTCTGCTTTTGGGACTTGTTTTGTGCACATACACCGCAAGATTGAATAAATTGTACAATGTCTTTACGCCATTTGGGCCACCAATAGTTTCATTTTACTTTAGCTAGAGTTTTGGTAATTCCAGGATGACCTTCAATCAGGGAGTCGTGATAACCCAAACTAACCTGCTCTTGTAAATCTTTACTTGGCAAGTATAGATGGTTCCTAAAATATGGTAACTGGTCTTTAATGGTGTAATGTTCTCCTTGAGTACACCACTCTTGTGAGAAAGTGGGATCCATTAAGAGTTGGATCTTGTTTTGGAGTTCACCCTGTGTCAATGTTGTCGTAAGACCCAGGAGTTTGTCTTCTGGAATGATGGCTACTGGATCTGGAGTTATGTATACCTTTTAATCAACACCCATGCGGGACAGGGCGTCAGCCTTTCCGTTTCAGACTCCTGGCCGGTAGGTGATCACATAGTCATATTGAGCGAAGAAAAGAGCCAACCGCAGTTGACAGGATGATTGAGCCTTTGCTGTTTTTAGGTATTGCAGGTTTCAATGATCAGTTATGACCGTGACAGTATGTCTAGCACCAAGGAGAGTGTCGCCATGCCTTGAAAGCTGATTTTATAGCCAATAGTTCTTTGTCTGTGATAGCATAGTTGAGTTCGGGAGGTGAGAATTTTCATGACCAGAAGGCCACAGGGTGTAACTGGCCAATTCCTGGGTCCCTTTGTGAGAGAACAGCTCCCATAGCCATGCTAGAGGCATCTGTTTCAACTATATAAGGGAGGTATGGGCGAGGATGCCATAGAACTGGAGCAGAAGGGAATTTTTCTTAAGTTTTTGAAAGGCCTTCTCTGCTTCTTCGGTCCAATGGAACTTTTTATTGTTTTTTCTCACTAGTGATGTAATTGGATTCACTATTTGGGAAAAGTCTGGGATGAATCGGTGGTAAAAGTTTGCAAAGCCCAAGATACTCTGGATTCCTTTAAATGAAGTTGGTGACGGCTAGTTAAGAATGTCATCTACCTTGTGCCTATCCATTCTGATACCTTTTGGTGTGAGGATAAAACCGAGGAACTCCACTTCGGTGACATGAAAAGAGCATTTTTCAAGTTTAGCATACAGTTTATGTTGGCAGAGTTTAGTAAGGACGGAGCAGACATGCCTGACATAGTCTTCTTTTGTAGCAGAATACGCTAAGATGTCATCAATGTAAACCAGGGCGCAAAAGTCGATTAACTCCCGCAAAACATCATTCATAAAGTACTGGAATGCAGCAGGAGCATTGCAAAGTCCAAAAGGCATTACCTGGTATTCATACAAGCCGTATTTGGTACGAAAGGCAGTTTTCCATTCTTCTCCTTTCTTCACTCGAACAAGATGGTACGCCCCCCTAAGGTCCAGTTTGGTATAGATTTGGGCGTCTTTAACTTGATCCAATAATTCGGGAATAAGGGGCAGTGGATAACGTTTTTTTACTGTGATCTAGTTTAATGCGCGATAGTCGATGCAAGTCCTCAAATCTCCTTCCTTCTTTGGTACGAAGAATAAGGGACTGGCTGCGGTGATTTAGATGGGTGGATAAATCCATTTGCCAGGTACTGATCAAGATAAGATTTCAAATGGAGGTTTTCTGGTGCAGTAAGTGCATAGGTTCGACCACAAGGAATTTGCGCACCAGGTATGAGGTCGATCTTATAATCTTAGGGCATGTGCCGTGGTAGAGTATTGGCTTGTTCTTTCTGGAACACATCTTGAAAATCTTGGTATTCATTTTGTAGAGTACTAGTCACACCTAGTACAATTGCCGCCTTACTGGGAGTAGCAGATGTACATAAGTCTGTTTTCCCCTTTTCTTGGTAATAACAGGTGCGAGCACAATCATCTGAAAAGGCCATCTTCTTGGCACACCAATCTATTAGAGGGTTGTGAGCTACCAACCATGGCATCCCTAAGATTAGTCGAAACTGAGGAGCTTTGATGAGATCGAATGCAATAGATTCTCGGTGTCCATCCTGGCACAGTAGGGTTAGTGCTGCTGTGCATTGGGTTACTGGTCCGGAAGCTATTTCTGTCCCATCAACAGTAGTAACTTTTTCAGTAGTCGACTTAGAGCTTAAGGGAAGCCCCATCTCTGCTGCCAGATCTTGGTCTACATAATTCCCAAATACTCCGCTGTCTATGTATGCTTCGGCAGCATGCATCCGAGACGGTTGTTGGTGATTGATCAAAATTACTGGTAATGCAAAGTGTGAGGTCTGTGGCTCATTCTTCTCGCTCGACAAGCGGACCTCTACCCTTGCCGGGATTGGTAGTTTTCCGACTCCTTGTTATTAACTTCCTTCTTTGCGGCTCCAACAGTTCTCCTGGTGGTTTCACTGGACATTCTTTGAGGAAGTGGCCTGATTTTCAGCAATATAAGCATAATTGCTGTTGCCTTCTCTTGTCTCTTTCAGTTTTAGTTAAAGGGGGCCGTACACCTCCGATTTGCATGGGTTCTACCGTGTTTTCCAATCTACGTGGAACATTGTCCTTTGACCGGACATACACAGCTCGAGTGTCTAACCTCATCCTGTCCACTTTTCGGTCTTGTAATCTGTGATCTAATTGCACCACAAGGTTGATGAATTCTCCACAGTCTTTAGGTGGGTTAACCACTTGAGCAAGGACATCCTTTAGTTCCCCTCATAGACCCCAATGAAATAGTGTGGTCCTTTTTTCCTCAGGCCACCCAGCTTCAATGACTAGTCTGTTAAATGTTGCTATATATGTTGGCAAGTCCTGACTTCCTTGACGGAGTGACAAAAGTTTGTTGTCTAATGCTTGGCCTTGGGTATGACGAGCAAAGAGTTTTTCCATTTCCATCTGGAAACCCCCAAAGTCATGTAACAACGGATTATCCTAACTTACCAATGGTACCGACCAATCCGCAGCACTGCCACTCGGATATGACCAGACAAAAGCAACGCGCACTTGGTCGTTAGGAAAAGCCCCAGGTCTGCAAAGGAAATGAAGACAACACTGGTTCATGAACGTTGCGTATTTCTTGGGGTCTCCTGTAAATCGTTCAGGTGGAGCTAAAGGAACTGCCCCAGGAAGGGTTATTTGTACTGGATTGGTGGAAGAAGTTGGTACAGGTGCTGGCGGAATGTTACCAGGCAATGGGGTCTGTCCTGCCTGTGATTGGAGCAATTGTCTACTTATTTCATCGGTACGATTCTTAGTAACAATCAAATCTCTCCTAAAAGCGTTGGTTTCTTTCCTGGCTGAATGTACTTCAGCGCATAATTGCCCCAACAACTGAACTAACTGGTCAGTCTCTGAAGTCTCCATGACGCCCAGGTGGATAACATTATTGAGGCTTTGCGTTCTGTTACGCTCACCTGGTATCCATGGGGACGCCACCCAGCCCTGGTTGGATGATTTGCACTCTCGAACCCTCTCCCGGTCCCTTGATAAGGCCTCTGGTTAAAGATGGGTCTGCAATATAGGAGAGCTGGATTCAATACCAGACTGTCTTTATGTTTTCCCACCTCCCTTGGCCTCAACTCCTTCCTCCCCCTTGGGCCCTCTCCTCACCTTAATATTGTAAAAGGTGGATTCTCCGTCCTGCTCCTTGTGGCAGGGGCACGTAGATGTGGGGGGCGAGCAGCGACCAAGTTACTTCACTGGTGCAAGCCCCCCCTGTGGGAATCCAGGCCTGCTGCGACTCCGTAGGTTTGCTGCTTTACAGTCTTTATATGCAGTTCTTAAGTTCCTCTTCGTTCGAATAATGTCTTGCTCTTTCCTTTTAGATATGGAAAGGTATGTTGGTGTTGTCATGCAGTTTGAAGATGAGCATGGGCCGGTAGGCGAAAGCGCGTTGTGCGCAATGCTGTCTGGTGAGCAATGGCGCCTGCTTACATAGGGCAGGGGGCACCGCCCCTCCTCCCAGGGCCCCCAGGAATGTGCAGAGAACATTGTTCACATTTTCACAACTTGGTTCTCTGTTGAATTCTGCAGAATCGCGTGGCGGTAAATCAATGTTGCAGAGCGGCAGATTAATTATTTATTTGCACAGTAAATAAATAATTAATCTGCCACATGCAGATTAATTATTTATTTACACTGTAAATAAATAATTAACCTGCCACTTTGCAATGTAGTCTTCATTCAATGTGGCTGGGCCTGCCACCCTTACACAGAGGGGCGCGTCCCGTTTTACGGAGCTTTTCCCTACTGTAAAGTGCGTGGAGCTCATAGATCCACGCACTCTACGTAACCATCACAATCCAGGAGGCTGGTGGGGCACTAGAAGGGTGGCCCGCCAGTATTATAATCTGTGAGCAAACAGCGCACCAGAATCTGACCTTACTGTAGGCTAGCAACAGGTTTAATGAAGAATTTCATTGGTTGGTTGCCAGCCAATGACATCCATGATTGTGGGTAGGGTTGGGGTCATGGGTGCATGCGTGTGCCTTTGAAATTCTCACTTTGTGAGTTAAGTGGTTTGACTGAGAGCTGCCCAGAGAACAGCAGGCCCACTTCACGTGCTGCGCACCGCAGAATTAGCCCTCGCCAACTCCGGTAAGTACTGAAGATTCTGCACCCACACCTTGAAAAATGATCTTACCTTCTCCTAATGCCTAGACACCAGAGTACTCGGATATATGTGTCTGAGGCTGAAGCGACCCACCTTCCTCCCGAGCCCTTTTTAACAAATATGGGTGATTTTTATCGCCATCCAACCCCCCCTAGCCATTTTAAGAACTTACAATCACTATATACCAGTAGGCCTCAGCCAGCAGCGAGACTGCGTTTGTTCCGTCCCGAGCTTCCTTATCTCGGCGTTGCCCTAAAGCCCGCCTGCCTTTGCCTACTCCTTACCCCTTACCACAGCCCACCCCGTCTGCACTCACCCACACCTCAAAAAAGTATCTTATCTTCTCCTGATGCCTCATGCCCTGCTGCCTCCTCACCCCCTTCTTCATCAACAAGACACACTGGCTGTCGCCACATATGACAATGGAAGAGAGCACGTCCATGCAGAGCCCCTGATTCAATTTCCATGCAGGACATTTGTGTTCATTTTCCAAATGAAACCAAAGACTGTGTATTAGCCACGTGCCATGGTTTCTTTATTCAAACAATACTCTAGGACCCTGGGGTTTAGCCCTGGCATGCTTATAGCAAGAACCCTCTCCCCAGCAGGCAGCACCTACATTAAGGCCCTGCCCCATCTGATCTGCGAGTTATGACTGCCGCATCAGGTGTTATTTGTTCAACAGTAGCACACAAGATATCAAACCCGTCAAGAGCCGAGTAAGCGCTATAGAGTTTTGACCATAGGTTCCAAATAGGTCTTTGCAACAAAGAGACTCAACCCACTCACTGACCAGCACCTTTAGATAGATGTTTGCTAGAATGAAACCCTGTATGCATGTATGGGATATTGATACTGCATAGCTAGAACGTAATGCAACAGTTCATATTTAAAAACAAAAATATGTCTGGGGTCCATTTGAAAAACTTCGCCAATACAAATTGCGGTACCGTAATTAGCTCTGAGGTCCCTTTGCGGCACCCTACTTTAACGGCTGGTAGAACCAGCCGTTAAAGTCGGGTCCCGCAAAGGGAACTCGTAGTAAGGCGGTAGGGGTATACCGGTACCGGTGCCCTTACCGGTACCGGTAAACCCCTACCGCCTACCGTGTAATGAGGCCCTAAGTGTGATTTGTGAAAAAAAGTAGCGTTTAAAAAAGTGGAGGTTAATTAGTATTTACAAATGTGTAAACTACCACTAAATCAAAAAACGACTCATGCCGGGTTCACAAAAGACAGTCCAACTAGGGGATTTTCATAGCTTTTGGCATAAATCCCAGAGATTATGATCGAGTATGGATGCATACCGTGAAAATAGAACAGCAAATGTAGCTGTTCGGCCAGTGCAGAATTAGGCAGATATGGGTTTGACAAGGGGGTGTCCGAATTTGAAATAGGACATACACACAAACATGTAACTTAATCTGTTTTAGAATCTTAGGGAAAAGACGAGTTACTGCACACAACGTTTTTGGTGCAAGTGTTGGGTAAGACGTGTGAAAATGAATTACTTTGTATGTAAGTGCCGGGCCGGGTTTAGGTTATGTATAATGGGACGGGGACATTTGGAGCTTGAGTGAGGCTTACCTGTGAATCGGGCATAGGTCACATGGATCTGGTGCAGGTGAATCTGAAGTGGAACTACTGGCCTGACCCTCTTCAGTTACGGACATAGAGGAGGTAGGGCTATATATGAGCCCTGGCACTTGTCTCTCCTTGACCCGTCCCTAGACCTAGAAGAGAGCTCCTACTGGCTGGCTGGCCGTCCGGCCGGTCATGGCTAGGTATGTACCAAAGAGTAAGGGATGCATGGTCCACCGTGCCATCTTCTTGCAGAGGCCTGTCACAGTTGAGTTTGACCCCTGAAAGCAACAAGCCTGCAGGTGGTCCCTGACTTCATAATGATACTACATACAAGAAGTAGTATCACATGATCTTTGACCCCATGCACTGGCCCACTGTTTACTTTTTAAACGTGCTATGTTGAAATCTCAGGGCTGCAGCATGTTAATAAGCGTTGAGTGATAACAGCTACAGGTAGTCTGCTTCGGAAACTACGAAGATCAAACAGAATACTTAATTTGCATATATTACCCAGAATGCCTTATAATCACAGGCTTCGTGGAGAGATAGGGTTACGAGGGTGGCGTTTGCTACAGGACCCGTGATCCCTGAATTAAATCGATTATTGCGGAACTATTGGATTTGTGGAGGTTTCTGTGCTACTGCATGGTGTATATTAAAAAAAAGCAATCATCAAGTTAAACAGCACCTTTTAAAACATCTACTGCAGTTTATGTTGACTAAAGTAGATGTGCTGATTTTCAAAATCCCACATCTTTATTTGGGGAGCAAATATGCTAAATTCAAATACATCCCGACATTCATAAAACATTTCTTTTCACTTCATCTCTCTGCTCACTTGTGTTTTGAACAACTGAGCAGCCATGTTCTGATGGTCTCCAGCCCTTGAATACATGAGAAGCTAACATCATTAGGCAGTGGGTGGAGAGGGGTCTTTGGGTAAATGCATCGCCAGGCTTGGATCCAAGAACAGGCTGCCTCTGGTATTAGTCCTGACACAGGCGACAGCTGTGGCAAAAGAACCACCAAGCAACATCATCATAAGCCCAAGAACAAGCGCTGGCCACCAGCACCAGCTCTGGCACAAACCTAAGTCATGAAAAGCTGCCCTGGTACACAAGCATAAGTCCCATCTCCACTACCACTACTCGATATCTATAAAATGAATGTATTCATGCATACAACATAGTACCAGCTATTCACAATACAAGCTGCTGTAAAAAAACATGATCACACTTGCACATGTAAGAAAAATATGCCACCATTAGTATGTAAAACCTAATGCTTTTTATGTCATATTTCTGTGGGTTTGGACAGTAAATTATACATTTTGGAAGCCATTTTTCCAAACTTTTCGTGGGGCGAGAACCCACCCGCACCCCCCTTGATGTGGGTTGGCCTCGCTCGCTCCAATATTTGCCCAGAGAAATTTACGTCCACCACCTTTCAAAGTCACCAGCCGCCACTGCCGGTGAGTAATGCGCAACGCTGTTTCTCCTTTTATATTGCTAACCTGTGCCTTTTCTCTCCTTGCAGGTTGCGATGTTCCTCGCTGATCGCCGTAATGTTCCAGCAATGATACTGACCAGGAGAAGACTACCCAGGTAAGAATTGTGTGGCTTTCTTCATTCAGGAGGAAACGTGAGTAAACGCTTACTAATGCTGTCTTTCTTTGTCCTCTTTCCAGGTTATGGTATTCCAGGATGCATGCAGAGCCGGATGATGGAGTTCGTACCTTCAGGTGAGTGGAATTGAAGTCGGCGATGGATTGAAGACAGGATACTGTTCCAGGTAAGTTTCGTAGTGTTCTTTCTCTCTCTGCAGGTCCTTGGTTTCAGGTAAGCTGGCATCAAAGAACTTGGCACGGTGAGCGTTACGCTGCCCACAGCAGAATAATGCAAAGCATGTTCTGCTGTTTGGGTGCAGTTTAAATAGTCTCATGTAAAGTAGTCCAGGTAAAATAGTCCCAGGCCTGCCACACCCAAAGCAGTCCAGGTAAAGTAGTCTCAGGCCTGCCACACCCAAAAGACTAGACCACATAGCTCAGTTCCTTCTAACTGTGCTATGTGTGTGCCTCCATGTTGGCTGAACCCCCCCCCCCCATGTTAAATAGTCCCAAGTAAATAGTCCCATTCTACTGCTGGTCTCCATGATGGTTATGAGCCTGGCACCAAAGGCGCCAAGAATGACTCCAAGAGAGTTTGTATGAGGTTTTAAGGCCTTTGACCTGGCCCTAACTGGAAGGCTGACTTGCCAGTGAGGGCCAGGGGCAAGGGTCATGACAGCCGGTAAGCCTACCGGCACCGTTGCTGCCGGACCCGCACACTACAACTCTGCGGGTGGGTGCCGTCCTGCCCGCTTTCAAGGAAGCACCAGCACCTACATTAACGGTGCTGGTGCTTCCGTGTTCCCCATTCCCATTGAGTTCTATGGGACTCAATCAGAATGGGGAATTACAAAATTACCGGCACCCGGCTTCCCGGCTTCCCGGCCACCGGACTCGGAATAGCCCGGTGGCACCAGGAAGTCAGGAGCCGGTAATTCATTATGGGTTCGGCGGCAACCTGCCTGTTTTACTGGCACGGTTACCACCAGACCCGTAATGAGGCCCAGTATTTGATTAGAAAGAACTCCAAAGATAATGTGAATTGGCACCAACAAAACCAATGAGGTTTTGGCTGTTTTGCATATTAAAGAGCATTTTGGGAACATACGAATGATCAAAGAACTTTATATTTGTCATATAGGTCTATGAGAGTTGTATGACTGAATCATTAAATACCTAAAGCATGCTCGGTTTGGTACGCGTTTCCTTTTTTGTTTTTTAAACAAAAGTCCCCCCAACAATAAAGCTTTTGCCAATATCAAGCATATATACAAGTTGGGCCATTGAAGACTTCAACCGCCAGATGGAATGACTGCTAACAGCTCATCATTTCTTGCACTGTTGTGGATCAGCCAATCAAAATTGGTTTTATATTTAAAAAAGGACAACCAGTACATTGAAAATAAACTTCAATAAAATGCTGCCCCTCTGGCAATCTGCAGCCCTGGGCCTAGTGGACCTTGTTGTAAATACATCTATGCCTAAATGAGCCAAAACTAAAAGCCTCACATGGTGATGCGAAAATGCAAATATTCAACATGAGGTCCTAGCTCCAACCTTGACATTGTCCACAAGGCTGACAGGCGATTTGATGTGGCAGCAAAGGTACGGAGGATAGCTCAAGCATAACACACTCCCATGCGACATGGGTTCAATGCCCCAGTGGGCCAATTCAACCCTTTATCTCTCCAACCCCTCCACCCACGTCCATAAATTAAGTATCACATTGTGTGTAATTATTGGGAATAAGTAACATTGGGAACCGAAGCACTGAAACTGGATTCTTGGTGATAACAGCGCTTATAAAACACCAGAATTATAATACAAAGTGACAGTGCTCCAAAGGGACAAAAACCTACATAGAAATATATATTAGTAGATCTGCAACACATAAACCATTTTTTTTAAAAACTAAACCCGGTCAAAAAAAATCCCTCTGAACCATTCACTTAAGTAAATACAAAAAAAAATCAGCCATTCTGACATATCTTCCCCAAACTCTTGGTCTCCGTCCTTTGCACACTAGTTAAAAACTGTTATTCAGGCTGAAGCCTCAGCAGTTTCAATCTTCAGTTGGCTGGGTACACTGAGGCAAGCCCACAATTTGCTAGTAACCAAGAGCATAAATGTGACTAAAAGTAGTCAGGGCCAGGTCGAGGTATAAAACCGATGTCCCGCAGAGCAGATGGCTGTAACCGCTGGTAATGCCGGCAACCGACGTTGATAGGCCAAGCGAAGCAAGGGCCATTAACCAGGGCTGTGGAGCAGTTTCCAACCAGTACAGCCTTCTGCAGTGGGCCTGACCACTGATAGCACCAGGGCCGCCTGGGTACATATGTTTCCAATAAGGTAAATATGTTTGCACACAGTGCACATACTTTATTAAATTAAAAAATATAACTTAGCTGCCTTGGGATATAGAAAGAGCCCTTTCATGAAATACAGAGCACTGTTTCTATTTTGATTGTG
Organism: Ambystoma mexicanum; assembly: GCF_040938575.1. Lineage (NCBI taxonomy): Eukaryota > Metazoa > Chordata > Amphibia > Caudata > Ambystomatidae > Ambystoma > Ambystoma mexicanum. Next base: position 684,124,692 of record NC_090938.1, on the reverse strand, counting down.
GCAGAAGCCTGGTGTGGGTGGAGCAGAGACACAGAAAGCCACTGAGGGACCCACAGTGCCAACAGGTTTCTTTGAACTGCAGTGAAAAACTAGCAGATAATTTCATCATTCCAAGCAATCGGATTGGTCGCATCACACCTCCTGGGGTGCAATTAAACTAGTCCTATAATTGTTTTGAGGCAGCTGTGGTCTCTTGAATTGAAGAGTTTTAGTGGCGGAATTAATGGTCGGGAGCTAAAACACCAAAATCACAGGAGCCCTTTCTCTTCGGTATCTTAAATAATCCTTTTCTGTTAGCTTTACATAATGTTATGTGATTTAAGAGTGCCCCACAGCCATAAGTATATGTTGAATTGGGTTTTTGTATTACAGAAATACAGGCAGAATCAGACAGTGTCACTAGAATTACAAATCCTTCAGCCTCCCACTTAAGATGCACCACACCTTCCCTGAGGAATTCCCAAAAAAGACTGGAAGGGAAGAAACATGTTGAATAAGCTAGAGAGTTTCCCATTGTTAATGCCATCTACTATGGCGTGAGGGATTGTTACGGCTGGAATTCAAAATCCATTAATTACGAGTGTTACTGAAGTGATCCATTTTGTACTGCACTGTTTCTGTGAAATTCAGGTGATAGTTTGCACCTTATTTGGCACTGAGGGTACCTTTCAGGAGGATACCTTGGTTTTAATTAAAAAGAAAAGATATCAAATCTATACTTCACACAAATAGTTACTGTTAAGAAGCTTTACTAAAGTCCACCTATGGTAGGACTGTAGGAGACTCCATCTTAGATGTACAGGGTTCCAACTCTTAGGTTTGGCCTGAATTACCTAAAAGGTTTGGTAGTGATGGCTGAGCAGCCAGGCTTAGTCTAGGAGGGAGGACGGCTGTAGTTGAGTACAAAGACCTTTGAGGACACTTATAGTCAAGGAAACACGCACTGCAGTTGTATACAAATATGCTTATTTATAATATATACTAGGACAATTTGAAATCACTACAGCTCAGATAAGTTAAAATAGTTCAGACAGACAAATATATACATTAGATATTAGGTAAATATCAAGATTAACTTTAGGTTAGCAAATCATTCATCAACCAACCTTTTCTAAACAGTAGTAGTGGTAAGGTAGATAACTTTATGTAGGTTGTGACTCTCAAAAGTTAGATGGAGGCACTGGGGGACCAGTGACCAATTGGCGGCAGAACAAAGGAAGGCAGACACTGTCAAAGTTGTCAAATATCTGAAGAAGCGTTTTCATAACAAGTAATGGAATTGGATTCAAAGGGTCCACGGGGGCTGGATAGGCCACCTAAAGGATTTCAGCCTCTAAGACGAATTGCCTTAGGCCCGGGAGAACACGGTTGGGTTGCCCAACCCAACATGACTCATGAAGCTCAGAAGGAGCGAACAGCAACTGCCCAGGTAAGTAACCAGGAGTCAGACAGTACCTACTATGATGAAGAACAATGTCACCAGCAGGCCCGACAGCAGCTCTGGTTCGGGTATCTAGCTTTGGTGGCTAGAGAAGGAACCTTTAACATGAGTAGACAGTCAGACTCGGTCCCAGGGCTGCCCAGCAGACGATCTTCATGCCGTTTGCTTGTGGAGGCTCTACACAGGTTTTGTAGCAGTGACAGTTGTCACCCGGCAGACTTTCTTCCTTTTCTCGGTCCTTGACTCTTCTGAAGGGACGTCTCTGTAGGCCCAGACAGCTACCCACAAGTTTGCAGCAGTTCCAGAGGTCCCATGGTATTCGGGTATTGCAGCCCTGGAAGGTCACAGCACTTGATGGGATGGCTTAAACTATAGCTGGCCTCGAAGCTGGTTAGTCCCACTAGTCCAAGGGAGGAAGTTATCCGGTCTGGATGTTTCCAGTCGCACAGAAGAGAGGACTGGAACAGCAGCAGTCACTCAGTCGGCTTTGGCGGTCACTGGAGGCAGCTGCAGAAGTCCTCTTCTTTCTTCTTCTTTGTAATGGATCTTCCTCTGGCTTCAGCATCAAGACTACCACCTTTTATGCAAGAACCCATCAAATCAGCATTTATGGTACATTCAAACCTTAGGTGGTGGCTGTCCCAAGGGAACAGCCAGGCATCCAGTTGGAACTGGATCTAAGCAGGCATACTGGAGGACAACGACCTCCCAGACACACTGGCACCTCTGGGCGGGCTTCTCAATGGGAGCCTGTCGGCGACAAAGGAGTGAGCAGGACTTCCGCCACCCAGGGTAGCAGGGAAAGGCTCACGAAAGGGTAAGCCATTGTGAGTTGGCAAACAAAGAAGACAGGCACCATTTTAGGCCAATGGTGACGCATGTGTCCCTTTATCGCAGTTGCGTGAGCAGACTGCATGTAGCATTCCAAAAAGTCAGTAGAAAATATCCACTGCCACCAGCCACTCAGATAGACTTGCCACGGTAACTAGAAAGTTACAGGAAAAGTGAAAAAAGGGATACAATGTGTCCCCTCAGCACTCCACATAAGGTGGGGTGTGCTGATCTCACAAAAGGAAAGCATAGGTAGGATAAAAAAGATCCCCCTATCTTGGTGAATGGAGGATAGCACAGGGGCAACCCGCTGGTCTTGGAAGCAAGACCGCGCAGAGCAACAGAGGTTCAAATCCCGGATCCACGCTTAGAAACCTAACTACAGGTATGGTATTAGGCATGTTATAAAAAACAATTAAATTAATTAAATTAAATAACAGTATGGTATCACAGGAATGTAAAAGAAAACCAAAGAGGGAAGCTCAAGGAGCTTCCAGCAACACTGCACAGAAGGTGCTGTGTGCTGCAATAGGAAAATACAGATGTCGTAAGAAGATGGAGGAAAGCAGACTCCATCAAGAGACCCCAAAAAGGGTTGGTTCTCAGGGTCACAGAAAAGAATGCGTGAGGAAAAGGGTTCCCACTCACCCAGGAGAGTCAGACAGAAATCCAGTAGTCCAGCAGAACATGCTGGGGGACTCACTAAGTGGGGCGAATTAAACACAAGATGAACATTCTACCTACCCCTCCCAGACTAAGGGACAGGACAATCTAATCCACTCCTGGATGAACGTTTGATTCTAGTCGGTCATACCTTTTGGAGAGTCCATCAGCATTCTTATGCAAGGACCCTAACCTACGCTCCATGGTGAAGTCAAAGCCTCGAAGGGATATGGACCACCTGAGCAATTTAGGATTTTCCCCCTTCATCTGGATCAGCCATCTCAGAGGATGGTGGACAGTTTGAATTTTGAAAGTAGTCCCATACAAGTATGGTCTAAACTTCTTCAATGACCACACTATGGCAAAACATTTACATTCTATTGCTGTCCACCTCTTTTCCCTATATTTTAGTTTTCTGCTGATGAAACAGGTGGGGTGCTCCATGCCCTTGCCATTCATTTGGCTCAAGACTGCCCCAATACCTGTATTGCAAGCATTAGTTTGTACAAGGAAGGCTTGAGTGTGATCTGGAATTCTCGCCACTGGAGCTTGGCATAAAGCATCTTTCAGCCCCATAAAATCCTTCTGGCATTCCGCTGTCCATTTGACCTTTTTATGGTACGTGGGAGAAGAAACGTTATTCAGGGGTACTACCATAGTTCCATAGTTAGTAGTAACATTCTGTAGGATCCTGTGAGGCCTAAGAAGGTTCTCACTTGTGTTTGAACAGTGGGGGTCTCCCAATTGTTTTCAGCTTGTACTTTGATGAGTAAGTGCTTTATTTCATCCCCTCCTACCTCGTGTCAAAGGTAAACAACTTTGCTCTGACCAACTTGGCATTTGCTTGCTTTCATGGCAAGATGGGGGGCCTACTGAAGGGCCTGCAGCACCTGGGTAAGATGGGAAAGATATCCTTCCAAGTAGGGCTGAACACTGTAATGCCATCCATGTATGCTATGCAGAGGTTTCTCTAGCCCATTCAGAAAATGGTTCACCAATCTTTGGTCCCTTGGAGTTGTCTCTACAGGTTCACTTTATAGGAAACCATCCTCCCAATAGAGCCTGTGCTTCCTTGGGGCTTGCCCTTCAAGAGAGGGACACTCTGCCCCAGACTAAAGTCTGCCCTAGAGGGCCCACCATCTGTAAGTAAAGTCTGCAAATCAGGATGGTCTCTAGGATCTAGATCTTCAAGACAGGGCTGAATCTCCTCCACCTCTGTGTCACCAGTCTTCTGGGGATTCTGGTCCAGTCACCTCAGGCTGAGCTGGAGGTGGGATCACAGGTGTGACCCTGAGACTTTTGGACACAGGCTCTCTTTTTCGCTTGGAAGGCTTGGGGACCTTTTTTCACTTTCAAGTCACTGGATGTCTCCATGGTCTCAGTGGAGAGGTCATTTAAAGTGGCGCCTCTGGCCTTCTTTATCTGAGCCCTTTTCTTTTTACTAGTGGGTTCTGCTGTGCTAGAAACAACAGCCAAATCCTTTAGGTCGTTGCCCAACAGCACAGTTCTAGGCACTTCTGAATGGACACTGACAGGTATTCTGACAGTCATATCATTGCATTTTATAGTGGCAGGCATTATAGTAAGCATTTGGACAGGGCCTCCTGCAAGCTTGTTGGGCCTCACAGATGCCTTAGCTACATCTTCTGGGTTGAGCAAACTCATCTACCACCGTGATGCTGGCCATTGATGAGGACACTGTCATTAACGTATTCCTTAGTTTTATCTGGAATGGAGTAATAGATATACCGGCTCTGTTGTTCCCAAGACACAAGAGACACTAAATTAACACTAGGCTGAACTCTAATGGGTTCTTGAGCTAGAGAGTGAAAGTTGGCACTTCACTTGGGTGAAGGCTAAGGAGACAGATGGGATGCCTAAGGGTGTACCCTTGCATCTGGGATCACCTTTCACATGGTCACCAGACCCACAAACCACACTGTCAGTACTTGGGTTTCGTTACACAAAATATGCTGAGACCATAGGAAAGTTGCATGCAGTTCTTTAATTCTTAACTGTTGCTCATAAGTAGTCCGAACCTCTGGTAGCAGAGTAGTGGTTACCTCACCCCGGTCCTGTGTCCCAGTTCCCACATGGTAGTTCTCTACTGGGAAAGATCTGGTATTGACTGTCCTGGTTATGAACAAATCCCACAGTGGTGGCGTTGCACTTAAGAGTTCACCCCTTTTCCTGCCCACAACCCTCTTTACTGTTTTACAGGCTCACCTGCTTCCTCAGCGGTGGCGTTCCGTGTGGCAATTTCCCCCTCTCTGTCCAGCGTCCCCTATAGTCTTTGCAGGGTCAACTGCTCCCTTGTTGGCAGAGTTCTGCGTGGTAATTCCCTGTTTCTCTTTCCCCTCTCTCAGATGTTATTCGAGTGCCAGACTTTGTTTCCTTGTTCATACGTCACTGTTCCGCAGCCATGGCCGTTCACGTAGGTCCTCCAGTACCGTCTCCCCGGTCCGGCTAATAAGCCCAAACACACGCCTCTTGTGCACCGCTACTGGCAGGCTTCTCCGTCCCTAGTGGCAAAACCTCCTCTTCCTGGCGGGCCTCTTCCTCCTTTTTAAAGAAAAAAAACAGAACTAACCCATAAACCCTACTCCGCCTCTCTCCTCACCTGGTCTCACACTGGTCAGTCCTTCATTCTTGTAACCGTCTCCCATACCCTGATTAACCTCTTCCTTCCCTGTGTGCTGAAGACGGTGCTCTCTTGGTTTTCACTGTCTCTTCCTCTCACACACATTTACCAAAAGCTTTCTGGAATGGGGTTTGCTGTTAACCATCTTCTGGTTTGGCTCCAGAAGAGTCACTAACTCTATTGAATGTATGGGGTTTCTTGTGTTTGTTACTTTTGTGGGCCTCTGGGAAGGGGGGGCCTCTGGGAATTCTCTTTCCCTTCCTTCTTGTGCTTCTTCTCCTCCTTTTTGTGAGGAGCCCCATAATTCTTGAGAGTGGCTTTGGTGGCTACGCACAAGTCAGCAGCAAGTGCTAACTTCTTGGAGTCTAACTCTTGAGTCAGCAAGGTGCTGCCTCAGTTCTGGGGAACAGGCATCAAAATGCTTTCCAGCATGCAGAGACTTCTCATACCATCAAAAGCTCTGACGTTATGGCCTTCAACCCACCCATCTAAGCTCTTCAAAGATTCACATACCTAGGTTGCCCACAACGCACCATCCTTTTTCTTATGGTCCCTAAACCTTTTTAGATATTGGGAAGGAGTCTTCTCATATCTAGCTATGACCAAGCTGTACTCCCTTATATCAGCAGCATTCATCTCCAGAAGCACATCAAAGCCATACTGGGAGAGCCTAGAAAGAACCCGTGGAACAAGTGCACTATCACTCACTTCTTGCATTTCACATGCAAATTCAAATGCTTTCAGCCAATCAATTAGATCAGTCTTATCATCATATGGACTCACCAAGTCCTTAGGTAATTTAGGGTAGGGAATCCTGGAAGCATCAGTCAGAGAACCTAAAGTGGGAGAAGACTTACCAAGAGCCATTCTTCTCATTTCTAATTCATGTTGCATTTCTCTCTCTCTCTCTGAGGCCATGAGTAATTTCTTTTTCCCCCCAAGCTCTAATCTTCTATGTTCCAGTTGCAACCTCATCTCAATAGCTTTTGCTTTCCGTTTCAAAAGTACTTCAGGAGATTAGTTGGAGGAAGAGGGAGGCACAGGGGCCTCAGTAGAAGGGGTATTCTGTATTGCCACAGGGTCACCCCCGAATTCAATATCGGTTCCCAAGTTCAAACTCAAATCACAGTCGGCTTCATCCTCCTCTCTCAAATCAATGTCAATAGGATATTTAGTGGATACTGGCCTACTTTGGGACTCCTGGAAGTCCATCAAGGATTGAACCAATTCTGTTTTGTTTCCTTTACAGCTAATGCCTCTTTCCTTGCACAATTCTTTAAGCCTGTCTACTTTGAGGGAGTTAAGAGCCCCCTGCTTGTAAATAGCCATACTGTAATAATGTCCTTACAGCTAGAACCTCTGAAAAGTTCTAGTAGGTTTTCTTGACCACTGGTGTCTCCCAGAAGGTATTAACCCAAAAATCATTTTTTTTAAAAAGCTGAATGTGTGGGGGTGTCCCCTGCATACATTAAATGTATAGTGGATGACAAACAACCAAAAACCCAAAAGCTCGAGTTACAAAATGCAAGCAAGTGAGCTTCGCAGTTTTGTAATTCAAGCTTTTGGGATTCTGTAGTACAGCATAGATCCTTTCAGACTCGGTGTATCTCAAACTACACAGTATCCCACTGCTGTAACACCACTTGTTAGGAAGTTTTATTAAACTAACTATGGTAGGACTGTAGGAGACTCACTCTTAGATGTACAGGGCTCCCACTCTTAGGTTTGGCCTGAACTACCCAACAGGTTAGGTAGCTATGGTCGAGCAGCTAGGCTTAGTCTAGGAGGGAGAAGGGCTGTAGTTGAGCACAACGACCCTTGACCACACTTACAGTCAAGGAAACACTTACACTCTGTAGTTATATAAAAATATGGTTATTTATGATATATATTACGACAAAGTTAAAATCACAACAGTTCAGGTAAGACAGTACCGTCTATGATGATGAACAACGATGTCACCAGCAGGTCCCCACGGGAAGATGACAGCAGCTCTGGTTCGGGTCTCTGGCCTTAGTGGCTGGAGGAGGAACCTTTGGTGGGAGCAAATGGTCAGATTCAGTCCCAGTGCTGCCCAGCAGACGATCTTCACGCCACTTGGTTGTGGAGGCTCAACACAGGCTTTGTAGCAGCGACGGTCATCACCCGGAAGACTTTGTCCCTTCTCCCGGTCCTGAACTCTTCTGAGGGGACAGCTACGGTCAGGATGGAGTCTCTGTAGGGCTACACAGACGTCCACAGCTTTTCAGCCAGAACTACGCCTGATGAGATGATGCACTGCAGCGGTGCCAGAGGACCCAGGCCAGGATATTCAAGTATTGTAGGCCTGGAAGGTTGTAGCGCTTCATGGGATGGCACAAACTGTAGCTGGTCTCGAGACTGGTTAAGCCCACCTACCCAAGGGAGGAAGACGTCCATTTTGGATCTTCCCAGGTGCACATAAGAGAGGACTGGAACAGCAGCAGTCACTCAGTCGGCTTTGGCAGTCGCTGGAGGTAGCTGCAGATGTCCTCTTCTTTCTTTTTCTTCGGAATGGATCTTCAAGTGGTTGACTCTGGCTTCAGCATCAAGACCCTTGCCTTTTATGCAAGGACACAGCCAATCAGCATGCATGCTACATTCAAGCATTTTGTGGTGGCTGTCCCCAGAGGACAGCCAGGCACCCAGTCAGAACTGGATCCAAGCAGACATACTGGACGACAAAGACCGGAGGGTATTCCCACAAGTAGACCTCGGGAAACCCTTATCCAGGTGGCCAAGGGAGGGCTGGCGCTCTCAGATCCCAACCCTGGGGGATGAGTGAGGGAGGATCACCTGAGTAAGGGAGCCGCGGTAATGATCGGGGAATCGGCCAAGGTGAGACGCGGTTTGTTTGTTTATTTTATTTGTATAGCGCTCCAAACCCGGAGGTAGAAGGGCGCTTCATGAAAAAAGGTAAGCGTGAAATGGGACGGAGGTTAGCAGGAAGTATATTCTGTGAGCGAGGAGCATTTGGTTATGAGGTGCTGGAGTGATTCTTGATGTTCACTCATTTTACAGAACCTACATGTATCTAAGTTCAAGGTTTTTTATAGCTTGCTATTCTAGTTTTGGTAGGCCATAGGTTCAAGCACAAGCATAGGATTGAGCTGACATACTTCGGATCTGGGAACTGAATGAGATATGATGGCATTTGAAGCAATGGTTTTAGGAGGAAGGCTGCCAGTTGAAATGTAACGTACGTGTTACAAGCCTCCCATGTGAGTCGCCAATCCCAAAGCTTTAATTTTGCTTAATCAGGAAATTCTGTTAATAAATCAACAGTGATGTCAGCATCACTAAGTATTGAAATGCAGCGTGCTTTCCATGTTTGGGGAAGACCATTGGTTGTAGAGTCAAGGGTTGATTTTAAAATCAGGAGGGGGGTGTTGCTGGTGGATTAAATGGCAAGGCATTTTCTGTACGAGGCCAAGGTTTGCCATGCGACTATTGCTGATAATTATGTTAACCCTAGCTCATATCTGATGATAGCTATTGGCGTGCTCAAGGGAAGTGATACGATTTATTTCCTGTATGCACCTTCTAGCAAGTCTCATTTGGCAGTGTTGGCTGGCAGTTTGGTTTGGGCTCCATATGTGATGACTGGTATCACTTTATGCCTATAAAAGATTTTCGATGGGTTATAAGAGAAGTTGCCATATTTAGCTTGTACAGCTTTGCCATGGATTGCAAGGAGTTTCATTCTGGACTTGAGTTCAATTTTGTAGGGTAAGTCAGAGACATGGGTGTTGAGATTCATGCCAAGATATTTGTATTGGGAAACATTTGTAACAAAGGGGCTTTAGAAAGTGTCCAGTTAAATTTATAGCCAGACTTAGTCAAGTTGTGATGGAAACTTAGAGTGTTTGACTTTTGGATATTTATGATCAGATGAAAGTTTCCTTTGAAGGCCTATCAGCGTTCTGTCGTTCTGTCTAAAATAGTTTTTTTTAGCATATGGCTTTTACTTCGACAAGACGCCACAAGGACTGCTTTATTTTTCATTTGATGGCCGAAGCTTGCTCCCATCTTAGACTTAGGTTAGGCATTTTCCACCCTGCATTTACAGTTTAATAAACACCCTTAAACTGTGATCACTTGTGCCGGTCTTTACTGTTGCCACCATGAGTTCCTAAAATGACTCATGTGTCCCTTTACCGCAGCTGCAAAAGCAGCCCGAGTGTAAAATTCACAAAAGTCAGCAGAACATATCCACTGCCACCAGCCACACAGACTTCCCACTCTAACTAGAAAGTTACAGGAGAAGTGAGAAAAGGGATACATCGGCCTAATTCATAGAACGTTTTCCAATGGTGTTATGCCATTGTAAAACGCTTCTGTGAATTAGGCCCAATGTGTCCCCTCAGCACTCCACATAAGGTGGGGTTGCTGATCTCACAAAATCATAGGTAGGATACGAATTATCCCACCCATCCTGGTAACAGCAGGTTATCACAGCAATGTAAAAGAAAACCCAAGAGGGAAGTTTAAGGAGCTTTCAGCAACATTGCAATAGGAAACTGCAGATGCCATAAGAAGATGGAGGAAAGCAGACTCCAAGAAAAAACGAAAAGGGTTCTCAGAGTCACAGAAAAGAATGAGTGAGTGAGGAAAAGGGCCCCGCTCACTCAGGAGAGTCAGACAAAAATTCAATAGTCCAGTAAAAAGTGCCGTGGGAATCACTAAGTGGGGGGAATTACACACAAGATGAAAATTCTACCCAACAGTTACCAATACCAAGGCAAAAGGACTATTTAGTTGTGTTCAAAGGTAGCGTGCAAGATGTGGAGAAACGGGCAAGAGAAGACATTTGACAACGACATAGCATTGTTGAGGACGTGCTATGTCCCCAACTCTGAACCATCTTTTTCCCCTGACCCTCTATGCACCTTTGCAACTCTCCCAAAAAGTAAGCAAAGAGAGAGCCATTGGAGTGTACTCTAAATGGTGTAGTTCGCATTTCAGGACCACCCCCTCCCCCACTCCAGCTTTTAGTAACAAGTAAGGAACAAGTTACTTACCTGTAACTGTTGTTCTCCAGCATGGGTCTGGCATGGATTCACATGCTCATGAATATTCCCCGTCGTCAGGCTGGGAATCCTCGGTAAAGAAAAAACCAGTATCAGTTTCGTTTCTGATCTGTCTTTCGTAGTAATAACCAATCACTGGTCTCTGCGTCATACTGACCACAGCCAATGACTGCCCTCTACCTAAGCACCGCCTCTGGCAGCCATCTTCAGATTTGGAAGCACGTGAAGTGGCAGTATGACCAAGTGAAGAGCCGCAGAGGGGTAGGCGGGAGGGTTCGCATGTGAATCCATGCCAGACCCATGCTGGAGAACAACAGTTACAGGTAAGTAACTTGTTCCTTCTCCAGCATGGGGTCTGGCATGGATTCACATGCTCATGAATAAAGAATACATAGCAGTACACACATGCACAACCACGGGAGGTGGCAAAGGCTCAACATTAAGCATCACATCAACTCAACATTAAGCATCTTACCTCCTCACCAGGCTCACCTCAGGCGAACAGGTTGCGCAGCACTGCTTGGCCGACCCTGGACTCCTCCCTGGAATCCCGGTCGACGCAGTAGAATTTCGTGAAGGTGTGCGTCGACCTCCACGTAGCAGCCCTGCATATGTCCAGCAGGGGCACACCAGATAGGAACGCCGTGGTAGCTGCGATCGCTCTGGTGGAATGGGCTCTCGGACGGCCAGGCAGCGGTCGGTTTGCCAACCGGTGACAGTACATGATACAGCCGGAGAGCCATCTGGAGATGGAAGCCTTCGAGAGAGCCTTCCCCTGATTGACAGGTCCAAAGTTCACAAAGAGTTGTGACGTCTTCCGAAAACTTTTCGTGCGGTCCACGTAGAACTTCAGCGCTCTAGCTACATCCAGCGAGTGCAAAGTCCTCTCAGCCGGCGACGAAGGCGACGGGAAGAACACAGGTAACACCAAGGGTTCGTTGAGATGAAAGTCCGACGGTACCTTGGGCATGAAGGAGGGGTGCGTCCTGAGCACTACCCTCGTGTCGTGGAAAGTCAAGTACGGGGCCTTGCAGGAAAGGGCCTGGATCTCTCCCACTCGTCGTGCGGAGGTGATGGCCACGAGAAAAGCTGTTTTCCATGATAGAAACTTCAACGGGGCCGAGTGCAGAGGCTCGAACGGAGGTCCCATGAGTTTGGTCAGCACCACGTTGAGCTCCCACGCCGGGGCCGGAGCCTTCACCGGCGGGAACGATCTGAACAGTCCCTTCATGAACTCTTTCACCAGACGATGAGACCACAAGGACGTCCGGCCCGTGGTTCTGGTGTATCGGGAGATCGCAGCAAGATGAATCTTGATGGACGCGTGTGCCAGACCAGCTTTGGCCAGCGTCAGCAGGTACGGCAGCACTTGGGGAGCCGTAATCCGTAGAGGGTTAATCTTCTGTGCGTAGCACCAGACAGAGAACCTCTTCCATTTGTGTCCGTAGCATTTAAGAGTCGAGGACGCCCTGGCCTTTGCAAGAACCTCTCTGCAATCGGCCGGTATGTCGTATCCTCCAAACTCTAGCGCTGCAGGAGCCAGGCCTGCAAGTTCAGCGACTTCGGGTCGTGGTGGAGGATGGCGCCTCCTTCCCTGGAGAGTAGATCCGCGTCCGCCGGCAGCTTGATTGGCGGGGACGCCGACAAGTCCAGAAGGTCCGGGAACCATATCTGCCTCGGCCACGCAGGTGCGACGAGGATCATCCTGCACCGTGACCTCTTGAGCTGGTTGACGAGCCGGATTAGCAGAGGCAAGGGAGGGAACGCGTAGAGGAACAGGCCCTCCCAGGGGAACGAGAAAGCATCGCCCATGCTCCTCGTCTGGGGAAACCTGCTGGCGAACCTCCGGCACTTGGTGTTCGTCGCCGTCGCGAACAGGTCGATCTGGGGTGTGCCCCACCGTCGGAAGAGGCGATCCACCAGATCCTGCCGTAGTTCCCACTCGTGGCACGAGCGCAGCTCCCTGCTGAGTGAGTCGGCGATGGTGTTTTTTATCCCTGCCAGATGAAACGGCACCAGAAGAATCCCTTGGGCGACGGCCCAATGCCACAGGTCCTGCGCCTCCTTGGACAGCGCTGGGGACCTGGTTCCGCCCTGTTTCCTGATGTAAAACATGGTGGTGGTGTTGTCGGTGAAGATCCTCACCACCTTGCCCTTGAGGGACGGAAGGAAGGACCTGAGGGCCCAAAACACTGCACGGAGCTCCAGGACGTTGATATGCAGGGACTTCTCCGTCGGGAGCCAGAGTCCCCTTGCGTGCAGATTTTCGGTGTGCGCTCCCCACCCTTCTAGGGAGGCATCCGTGGTCACAGTCACCTGGTGGGCTGGGGTCTGGAAGTCCATGCCCGCCGTCAGATGCGCGCGGGTGCCCCACCACCGTATCGCTCGTCGGAAACTCTCGTCGAGCTTGATCCTTTCCTCGAAGCTGCCCGTCGTCTGGATCCAGCGCGCATCCAGGAACTCTTGCAACGGGCGCATCCGGAGCCTGCACATGGGAATGAGGTAGATGCAGGAAGACATCATCCCGAGGAGGGACTTGATGGACCTCACCTTGGCCGCGTCGGCCACCAACATCCGTTGCACCTTGCCCAAGATGGTCCTGGTCCTCTCCTCCGACGGGGAGGCCAGAAGGGACACTGTGTCGAGCCTCGCTCCCAGAAACAGTGCGACTTGCGCGGGCACCAGGTGGGATTTGGCGTAGTTCACGGAGAATCCCAGGTCCGTGAGGAGTTGGACGGTCCTTGCCGTGTGGACCACGGCGAGCTCCCTCGTCTTGGCGCGGATGAGCCAGTCGTCCAGGTAGGGGTAGACGTGAATCCCCTCGCGGCGCAGCTGCGCCGCCACCGGTGCGAGGCACTTGGTGAAAACCCTGGGTGCCGACCGCAGTCCGAAGGGAAGGGCTTTGAACTGGTAATGACGCCCTTGGACCACGAATCTGAGGACTTTTCGGTGCCCCTTTAGGATGGGAATGTGGAAGTAGGCATCCTCCAAATCCAACGACGATAGGAAGTCTCCTTCCTCCAGCTGACCCAGGACGTGCTGGAGGGTGACCATCCGGAACTTCTGCGCCTTGATGAACTTGTTCAGGCGTCGCAGGTCCAGGATGGGGCGCCATCCTCCCGTCTTCTTCTTCACGAGGAAGTAACGCGAGTAGACTCCGGAGCCCCGAAGCCTCTTTGGGACGAGTTCGATGGCGCCCTTTCTGAGCATCGCCTTTACCTCCAGGAGAAGTTGAGGGACGTGAAGTTCTTTCCTGGCCACGGGGGGGACGCGCGGGCACCTTCTTTGAAACTCGAGCGCGTGGCCCCGGGCCAGGGCGTCCAGCACCCAACGGTCGGTGGAGATGGACTCCCACACGCTGACGAAGCCCGCCAGCCGGCCTCCCACCGGGGTGCTTCGGTGGGGGCCCGACCCCACGGCCGGTTCAATCCTGCTTGGACGCGGCCTTGCCGCCTTGGCCTCCTTGGCGACGACGGCGGGGTCCGCCAGACTTGCCTCGTCCTCTGTAGGCCTCTTGCGACGACGAGCGGGCCGCTTGACGGTAGGAAGCGAAACCGCCGCCGGAACCTTTGGAGGCGCCCTTGCCTCCGCCGCTCCGAAAGGGCGTCCGCCGTTGCTGCAGTACTCCAAGGGCCCGGGCCGTCTCAGTATCCGCCTTGATGGCCTGAAGGGAATCGTCCACTGTCTTCCCAAACAGGTTGTTCCCGTCGAAGGGCATGTCCAGGACCCTGGTCTGGACGTCCTGCCGAAAGTCCGTAGCCTTGAGCCATCCGCGACGTCGAAGGCAAACGCCGTTGCCCATCTGGCGGAACCCAGTGTCGGCGATGTCCGTCGCCACGGTGATGGCGTGGTCCGAGGCCACCTCACCTTCCTGCAGGATCTCAAGGGCCTCCGCCCTCTTGTCGTCCGGCAGAAAATCCAGCAGGGGAGCTATCTTGTACCAGAGTTCCCTGTCGTAGCGGGCCACGATAGCCAAGGCGTTGGCCGCTTTAATCGTCGTCGCCGCCGACGAGATGACTCTGCGTCCCATGGCATCCAATTTCTTTCCCTCGCCGTCCGGCGGGGAAGTCGACGTGGAGGCCGCACCCCCCCCCCGCTTTCTTCCTGGCTGCCGCGGAGACGACGGAGTCCGGGGTAGGCTGCGCCCGGAGGCATAGGGGGGCCGAGTCCGGGACCTGGTACTTTTTCTCGTACCGGTCTCTTTTCGCTGGCGTCGTGGAAGGGTTCTTGAGGAGGGAAAGGCCCTCATCCCAAATGTCGTCCAACAGAGGCACTGCGAGGACCGTCTTCCTCTTGGTCTCGCGCCGTTGGTAAAGGAAGCCTTCCTTTTTCTTCTCCTCAGGGCAGAGTTGGAAAAGCTCGGATGCCCTGGCGATCATTGAGTGGAACGATCCAATCTCGTCGGGCGGAGAAGCCCTGGTGGGAGGCGACGACGGAAAATCCTCGTCGTATGCCTCGTCGTCCGTACCCGTCGCTGCCGTGTCAGTCCCCGTATCATCCCCTCGGGTGGACGGGGAGGAGGGCTGGACGGGGCGCGACGGTTGAAAAGGAGGCGGTGGATGGATCCTTCTTTTCTTGGTAGGGGGAACACCAGAAGGTCCCGGTTCTGGATCCCCCGACGGGAGAGGTTCCTCCGTCGGTAACGGTAGTCTCGTCCTTATCTCGGAGCATAAGGACTGTATAGCCAACAAAATGGCCGCTGAGTTGTCTTGCGGCGCTGGCAGAGGGGAATCCGACGGGCGAGCAGGGGCCCCGTCGGTATCCTCGACGATGTCGTCGTCGTCACCTGCGTCGGGGCCCATTCCGACGGGCTGGTCTTGTTCCACGCCTAGGCCGTGGCTTAAGACCTCGATCAGTTCCTCTTCTGAGGTTGAGGCCGAATCTACGACGACGCCCTGCCCCCCCTTCTTCCCCACGGAGGGTTTCACGGGGGTCCTATCGATGGGCACGAAAGAAGACTCCCTCCGAGGAGGCAGGGAGATTCTGGGCCCCGAGGCCGCCACCACTGGTGCAGCCTCCACAGGCTGGGCCAGGGCCGCCGCGACCGTTTCGATAGAGGGCTTGGTCGAATGGATCAAGGCCTTCACCACCTTTGGTGCGCTCACCGCCTTATCCTTGAGGGAGGGGGCACTGCCACGCTCCTCCTCTGCCTTAGAGCTCGACCGGGGTCTCTCCAGGAGCTTCGCCGGGTGCTCGGCCTTCCTCTTACCCGACCCAGAGCGTTGGCTCGTGGTTGATGGTGCCGGGGAGGGTGCGCCCTGCCTGGCGCCCGTAGAGCCCGACCGTTCGGCGCTCCCGGTGCCAGCGGACTCGCGGTGCTTGGCCTTATGTTGGGCCCCCGTCGCCGGGGCGCCCTCAAAGGTCTTAGAAGACCGCTCAGATTTCTTCTTCTTCTCGCCAGACGGGCTCTTACCCTCCAGCCAGCTGGCGAGACGTTGATGGCGGTCCTTCATGGTCCGTTCCGACATGTTGCCGCAAAACGCACAGTCCTTCTCCACGTGCGTCTTGTCCCCATGAAGGCAGTAAAGGCAGAAAGAGTGTTCGTCCTCCTTGAAGACGTTCTGCAGCTGGCATCCAGGGCAGGCCCTGAACAGCTTTCCGGGCGTCGAGCTTCCCTTCTCCTGGGCCATCTCCGAGACCGGGCCTGAGAAGCTTCTGGAGTCCTCCGAAGTGTAGCTCGACGAAATCTTCACCCTTGAGGGGCACAGATGAATCCGACACGGGTCCCCGTTGATCGGATGTAGGATCGGTGGAGCTTGAGGCTCTTTTGACCGAAAGAATCGAAGTTTTTGTGAAAAAGCGCGAAAAAATAGCACTAACGCTCGAGAGCAATAGCACGAGGATCCCAACACATGAACGTGCGGTAAAAATCTGAAGATGGCTGCCAGAGGCGGTGCTTAGGTAGAGGGCAGTCATTGGCTGTGGTCAGTATGACGCAGAGACCAGTGATTGGTTATTACTACGAAAGACAGATCAGAAACGAAACTGATACTGGTTTTTTCTTTACCGAGGATTCCCAGCCTGACGACGGGGAATATTCATGAGCATGTGAATCCATGCCAGACCCCATGCTGGAGAAGCAGCCCAAACACCTGTACGAGATGGGTGAGGAACAACAATGAGCATGGGTGCGGAAGTGGCGATGCAGAAGTGGCAGTCAGAGACAGATCTCCAGTGAACGCACATGTTGGATTTATCTTCCTTATTGCTGTAGTGCGGGCTCTTTAACTGCAAAACGTTCTATTTAAATTCCCTTCAGATGCGAAGCACCAGCACGGAAGTAGCGACACATAGGTGGCAGTCAGAGGCAGTCTGAAGGCAGACTAAGAAGACCGCAGGATCTGCCCTGGTAAGCGCCTCCGACTTTATTTGACTTCTCCTGCTCGATCGCTGCTCTTTAGAAATAGTGAGATTATTCCGGTTGCTGCTTAATGTCCTTCGCTGGAACAAGGAGCAGAGCGGTTTTGCCAGCAATAACCCTTGAACTAGGTAATGTAGATTTGCATACGCCGCCCACAGCCCTACTCCCTCTGGAAATTGGGAAGTCTTGCTATGTGGAGCATGGTATGGTTTTAGAACAGGAGAGCGATACAAATGTGCTAACAACTCTGCCTTTATTTGCTGCTCCTATGAAGGCCGGTTTCCATGGCGACTTATAAGAAAGACAATCGCCCTGCTACGTCCACTCTTAAAATAACTGCGTTCTTTCCAAGAAAACCCCCCTTGCCAAGTGACCTTGTCTATTCCTCAAGAAATGAAAGAGGAGGATGTATCTGATTCAGCATTCGTCCGGGGGGGTTGTGGAAGCTGAGCCCATGCTGGAGACCATCTATAAAGCACCTACTTTAGTAGAGATTCAATGAATGACGCCTTGGAAGAAATAGCAGCAGTGTTGGCAAAACCTTAGACGCCATGATTCATGCTGCTTCACAGATTGTTACCCCGGCGCCCTTATTTTCTGCATGTCCTCCCTTTATAACCAGTGTTTGTGATGGGTATTTGCCGGTTATCCAACCATACAGATCTAATCCTCGATTACTGATGGATCAGTTATCGCTGTCACCTGGACTATATGCAGATTCATCTAATACAGCGGGTTCCTTTACAGCACTATCAGCACAACCATCTCACCCAGTGCAATCAATGCTGCAGGAGGATCATTATCAAATGTGCCGCAGTCTTCTATTTCGACTTTGAATTTTGTCTTTATAACATTAGTAAAGGTATATGAGGCTCTTAATGATAAACTGTTGGATCAATCTGTCATAATATCTACGCTTGAGGGATTTATTAGAGCCTCTTGTAAGGATAACATGCCTTCAGCAAAAAACAAGGTGCCACGAGAACCCACATCCCGGTGCAGTCTGGTTCTGGAGATGTGCACTATGGCACAAGAAGATGGAGGGGAGGTGTTACCTTTAGATCCATCGTCAAGAAGTTTTCTACTTTGACCTGATTTATTAGAAATACAAGAAGCGCCAGAATCTAATTGTCAACCGTCCCCTGTGATATGTCTAGTGGAGCCTCAAGAAGAATCTTCTCAGCATTTTCCCCATCTTCGCTCATAATAGAAACTCACGCCATCGAGCAGCTAAACAGGAAAAAAATCAAAACATTTTCAAATATCCCTGCGGTCAACTTCTACAGGCTCTAGGAAGCTCTTAAAAACTCTATGTGCCAGTAGTATTGCCCCTAAACCAGGGGGTAAAACAGGCCGACGGAGGAGACAATCATGTATATTGGCCGAATACTCGGCTTTGACTTAACACAATGAGAACATGGATATTTTAATGAATCTTAGTTGCCACTCTGGAGACATGGTTCCAAGAAGTATAAGTTCCTCCCCTACAAGAGCAACGGCCGCCACTCAAGTGTCTCCTACATTACAACTTCCTACTATTCTCCCTGTAAAGTAGTAGACTGTAGTCGGAATGCAGGGTTCACAAGGTATGATTTATTGCTGAGTTAAATTTTCACACAGCCTCTCGTTATAAACAACAAAACATGCTTAAATGTGATTCAGCAGGCTTGCTCGGAAAAAGGGTGGATCAATTCAGAGTTCGCATGAATGTCCTCTTAAGCTTCGCTCCTCTTTGAAAGAAAATTAATCAAGTCACATAAATTCCTTTCTCTGGACACTACCCTTTCTGTTCCTTCGCCAGCTGCCCAAATTAGGGTTTAAAAAAAAGGAAAACAAACAGAGAGGGTAAACCCACGGAAACACTGTCGTTTGAAAATGGTTTACAGTCAGACTTTCCTTGTCAGTGAATACGCTTCAGTAGTGCCCCTCGGCACTGCCGCTCTTCGAGCCTCTCCTGGCAGAGGCTCTGCCTCTTGATAAGGATCTCTGCGGTGCCGAGCCTTCAGCCTCCTAGTACGGCCAATGTACATCACCTGGGGATTCCTCCCGCGCCTCTCTGTTCTCCGGCCCGGG
Organism: Ambystoma mexicanum; assembly: GCF_040938575.1. Classification (NCBI taxonomy): domain Eukaryota; kingdom Metazoa; phylum Chordata; class Amphibia; order Caudata; family Ambystomatidae; genus Ambystoma; species Ambystoma mexicanum. Next base: position 684,105,634 of record NC_090938.1, on the reverse strand, counting down.
CTGCTGCTGTAATGAGAGACAGCTGATGAGTTTTCCGGGGCTTCTTTTAACTCATACTTTGCTCCTCCCCTCCTCTCAGCCTCCACTCGCCTTTCCTGCCCACTTCCCACACCTGCAGCCAGTTTGCCTTCACTCCTCCACCCTGCTCCATGCACTGTTTGTCCCACACCTGCAGCCAACTTGCCTTCATATCTCCCCCCTGCTCCATGCACTGTTTGTCCATCCCAATCTGTACTGCTATGTGGGTATCTGTCACTGTACCACATGACAGGGCTGTATCTATACCGCTTCCCTTTGTTCATTTTCCCGTGGTGGTTTATGGGACATGTAGTTTTGTTCTGTCCTGCTGATGTAACATTTTGGGCGCTGGGTCTGAAAGTTAGAATGGGGCTGTCTTTTATCTCTATTGCCTCTTTGACCTCCTCACACTCCCATTACCTGTAGCCCAACCCCCAGTAGTTCTCCCACCTACATTTAGATGTATTGGTTTACTTAGTATGTTTAATGTAGTACAGGCAAAGTCTCCTATTTTAGCTGTAGAAGAAGCAAATGTTTTAGTAGCCAATAGTGGATCTGTAACTGCAGCGCCAGGACCAGCTTTAGAATACTTCACTTTGGAACAAAAAAGATTGGGTTTTCACCATCATATGAAGGCAGTGGATACAAAACCTCAATGTGTATTTGCCCCTAAAGTGGTGTTCAATGCTCTAATTGCTTACTTCTGGAACGTCTGCCATTATCAACAGATCAAATGATTTTGAATAGTTTCAATGTTTGAAATGAATATGGGCCAGTCCCCCTCTTCGTAGTATACAATCTGCCGATATCGAGCAGGTGGAGTGCATCCTTAAAGATAGGCTGGATGTAGTCCTGCTCCCTATCGGTTATAAAATGATTTTAAAGTTCTTTTTGGAAATGGCCCCCTTATTCCTCCCTATCGGTTACAATTTCAATATGGAATACTGGGATGAGATATGAGTATCTACTGGCCTCTATTATTTCTAATTCAAATGCTCACACTCCTGACATTATTCAATTAAGAGGTTATGGCCCTTTGCAAATTACTAAGTCTTTCAATTAGGGTGGATTCCAGCGGTTTATGTAGTGCAATGTCCGTCCCTCACTGTTGCAAGCCCCCAATGCTTGATCATGGCTCCCACGAATTTTAGCAAATACGAATTCGGAAGAGTGCCTAGTACAAGATCAAACATTTCTAATCTCTATGCTTGTGTGGAACAGAAGAGGTTTTTCTCACCTGTTGCAGCCCAATGTTGACCAAATTAGCAAACTTTTTATCATTTTATTACAGGAAACATGGCTTACCTCTCCTCCAGTTATGGATTATTTTTTTTTACGGTCCTCATCAGCCCGGCATTAAAAGGGCCTACAGGGAGACCAGCTGCGGATCTTCTAATTGCAGTGCGGAACTCTTTAGTTTTCTCTCTTGAACAATGTGTGGCATCTAGGCTGTTCATTCAAAGTACTAAGCTCTCTTGGGCAGAGGGTGGATTCGATTTTCAGAGATCGACCGCACTCTAATGTGTACTGGAATCCCCTAGCTCCTCAGCAAGAACCTTTTTAAAAACGCTTAGTGGAGGTTTTCGATAATTGTCTTCAGGATGATTCTATTGCATTTAGAGGGGATTTCAATGCAACATGCTCGAGTTTAAATGAAGATTTCTCTACCCCAAACTAAAGGAGGCATAGCAGCTAAAGAAAGAGGTGATGTACTGTTATTTTAAATGTACTCAAGAGATCTACTTATGGTTAATGGTGCTACTAAGGGTGATACGTCAACCAAACCCACTTGGAGGAGTAATACGTAATTGTCTATTAATGATTTTACTTTTGTATCAGCAACGGCCATGCACAACCTGATCGATATGTCAAGCAGGTTCTCTGTGAATAATGACCATGCTGTGCGAGACAGGCATGGTATCAAGAGAGACACAGACTCAGAAGTAACAGTTTGAAAACCTTTATTGTCAAACATTGTGGGGTTGGTGTAATGCCTACCTGGCCCTAACTCTAAGGGGGTTGTTCCCTAAACTGATGCTTCTAAAGCCCGTCAATGTCCATGAATCCAAAACCAAAATTAGTCTGTCTCCAAATCCATGACTCTTAGACCAAATGTGATGGGGGGTTTTCTTAAAGGAAAAATGGTGGCTCAAAAAGAAATATAAACCACAGCTGGTTCCAGGTAGCCTTACATGTAGGCGTAGTTCTGCCAGGTTCAAAAATAGTTCAACGCAAGAGGGTTTCGGCTAGGGCTTTTGCAGCAAGTAAATAAAGTTCACAATGTCTCTGGGCCCCCTTCCTCAAGCTTTGATTCTTCCAGTTCGAAACAAAAATACACAGTTCCAGTTAGGCCTCTCAGGGTACACTTCCCCCAAGCCTAGGCCATTCCTATAAAGTTCACAATGTCTCTGTGGACCTCGCAGGGTTCGCGTTGCCCAAGCATACGCCCCTTTTGGTATTTAAACAAAAGGCTCTCCTTGTTAAGTTGTACCTTTCAACAATTGTCTTTGGGCCTCTCACGGTTCCCTTTCCCCAAGCTAAGGCCCCTTTTGGTCTTTAAGCAAAATGTTCTCCTTGTTAGGATGTGACTTTCAACAATTCTCTTTGGGCCTCACAGGGTTCCCTTCCCCAATCTTAGGCCCCTTTTGGCCTTCAAACAAAAAGTTCTCCTGGTCAGGATGTACCTTTCAATGTATAGTTCTTTCGAGGGAGCTAGTATGAAAGACTTTCGAGAACGCTGTGCTCTTTGCTCCTCCCAGGCGTGACCACTCTGACTTCTAGCCCCTCTCCTTATTCTCTGCACCTTTCTTCTGGCACCTTTCCCCTTCTGTGCCTCTTTCACTCTGTTCTTTTCCACATCACAGTGCTTCTTACACACCTTTTCTGTCATGCACACTTGCACCTTCTTTTCACCTTGCTGTGCCTCTTGCACACTTCTCTTTACTGTTTCATGCGCTCTTGCATCTTTATTTCTCATTCCCGTACTTTTTGCACACTCTGTTTTGGTTTTGGGTTGCTTGCACCTTTTTCTCATTTTCAGGTTGCTCGCACCCTCTCTTTGCTTTCTGTCCTATTTCTTTCTGTCTTTTCCGTTTCAGGTTGCTTGCACCCTTTTCCCTGCTTTTGAGTCGTTCGCACCTGCTCTTTGCTTTCGGTTCACTTTCTTTCTATCTCTTTGGTTTCTGCACCAGTAGAGCACTTTCTCTTTGCCCTTTCTGTCTTTTTGGTTATGCACGTGTAACAGTCAAGAAGGACAGTTATAGCACGGAGGGGCCCGAGACCCAGAGACCCACATGGTTGGGGAATGGTGGTGTCAGGAGATAGCTAATCCTGGAGAAAAACGGACAGGAAAATATAATGTGGACCTCCAAGACGGGGACACTAGAGTAAGAACGTCGTGTTTATGCGAGACGGCAGAGATGCCGACGTACGACTCTGGCGGTCGTCAGGAAGACATGGAACCTCCGGGTGGACACACTCGAGACGTAATGCTGTGCTCATGCGAAGTAGCAGAGCAGCCGTCGTTCGACTCCGGCAGCAATCAAAAGACCGCGAGCCATGAGAGACGGGGCTGCTGTGGCATGGCGGAGCCGCGGGTACTTAACAGTTGTAGCCCACGTAAGTGCCGCGGAACCGCGGAATATGGAAAACATCTTCGTGACATAATAACAATACAACCCAAAAACACGGTTCTCACAGAGACACACACAGTCCCTTCCAGGGAGAAATTAAGCACGTACCTGGGCAGAGGAGACTGGGACGGGGAGCGGATGGAGGTCGAGGACAAGCTGCAATGCATCAAGGGGAAAAGGGGCGGGGCTTGGGGAAGTTTATATAGACTAGAGGAGGAAGTGAACACTGATTGGCCTGTTAAGTTCTGGACATATAAAGACAACACTGGAAGGCAAGAGTGTGTTCATTCTTGGTTTTGTTGCAGATCGAACCAGACAGGACATCAGGAGCTACGGAAGGCTGATGGGCGTATGAGGACTAGGAGGAGAAGTCTGACCAGAAGTCCTTACCCCATTGCAAGGAACAGAGAAGAAACCCAGCATAAGCACAAAGGAGGACATTTCAGAAAATAATTCTGATTGAAGCTTATTTTATTTTCACCATTTTTTTTGTTGTAAGTCTGAATAAAGACCCATTTTTATTTTCTCAACACCGCCTGACTGTCTCATTGTCACACACCGCTAGTGCACTTTCTCTCACTTTGCTTTGCTTTCACTCACTTTCAATCGTCGGGCCGCTTGCCCGCTTCCACTGCTTCTGCTCTCGCTCCAGCCACCCACACGCTACTGAGTTTCCCTCTCTCTCTCTAATTCAGGAAGTTCACCAAAGTAGCGTGGCGCTGGCGAGCAGTGCTCTGGGGTCTTGATTGAGGTCAAGGCTTTAACACCTGCCCCTCAGGCAATCCTGGGACCAGCACACATCCCAGGGGAACAAGCACTGGCCTGGACATGGCCAACAGCCTGCAATTCGTCCGGCTTCGGCTCCTTGGAGACATGGCTCCCTCGTCACGCTGCAGGCCCTCTGACACACCGGGCCAGCGTCTCGGCATCCCACACTCCACCAGATCTCCCAGGCTCCTCTTTCTGCAGCCTTCTGCTCCTTGGCCTCCAAGTTCCATCCAGCAACACCAGCTCGCTCATTGCTTCTGGCAGAACCACACCTTTTATAGTGTAGTGGAGAGTTAGGTGGAGTCAGGTGGGCACAGTTGTAGTAAAATGCCTGACTTTGCCTGACTGTTAGTGGGACAGCCTAATGGTGCTATGCTGTAGGCCTCTCTTTGCCTCTCCATGCTGTTCCTATGGTTAATCCTCATTGCTCTCAATCTCCTCCTCCTCGTTCCAGTACTTATTGGAAATGGGGAGAGGGAGATGGAGTGGGATTGGAAATTCCTTAGACAGAGTGAGGGAGTTTCATCCTCTTCAGTACCAGGTGTAGGGACTTGTTGGGGTCTATTTAGGTGAGTGAGTGATGTTAAATCCCTTTGTTTATTGGACGGGGGATAACTGGGAGGAAAAGGGTGGGTTCCCAGCTTATCCTCTGGTTTTTGAGGAAGGAGAGACAATGTTACTGTCAAGAGTTGTTAAAGGGTTTGTTCTCCCTAGCCGTCTAAGATATTTTATCTTCCCTTTCAAGGGGTAGGACGGGACTTGAGTGACAATATCCCATGAACAACGAGGGTGGGTAGGCTGGATTGGGGCAAGGAATGGGGGAATACCATGTCTCGCCTTCGGACGCCCTCCCAGCAGTGCCCAAGGACCTCTGATCAGGTGATCCTCCCTCACTTGGCCGCTCCCAGGGTTGGAATCCAAGAGCAATGGTGCTTCCCTGGCCACCTGAGCAATGGATTCCAAGGGACTACTTCTGAAAACACACTCTGGTTTCTCACAGCTGCCTTGTTTTCAAATTGGTGGTTCCCAAAAAAAACACAATACAGGAACATGGTATGCTTTTACCTTACACGTTTCACCTCGTACACACTGTTTGAAATGGGATATCCCTAAATTAAAATCCTTTCTTTGTTCTCCAAATTCACTATATCAGTTATCTGCCTTCCAAAAAGTATTGCCTAAAGATATGCATATAAGTTCTATGCACCATCTGCTAGGCCGTCCCTCATTCATAAACACACTTGATATGGGGACGTAGTGGTAAGAAAAAGAATAATGAGAAGGGGGACAAGTAATCTTTCTAAAGTGAATTGGTTGAAGTATTTGTCTCAACGATTAACGATGAAACAGAATTACTCCCAATGGCTGAGGGGACATAAGGCCATGATGCTACATCATGAGGCTGAAGCAATGCTTACAGCCAGGGGATCCAGTAATATGGCAGAAATCTGGAGGCTGTTTAAACTGCAAGAAACCCCTCAAATAGCTTTCCAATTCAACCAGATAATCACCGGCATCCTGGTCATCGTACTTTGTGAAATTGTATGATGAGTATTATGTAGTCGAATCAGAGGGCTGGGTCCCCATGACCCCTTGGTCAATGATAATAGAGAAAGAAGAGATTCTGTTGATAATTAATCATTGTAGTTCCTCAAGAGCATTGGCTGCTTAAGCTTCCATTGTGAATACAAAATATGGTTTGTATTCTCTATGCCCGTTACTTATGTTTTATAAGCAGAAAGTGGTCCTGATTATTACTTATTGGGCAGTTATCTTAAACTCGGAGATAATGAAATGGAAATATCTTTTGGAAATGATTATTACTACTCCTTAGGAGTACGTCTATTGTAATTATCTGGTACAAGCTGGCACTCCTTTCTTTAAAGGCCATAATCGCATTGAAGTGTCCTTCACATTTTAGGAAATTTTGGTTGGTTACCCCACACTCCTGCTTTGATCAAATTAAATTGTCAATGGAAAGGGAAGGGGGTGGTTGAAACTTGGAAAAACGATTGTAGGCTACTTTTGGAAGAAGCTGATATCTCTATGGACATTTTGCTGACCAACCCTAATAAAGCTAACGAAAAGCTTTGGGTAGCAGACTGGCTTACAATCAAGCAGCATGCTAAAATGAAACAGTATTAAAAAATGTGAAAGCAGAATCTAAAGCTTTTAATGTACTCCCTAAGTACTTAGGGAAATTCCTGAATTTACATTTCCAAATTGTGGAGTGTATATTGTTAGCACGTGAAAAATGGTTGGAGATTCTGTTGAGGGCACAATATACTTCATTTACATTAGCAGCAGTAAAATAGGTCTTATCACTGAATTTAAATGGATGTTTTGAAAATGCTGTTTCATATTGATTAATTTGTGATTTTATTGTTAAGCTGGGGAGGTTTATATGCTATACATTGGGGGTTTTAACTAATGACATGATTTTTAATGTTAAACTCTTTTGTCTTGTAATGTTTTCTTTCCGTATTCTTTTGATACAATAGGTAAACGTTTTTAATTGAACCATAAAGCTAATAAAAAAAAAAAGAAAAATGAGCATATTTCCACCCCTAGGATCAGTAAACAAATGATACTGATTAAATAGAACGCCAATACGTGGCGTAAAAAAGACGAAGCACCTTAGATTGTAGTGATAAAACCACAGCACTGTGTGAAATCAGTTTTTTTGGCAGCAATAACTTGAAATTGCCAAAGTTGTCCAATGAAAGTCATACAGTTGTACTATGGGCCAATTGGCCATCTCTGGTTGGGAAGACTAGGGAGGAGAGCTGCATCCAGGTGCTGGTGGGGTTAACCATCCAGCAGAGAGCACCCTTAAGCACATTTCTTCAGATGCATAGATGGGGAGTAAATATAACCTTGTTAAACCAGATCTGTAGTTCATGGGCACAACACAGAATGTCATCAATAATAAATTAACGTCAATTTAGGAGAAACCTTGTAAAAGTGAGTAATCAAACATATTAAATGCTCTAGTTTTCTTGATTGCTGTCAAACCAGGAGATGCAAGGCGAATGGAACCACTGCATAGTGCCCTTCACATGCAGTCTAATTCTGTGTTTTCTTCTCCAATGCTCTAGAATACTGTGGCATACTAAACTGTGAAGGATAGGAGCGGGTTTACTTAAAGTCCACTGAACCACACTGAAAGCGCCCTTTGTTAGCTTGCCAGCCATTTCAACATTTGTAAAAGGTAGGGGCAATCAAGTAGTATTAAACTACAATGAATACAGCAGTAGCCAAGGTGGTTACCAGGCCATAATTCAATGCCAGTGTGAGGATACAATAACTGGCGGAACACATGGAAATCCTTCACTTCCTGTAAATAGACTGTGGAGCAATTTAAGAAAATGTCCTTTTCATTGATTATGCTGAGCAAAGAATCAGCCTCACAGTAGCACAGTAGTAGTACTGAAGAAACAAAGCAGCAAAAAAAGAAAATTATCAATTTGAAACAACTGTGGCGTGATAGCTTTCGGCCAAATGCATAGCGGTTAAGCACCAATATGAAGGGGTAGGGTGGCGGGAAGAACGGCATAAAGACAAACAGGTTGATGTGCAACTCAAAGTACCAGAAGCAGAAAGTGAGTTTTTGCTCTTAGGAAAACCTTATCTTTGTGCAAAACAGTGCATGTGATACTGATTGTGACCATCAACCCCATGGCTTAAATTTGAACAAATGGCTCCCAAGAAAACCATCATCCGAAAGACTTTCCTGACTGACCTGTCTGGGAAAAGGTTCAAATATATAATTCAATCAAACAAGCAAACAGTTAACCACAAAAACAAATGACAAACAGCCATGATGTTAAAGATATCCTTATCACTAGGCAGGATTCCTCAAGTGCAGAGGTGGGTGCTAAAATGCACAAAAGACATAGGTATGACCCTTAATTGGAAGCATTCCTACAGAGCAGTATGAGTAATCAATAGATGGCAATCTAGTTTGGATAGGTTTACTCAAAAGCAATGACGAAAACCAGGAAGACCAGTCAGGGGCAGGAGGCTCCTCCCAGTGAACGCAGTAGAGGGGGCATTTTATGCACTTGCAGAGAAATGCTAAGATGAGCGAGCACTAATGTGGCAAAAATGTGAAGAACGACTGGCAGCATGCTATGCAGTCCGTAAGCCCGTAAGGAACAGTCTAGGTAACACTGGGACGTGAAGGCGGCCAAACTGAAACTCTAGTTTTTGTAATGCTGGTCCTAAGGGATATGGTTTCCTTTCCAAGTTTCCTAGGAACCTTTCCTGCACCAGTGAGCACCACCAAATGACAGGATAGATGACAGTCATGCATCATAGGGCAAAACTGGAGGCATCCTAGAGTACAAATTGTGCTGCCGCTAGTCCTTGTACGCATTCAGCCACAACTGAAGTAGTTAGGTTCCAAAATGCATCTGTGGAATTGGGTGGGTAGTGGAGAAAATGCAGTAGAAAAGAAAATACCACCAGAACATCACCGGAGCATTGCGTTCCATACAGTAGATCATCTTTTCTTATAATGGTTTACCATTTCCTCTGTAGATGATTTACCTCTTCAAAAATGACCCCAGGAATACCTAACACATTTGAAGAGAGACACTTAAGATACGCTTTAAGGAGTTGCTATGTAAAAATCTGGTGAACCGGACAAGATGGCGCTCATGTAGGACATCAGCAAAGTAGCTCTTCCTGCTCCTGGCAGGGCTGTGCATGGACTACATATCTGATGTAAAGATGCTATTACTACTCCCCATCTCTGTGTCTGAAGAAATGTGCTTAAGGGTGCTCTCTGCCGGGTGGCGAACCCCATAAGCATTTTAAGGCAGCCTTGAGAGCAGCCTGGCAGCAGAGGTGGTTTACTGATACCCATCCAATAGAGAAAGCTTTTGCTTACAGCAGAAGATGTGCAGGGCCTTGCGAGGGTGAACAAAGGCCAACATCTGAGAAGTAAAGTGGACACAAAGTGATCAGGAGAAGCATATAGAGCAGTGGTCTTCATACTGTGGTGCTGACCACTATAGGGAGATCCAAGGGATGGCAGGAGGGCACGGGGGAGGGGTTGGTGAAGGCTATTCAAAAAGGGAGTACGGTCACTGCTTTTACTAGAAAATATAAGCAGATATAGCATTGGGTGGCGGCAACACTATTTTTTACTTAAGGGATGGCTCAGCATAAAGAAGTTTGAATACCACTCATGTAGAGCAAAGGAAAGCCTATCCTATCAGGATTGTGATGCTGTATTTGGAGCAGAAGGGGATTAGCCCACCTGGCTAGTCTTATCTTCCACTGATTTACCATGCCAAAATCAGGCCCAGTAGTCACCAGAGTTATGCAATGACATCAGACTTAAGTCACAAATAAACCACCAGGTCTCAAAGGGAAGGAAACAGTAGCCACAGTCTTGCCTGCTCTTTTTGGCTCTACGAATGCAGCTGGGGCATACCACTGTTGGTACTCTGGGAATGGGTCCTGAATAAAGCACACAGTTTAAACACACTCCATCTGAATGACCTGTATTAGGTCAGACCATTGGGCTGCCCCTGCCCCTAGATTCTGTTGGTAGAAGGAAAGGCAGCAACTGATCTGTCTTAGAGGAGACTACTTCAGACCTGTACCTTGAAAGAAAGGACTCTAAATCCATCACAATGAAGCAGAGAACTAAAACTGGACATGAACACAGAGACCCCATGATAAGGGAGAGGGAAGCAACCAGGGGTGATGGAGGTAGTCACCCTTCACCAAAAGACATTGGGATGAATCCAACCAAATCATTTAGAATCGCACAACAAACCCGGTCAGATCCCCTCAGTTTAGTCCCTTCCTTATTGTAGAGCTGCAAGAAATATGTAAATCACAATGTGCACTGCAAGGAAATAAAGGGGATTAATGGGACAGAGTCTGTCATAAACAGGCGGTCAGTGCTCCTGAGACCTCTTTACTGAACATTGATAATTTTGTCCAAGATTACAATCTGTACTCTGCATGGCAAATTGGGGTAACACCATCACAACTTACTGATCCATCAAAGATATATTCTCTGTGATTTACCATCAGCCACTGACATGAAGGCACTTGAAACGAGACAGTCTGTTTCTGCCTTTGTAGAGGAGAAAGGACCCATCATTCAACTGAAAACCTTGCAAACGGTCTGAAGTCATAATTGCATCCATGCACTACAGAATAACAATGGCATTTCAAACAATGGTCAGGCCATTGGTAATCTTAGGGAATTGGTGGTTTAAACCAAAGAAGCAGCAAGTAGGAAATAAAGTTAAAAAGCTTCTTACCTCCATAGTGCTGTCTGTTCTCAAAATAAGGTTTGCGTCATAAGCCTTACTAAGAAACGATCACTCTGCTACAGAAATGCCCGTAGAGCCATACTCTTTTGAGTCAAAGTTAGGCAATCACCTTTTAAATCCACAAGAGACACTCAATAGTCATATCATCAGGCTCTGTTCATTGGTCACTGCTATGGCGGAGACGATAGCTTTGGTGCAAAGAAGGGACCTTAGAAGTGACTCACTCTAGCTTCAACTGAAGCACCCTGAAATTCAAGAAAGTAAGAATAATGTACAGATTATCTGCATCCTTGGGCTGAACGAGGATGGTCGGTAAAATCTAAGATGGTTTGTGGCTGAACTCTTACAAAGTCTTATCGACCTATAATCAAAAATATATTTACTGTCAGAAATTTAGAAAATCCATCAGGTCCCTGATCTAGAGATCAAAAGCTTGAGAAACAAATAGAGGGTCATTCTTGTTAACTTGCTTCTGATGATCAACTTCAGTTATTGATTACCCGATCAAAGCTGAACATATCTATAGAGGTGGACACCTTCTCTTATGTTATTCTACAATAATGGAAGCTCAAAAGCAACCTGGTGACGTTGGGAGCTAAAGAAATCAAAGGACGTGATTCATCAATTGGGGGAAGACATTAAAAACTCTAAATCAATAGGACTGACAGATGGAACAATTATGCAGTCTCTATTAGAACCGAACAAGAGGTCGAAGAACTGCTTATGATATGTACAAAAAAAGGGAAATGAAATAAGGGTACAATTTGTGAATGGCGAGAAAGAGCCAGTCTTAGTTTCTAATTAATTAACCTCCGCCCCTTTTGTATCATTCCATATTATATAAGAACTGTTTCAGGAAACACAAAATGGCAGAATAGTGATACTTGTTTTAGTGAAAAGAGCCACTGCAAGGGATCCTGCTAAGGGGACATGTTATACCTCAGTCAATGTCACCTCAGGAAATGTGGTATTTAACCTTAAAGCAGAGCAGGTGTGTGCTGTCATGGATAAGCATCAGGTGTTACATGCTTGGGGAATCAAAAATGTATTTCAACTGGAGTTCTTTTTTACTACCATTCTCACATAGGTTTACAATTTTGGCCCTCTGAATGATTAACATAAAATATGAATGTATTGCCCTTTCAGATAATTAGCCTTTCTTGATTCAAATTACGCTTTCGGGAGTACGCTATGACAAGAGAAACTGGAGCTTTGATCGGAAACTGCTAGCAAAGAATGAGTTTTACGATTGGATTAGGGAGGAATTAAAATAAAGTTTTTGTGATCAGTGAAGGAATAGTCAATATTTGAATCCGGTGGACACAAAGCATTTTCTCAGTGGCTTTGTGAACATGTACAACATCTGTGAATTTAAGGAGAAATACGATTATGCAGTTAGAGAAGCAACAATAGAGCTATCTATGCACCTAATGAATGGAAAGTATAGAGAAAAGTTTGTTTTTATAAATGGGAGGCAGTCAGAGCAATGCTAAAGTCTATCACTGAATAGGTTTTCATAATATAACAAACCTGGGGATACAGAGGAAGAGTGTTGGTAACTCAATTTCAGGAGAACAGAGTTCAAAACGTAATTGATGCAATTTGGCAGATAATGGTAGAATCGTTTCGAAAACAGCTGAAATCTATGTATCATTCTCCAAGTGTTTCAGATGCCTATATTACCGGGGTTTGAATAGAGAGCAACAGGAGGACTTTAGATGACTTATGTCACATTGCTCTACCTGTCCAACAGATGTTCCTCACAGAAATGTTTTGACTTACAATAGTTCTTTGTTACAAAGTAACACAATTTCATAAACCGGAGCACTGTGCTGTAAACAATGGTGCAAATTAATACATTGCATAAGCAAGATGTGCTTTTTACACTCTGTAAATGTGCCATACCAGAAATGTTGGAAAACACATTACATATATATTGGGCCTCATTACGCGCATGCTGGTCTGGTAACAACAGTACTGGTAAGCCTACTGGCACCGTTGCTACCGGACTGGCACACTCCGAGTCTGCGTGCAGCTGCCGTCCCGCCTGCCAGGTCTGACCTGAGGGCGGAATATCAGCCGCTCGCAGACTTTCATGGAGCAACCAGCACCGTTATTTATGGTGCCAGTGCCTCTGTGTTCCCCATTCCCATTGAGTCCTATGGGACTCAAATGGGAATCGGGAATCCAATTTTTCCGGCGCCTGCCTTCCCTGACCGTCTGGGTTAGAATCCCCTGCTGTTACCGGCAAGCCAGGTGCGGGAAAAAATTCACGAGTCTGGCGGCAGCCTGCCGGTTTTACCAACACAGCTACCGCCAGACTCGTAATGAGGCCCATTACCTACATTCACAAGGAAACTATCAGATGCATAAACAAAAACATCAATAGGGCCATATATGGTAACATAGTCAGTAAAAGTTAATTTGCAATAAAATTCCATTAAACTACACAGCAATAACATCATACAATTTCGACAAATAAAAACAGAATATTCAGATTACATTCACATTCTTATTAATTCAAATATATTATGATATGGATCCAATTTCATAACATGCACCATTCCTTATTATAATCTCACTGATATAAAAATGTGTAACACGCACAGCTAATAGAACTAGAAAATAAAAACAGTGTGTAAAGTTACAATCAATTAGGGCTATTTCAACACAGTGTCTCTAATTGTTTGTGCTCTTCTCAAAAAGCCTAACAATGACCAGGCAGTCACAGGTGTTGGCCATCAACAGATAGTATAGTGCTGGCCTAAATTGGTTACAATGTCGTGCTTGGAGTAGAGGGATTGAAGTGGTCACGGGTACTGCAGAAGCTAGATAGATGAAGAAAAGATGTAGTAAATCTTCTTTCAATGCATTGAAGATGAAACAGTTATTGTCTAATGATGTTAGTCATGACCACTTCACAGTAACCCCCCCCCCCCTTCACCCCTTTACAAGAGCACATTAAAGCAAGCTCCTGTGGTTAATGCTTGTTCATGTTTAAATTTAGACCACAACATATAACCAGGAATTTGATTAGTTGAGAGAATTATATATATTCCGTTTTGGATTTTCATAAGTCTTCTCAATTCTCTGTCCATACTAAGTCTCATCCTCAAACTGTGCTTAAGGCCGTTAATAGGATGCATACAATCCTACTTTTTTTTGAAAGAGCAAACAATGCTGTTATACAAACATTGTTTCATATGGGCCAACCAATCCATTAATAATATGTTATTTTCCCTACCCAAGATAGGCCCAGCTTTGTCATCAGTCCTTACTCTTAACCACAACTATACAGGCTCCAACATTAATACATTCTCCGGAAACGACATGTCAAGTTCCTTTTGAACTGCATAATTAGGTGCAGATGGTGGTAAACCTAAAATATTTGTGAAAAATAAATGTTCCTAAATATGTAGGGCAGAGATATTGGAAAATCTCCAAATCATCTTTTTACAGCATTGCTTCAGCTTCCTGGATCAGCTTGGAACTTACTTAAATACCGCCAAGTGAACTGCTCAAGTTACCATCTCTCAGGGGCTTCCAGTGAGAGAACTGTGCCACCACTTGCCGCTGATTCTCACTGAGGGTACAACTGATGCTCTTAGGTGGAGTTTCCTTTCCTTGCCATTCCTTACTCCCTTCCGGGATAGCAATCCCCAACACTTGGGTAAGATTCCGGATTCCTGCTTTCCTGTACTTAACTGACCTGTACTGCCTGCCATTTGTCTAGCTTAACTACTTCTTTCCTTGGCAGCTCTCGGGGTTTCCTGCATTCCTGTACCTGACACCTGTGACCCTAAAGACTGAACAGCAAGTTACTTTACCTTTTCTGTTCGGTACTTGGGGGGGAGGGGGTCCTATATTCTGCAGGACACTCAAGTTTTGACAGCAACAAGGCCCCTCTGGCCTCGAGGGCAGCATTAGCACCATAATCGACCCTGGTCATTTTCATAATTACTGTTGGGTTCGCTGTTGGGCTCTGAGGCTCCACCAGCTTCTCCTGTTCTGCCCGATTGGCTGCTGCCAATTATAACTGAGTGATTGTCACGGGAGCTGGCAGGCGAATGCCGGCCCCCACAGAAGGGCCTCCAGCAAAGGGTTGTCTCTACCCTGTGCACAACTTCTTTTTCTTTCAAGTTGGCAAGTGTGAAGATAGGCATGGTATCAAGAAAGATGACACAGACAACCGATATACAGTTTAAACAAAGCTTTATTAATGATCAGGATGTTGTAATGCCTATCTAAGCCTATTCTATGGTGGGACTTTCCCTGCTTAAAGAAATATAAGTAAGATCTGTGTCTACTAGTCTAAAACAAAAGTCTGTGTGTCAAAACCTGTGCTTGTTTTCACAACTATAACCAAATCTAGTGGGCAAATGTTCTCAACTAAATATAAATGTTCAAAAGTAAATGTTCCGCTACTTGCAGCTTAAATTCTACTGGAAGGCTCAGTCTCAAGTTCAATACAGTTCCAATAGGGCTTTGCTTCAATATTTCTTTTTTTTGTTGTTGCAGTTTAAATGAAACCTTTACAAATTCAGTTAGTAGAAAACCAATTACAAGACAGATGAAAAGAAATAAGAAGAATATAAAGTAACCACAATACAATACATCCAGGCAGTTTACCGACAAGTCAATAATTAAATGAAATATGCAGAAGGATACAAACCAAGATATACATGTATCTTCATGTGGCTACTAGATAAAAGTAGGTCAGAGCAGAAATAAACATTGCATCAGTTCATTAATACAATGTTATGCATTCCCCCCAGAAATAAAAGAACAAATGGGAGCAATAATCAAACTAGAGGCCAATAAGTAGCTCACAAGGCATTATTTCCACCAGATCCACAAGACACTTTCATGCGATGAACGGAACCAGTTCATAGGGCTTTCTTCCTCATATTTTCAAAATGTTAAGGCTTTTAATAAAACCTGATAAAGCCAAACCCTCATGTACATTCTGAATGCTAAGGCATCGTTTCCACAAGGCATCCTCACTACAATCTATCTGGTAGTGCGGGGGCGTGGCTAACCGCCATGTAGAGTGGACGCGTCTTCGGTGAGCTCCGCTCAATGTGAAATGATAAGCCGCTCTACGGGACACCGAAGCTACATCCGAACCCGCTGAAACATTACGAGAGCTGCTGAAGCCTGGGAGAGGTCCCGGGGCTCCTCACACACGAGGGTTGGAGCCCTAAAGGCGGCCTGCGAAAACCTGCGTAACTCAAGGCCAAGATGGCGGCCTCCTCTTGCTGAGCCTGGGGAGCCCTGCGCTGGCCCAGCGATCTGCGGAGGCGGCGGACCTTCGCTGCATTGCGGAGAAGAGAATATCGGAGAGTGGTCGGGAGGAGTCCTGCCGGGCTCGAGACCAGCCCCGCGGGAAGCGAGCACAGCGGAGGCGCTGCCTGGGCCACTGGAGCGCGCCGTCGGCCCCGCGGCAGAGACCGGCGAAGATCTGGGACCAGACCGGACGCCGGCTGCCCTGCACTGCTCCTGGACTCGCCCCGCCGGGGGATCCATCGGCGCCGCCCGCTCTGCCAGACCTGCATCGTTGACCGGAGCGGCTGGGGGTGCTGGGGGTGCCCGCCGGCCCCGCAGCGGAGACCAGCAAAGATCGGGGACCGGACCCGCCTGCTGAGGTGAGGGGAGAGAGAGGGGGATCAGTCTGCATGCGGACGCCGGCTGCCCTACCCCGCTCCCGGATTCGTCCCGCCGAGAGATCCATCGGCGCCCCTGCCCTGCCGGGCCTGCGTTGCGGCCTGTGTGGCCCTGACGGCCGGGGGCCGGGAGTGATCTGACCGAGGGGAGGGTCCCCCCCCCTGGCCCTGGCCCCCTGCCTGCCTGGGGACCCGTACGAGATCGCGGTCGCTGCCCGGAGAGAGGGGCTTGACCGGAACAGAAACCCCATCCACCTCCCCGCCACGAACCAGCCGAATACCGGCTCCTTCTGGGATATCTTCAACGCTGGACATTAGAGAAGGAGCCCCCCACACGCAGCGGAGTGCTGCCCCGGGCCGGGCCTGGCCCCGCACCCCTCCCTCCCTCCCTGCGCAACACACCTATATCTCAGACAGCGCTACCATTGAGACGGATTGAAAGCGCCCCGTGAGACTGGGGGTGCTGGCGACTGTCCCCCCGCGGTGCAGGACCACACACCGCCCATCCGGAAGCTGGGGCGCCTTCACATATTGAGGCCGGGACCACACCCGGCGCTACGTCGTGGAACCCGCCCCGGCGCCTGAAGTTCACAGAACCGCAGGAATGTCTGGCCTGGATAGATCTACGGGAAGGGGAGCCAGGTCCAAGCAGCGACAGACCACCCTGGACGCTTATACAGCCAATGAACCCCCCGACCCCGGGTGTCCAGACACGGCAAAGGCTAGTAAGGAAACAGGCCCCACCGTAGCGCCAACTGAACCCAGCAACACCCAACTCCTGGAGGCCATCACATTATTCCAGGCAACAATGGTGAACAAAATTGATGCTGTGGCCATAGATCTGGGCCTCCTACGCCAAGATGTCCGCTCCCTGGCAGGCAGGACCGAGGCACTTGAGACCCAGGTACGGGAAAACACTGAAGCGAAAACCCAGCTCCTGCACGACGTGGATGGCCTGCGGCAGAGGGTCAGGAACCTGGAGGACAGGGCAGAGGAGGCCGAAGGGAGGGCTCGCCGGAATAACATCCGACTGCTTGGCGTACCGGAGGGCATCGAGGGCCCAGACCCCACCAACTACATAGAGAACCTCCTGCTGCAGGAGATTGGAGCAGAGAAGCTATCGCAGGGTTTCTCCATCGAAAGGGCACATAGATCACTCGCTAGGAAACCTCCACCAGGCGGGTGGAGGCCTATGATAGCGAAAGTACTAAATTACAGAGACCGCGAGATCATTCTAGCATTCTCGCGCTCAGGGGGTCAGATCCTGAGGAACTCAGCCAAGATTGCGATCTACCCTGATTATACCTTTCAAGTACAGATGAACAGAGCTCAGTTCATACATACTAAGGCCAGATTGAAAGCTGCCGGAGTGAAATACATGCTTTTGTACCCCTCTAGGTTAAAGGTGATATATAAAAATAGAACCCACCTGTTTGACACCCCGGCGCTGGCTCGGGACTGGATGGACGAGCAGCAATTACCGGACATTGAAGATAAAAGACGTAACCCGCATTGAACCACCCTCCGCGACTGCAGAGGAACGGTTCTTACCCCAAGTGCACAGCAACAATAAATCGAGCCCTAAGAGCAGCTGAATTGATCTCACTACGCGGAACACCGAAGCAACAGCCCCCTCAACCCCCCAGGGAATTTTTTCTTCTTCAGGGTACATTTACCCGCCCGTAGGGCACCCGAAGACCATGTTTGGTCTCAAGGAGCAGAAACGGGACAGTCATGACGGGGATCGGCCCGTTCGACCAGTTCTATGTTGGGGAAGTTTATCAGGGGGGAGGGGAATACGGGGAAGTTACACCCACGTTGGGACTTTTGAACAAGGAAGACCTAGACCACAGGATGACCTCACTACAGATGCACCACTAACAGGACCCCGATTGAGACAGTGGGAGAACATTGGGCATAATCGAGCTTATGGCTGAAACAATAAAAATAATGACGTGGAACGTCAGAGGCATGAACAGTTACGTGAAACAACGCCGGATTCACACATATCTGCGACGCTGCAAGGTCGGAATTGCTATGCTCCAAGAGACACACCTAACGGAGGAGAAACTGAAGGCGCTAGCTAAAACATGGCGAGGGACCATGATCGGGTCCACCTATTCCTCATACGCAAGAGGGGCCCTGATATGGATCGACCCGACCGTCCCCTTCAGGATAACAAGCACCAAGACGGATGACGAGGGTAGGATGGCACTTGTGCAGGGTACGGTGGAGGGGAGAGACCTGTGCCTGGTTAGCACTTATGCACCCAATCACGAAGCCACCCCCTTCTTCCACTCCCTATACTCCAGACTAGGCCCATATGTAAACTGTGTTGTGATTTGGGGCGGTGACCACAACTGCACCCTTGACCCACTCAAAGACAGGTCCGATGCTAAACACTCCCGCCCATCCCCCCCAGCCAAGATATTGTCCAAACTAATGACCCAACTATCACTCTGTGATCTGTGGAGGGAACTAGATCCGGAGCGACGAGAATACTCCTTCTTCTCCCCACCGCATAAAGTCCACACCAGGCTGGACTACATGCTGGTCAGTCAGGAGCAGCAAGCCACCTTTCGTGAAGCACAGTATTTACCTAGAGTATTATCAGACCATTCCCCCTTGATAGTCACATGGGAGGTATACCAGCCCAGACCCCCGGTTCCCACGTGGAGACTGCGGGCCGAGGCCCTGCTGGATGCAGCATTCCGGGAACACATACAAGACAGCACAGACGAATACTGGCAGAACAATCTAGGCAGTGTAGATTGTATTAGCACCGCATGGGAGGCATATAAAGTGGTCATGAGAGGGGACATGTTAGCAGCGGGGGGAGGGGCTCAGGGATCCATCGTGAACTCCCTGGCAGACGCAGAAAAGAAATTGGGGGAGCTGGAGAATAGGGTAGACGTGACTCCCGAGTGTCTAC